>NC_054473.1:110128231-110452189 GCF_017639515.1 Carcharodon carcharias | reverse complement strand
GGATTACTTTTAATAGATTAATGGTGAATCCAGTTGTCTCCCAGTCATTCCGGGAGGGCGAACAACCCTGCTCCCACAGCAGTGCAGCAATCTGTCCTTAGACAGATTATGAGGATTGCTGAGGTCTCGCCTTGAGAGAATGGAAGTGGCTCTGTGGAGCGTGAACCCACTGCCCTCTCTCAGGATGACAGCATTTGTGCTTCCACCACTGCCACTCCATCAGTGCCTTTGCTGGTGCCTGTCATCCATCCAGCCCAGACTGCTGCCACCCATGTCACGATGGTGCAGCCTAGAACCAGGCCCTCAGGGTCCAGAGCTGCTTGAAGTCGCCCTGCAAGGCCACCCACTGAGAGTTGGCAGCCTTCCGTTAATCGTGCTGCAACCACTGGGGGAGCACTGCATAGGAACATTAGGCCAGGCAAAGACACAAAGAAGAGAGTAATGCAGAGGGAGGAATTGTTAATTTTGTTTGCATTGGTGGATTTATTGATGGATGATGTTCTGGAAATGTTTTTGTTGGTGGCTTTTATTTCAGAATTTTGGCTCTGATGGGTCTTGGCAGATGGATGGGATGATGGGAAGTGAAGGGATGACAAGCTAAGGAAGCCAGATTCTCAGTAGGTGCTCATGGTCAGCCCATCTCAAGTGAAGGGGTCCCAGATATCTCCTCCTTGTCTCCTCCTCATCCTCTTCCTTGTCCTCTCAAGGTGGCCTCTGTATGCCAGCTAGTTGTGGCTGCATCCTTCAAATGTGAGGCTGTGGAGGATGTTGCAGATGATCTTTTGAACTGAGCCACGCACACCAGAAGGTCATGAGGTCAGTTCTTGCTCTGTGCTGAATTAGCTGGTCTCAGATGGGCAACTTGTTGGAGTTTTTGAGATTGAGAGGGGAGAAAAGTAGCCAGAATTCCTACTCCCCAGTTGCTGTGCAGTTGCTGTCTGGACACTCATTGGGCGTTGGTCAAGACTGCGAAGCCCTTCTGCTCAAATAGTCTGCCAACATTCACTCAGATTCAGGGATAAACAATAGCTACTTTGGTGAGGTACCAGAGGGTTACAGACACCTCACTTGGAACTGGACCCCAAACATTTGCCTTAAACAAGAAATAACATTTAGAATTCTGCCCTTCCTAATCAGTTCCCAGAGCAAGAATCAATGTTAAACAACTAATTAGCCTTTACAACCTTTCAAACCAAACTGGTTGAGAAACAAATTAATGAGAAATGTGAAATAGGAGCAGACAAGCAGCATTCAGGAATTAGAAAGGGAGTTTCCAGTTTGGCATGTTGTTCAAAGGAAAATACTTTAGTTTTACTTCTAATGAACTGCATCTAACCTCGTGCCAATTTGTTACATTCCAAGGGAGAGATTCGCACAATGGAATGAGTTTTCATTCTGGCAAATGTCTGCTGGTTGTATTTGGCCCTTGTTGCTATCCAGAGCAGTTTGAATGTTTGAGATGCCCCACATGTATTTATCTCAACTCGTACGACTGGGCTGAGCAATGTATTCCTCCTATCAATATGTGGGATTTCAAGCATTGAGGCTTGCAGTAATCCAGCCATTTCCCACCCGCAGGATTGATTGGAGTTGAGTTAGAGAATGGTGAACATTTTGCAGATGTCCACGTGGTGTAATGATATGGCAGGAGGACCATGCCAAACTCTCAGTTCAGCAATTCCACTACTTTAATTGTCATCTGTAAAATTGTGCTCAATCCAAATCTCAGCTGCCCGTGTCCTAACTCATACCAAGTCCTGTTCACCCATTTCCACTGTGTTCACTGACCTATGTTGGTTCCTGGCTAAGTAATGTCTGGATTTTAAAATTCTCATCACTATTTTCAAATTCCTCCAAAGCCTCTCCCCTCCCTGTCTCTGTAATCTCCTGCAGCCCCACAGCTCTCGAGATACCTGCTCTCCATTTTTGTTTCCCTGATTTTAATCACTCCACCATTGGCATCCATGTCTTCAGCTGCCAGGGCACTTAAGCGTTGAAATTCCCTCCCTACATCTCTCTGCCACTCTACTTCTCATTCTCCTTGAGGTACAGAGGAGCGGTGGCCCATGAACAGATTAAGTTTGGGGTCTCCAGATTGTATGATCCAAACCACGTCACCACTCTACCTCACTCCCCTCCGTTAAGACACTACTTAAAACTTACCTCTTTGACCAAACTTTTGGTCATTTAACCTAATGTCCCCTTATTTAGCTCGGAGTCACATTTTGTTTGATAACTCTCCTGTGAAGCACCTTGGGATGGTTTACTATGTTGAAGGGGCTATACAAATGCAACTTAGAACCATAGAAAAATTACAGCACAGAAAGAGGCCATTCAGTCCATTGTGTCTGCGCTGGCTGAAAAAGAAAAAAGAAACTAGCTGCCAATTTTAATCCCACCTTCTAGCACCTGGTCTGTACCCTTGCAGGTTACAGCACTTTAGGTGCAGATCCATGTACCTTTTAAATGAGCTGAGGATTTCTGCCCCACCACCAAACCAGACAGTGAATCCCAAACACCCGTCACCCTCTGGGCGAAGAGGTTTTTCCTCATGTCCCCTCTAATCCTTCTACCAATCACATTAAATCTGTGCCCCCTGGTAATTGACCTCTCTGCTAGGGGAAACAGGGCATCCCTATCTACTCTATCTCAGCCCCTCATAATCTTGTACACTTCAATCAGGTCACCCCTCAGCCTCCTCAGTTCCAAGTAAAACAACCCCAGCTTATCCAATCTTTCCTCATAGCTGCAATTTCTTGTTGTTGATGCTCAACATTATTCTCACCTTGCAGCTTTTACTCTTTGTAACTAATTATGCAACAATAGTTAGTGTGAAGCTTACAGTTACACACAAAGCCAATGCCAACATTTGGGGCAAACTGCCCAGCGGTGCTACAGTGGCTCAGTGAGTAGCATGCTTGTTTCTTAGGCAGAAGGTTTTGGGTTCTAGTCCAACTCCAAAAACCCAAGCACAAAGCCTAGGCTGACACTACAGTGTGGTACTGAGGGAAAGTTGCATTCTGCCTTCACTATGTTAAGCCAAGGCCTTGTCTGCCCTTTCAGAAGGATATAAAGGTTTGCATGGCATGTTTCGAACAAAGAGCCAGGGAGTTCTCCCTACTGGACAATATGCAACTTTCAACCAACATCATAAGAATGTATTATCATTATCACATTGCTATTTGTGGGAGCTTGCTGTGCATAACTTGGTTTGGCTGCTGTGCTTTGTACATTACAATAGTGACTACACTTCAAAAGTACTCCATTGGCTGTAAAGAGCTTTGGGACGCCCAGAGGATAGGAACACTGCCGTATAAATGCAAGTCTTCTCATTTTTACTTGCTTCTACTGGGCGGGATGGGTTTTTAATTGTGTGGCTCACAGAACATGTGATAATCCTTCCCCCTCCTACATATCCAGGAGAGAATGACATGTAGCTTTCCATTTTAGGCTGGATAGATCACAAACTGTCTAAGCATCTTCCTGGAGGCCTACACAACAAGATTCTTCCCTTCTCCACAACCACCACCCCCTTCCTGACATACACACCTTCCCCACACTGCCAAATCCATAATGCAAATCTAAAGAGGGAGATGGGGGAATACTGCCATCAACTACAGGTACCACAAGAAGAGAACATATAGGGTGGTTAGAGAAGGGTTGGATGATGGCGGTCAGAGGAGGGAAATCCCACTTGGAGTTTTAAGGTGGATTTGATTGCCTGAATATTACCTTGTTCTCCCCCCAATTTTCACAAATGGGTCAGAGAACAGGGTGACCAAAAGAATTCTCATCAAAGTGTCAGTGTGTTTTGCTGCAGATGCTGTGCAAGAATAATGCAGAGCTTGGAAACCAATGTAATGCTCTGCAACCACAAAAACCAACAGCAACAACTTATAGTTATGTAGTTCCTTTAACATAACGAAATATCCAGCACTTCACAGGAACATTATAGAACAAAATATGACACCGAGCCACATAAGAAGATATTAAGTCAGGTGGCTAAAAGCTTGGTCAAAAAGGTGGATTTTAAGGAGTATCTTAAAGGAGGAAAGTGAGGTAGAGATTAAGAGGTGTACAGATGAAATTCCAGAGCTTGGGGCCTAGGCAACTGAAGACACAGGCACCAATGGTGGAGCAATTATATTTGGTGATACACAAGAGGCCAGAATTAGAGGAGTGCAGATATCTCGGAGGGTTATAGGGTTGAAGGAGATTACGGAGATAGGAAGGGGCAAGGCCATGGAGGGATTTGAAAACAAGGATGGACATTTAAAAATCTAGACCTTGTTTACTTCACATTAGCTGTTTCCATCCATTGGGGTGACGCGCTAATTGTCTCCCCTGATATGTTTATCTTATGCCCCTCCCTCACATTGTCATTTGAAACATCTTGCCCAGAACTAACAAAATAGTTGCGCTCTCATTAAGAAAATAAATTTTCTTCGGCTTGACAGAGCAAATATCAGATTGGTAAATTTTCTGATTGCCGGAACATTCGGATTGAAGTCTCATCCATTGGGAGCAAATAGGTGGAAAGTCATGGGCTGTCCACCTGTGACCTCCCGATAGGCGTTCACGTCAGAGAATGCTGTGCCAGAAAGTATCTAATGTGAAAGTTTACCCAATGTGTAAATGAATCTTGGAGACCAGAAGTTCCAGTAGTTCAACCTTCATTCAGATAGTTAATCTTGCCTCAGGTAACAAGAGGGAACACGATACTGGCTGCCCATGAATAGAGAGAAGGGGATCAAAAATAAAAGTTAAGAGAAAGATAGTCTTGAAATAACATTCGCACTAAAGGAAGCATTGCATTCCTTTTCATAAATAAATGGATATAATTTATAGTTACAGATATAACTTGCTTGAGGCTGTTGAATACCATGCTGCTATGACACTCATGAAAATATTTCCATATCTGTAAATGGAATGCTGCATTTCAAGGACCATTGTATATCTGTAAAGCCTAACTTAGTGTTGGCACTCTGACTCAGCTTCCTTGCAGCATTCAAAATCCATATGTTTCCTATTATTTAATATATGGAAAAATAAGAGTTCAACCCTTTTTTTCCCTTGAAGTAATTCCCTCACCCGCTTCAGACTACATACTGTCCCATTAAAGGAAGTGCTTTATATTTAAACAGTTCCTCATCCTTCAGAAATCTCTCAGAATGTTTCACAATCAATTACTTTTACATTCAAAAGTGCAGTCACCAAATTTACAACAGCAATGACATGGGTGAAAGTAAAGTAAACAAGTTTGCTGACGACACAAAGCTAGATGGGAATGTAAGCTATGAGGAGGATACACGAGGCTGCATAGAGATAAAGACAGGTTAATTGCATGAACAATAAGGTAGTAGATGAAATATAACGTGAGGAAGTGCTCAAAAATGTTTAGTTTGTGTTCCACCAAGGCCACTGGGATCCCGACCTCATTACAGCCTTGGTTCAAACATGGACAAAAGAGCTAAATTCAAGAGGTGAAATGAGAGTGATTGCCCTTGACATCCAGGCAGCATGTGACCAAGTGTGGTATCAAGGAGCCCAAGCAAAATTGAAGTCACTGGGAATCAGGGAGAAAACTCTCCACTGGTTGGAGTCATACCTTCAATAAACCGCAATGTGTAGTTAAGGAGTACTTGTCATACCTAACTCAAAGAAAGATGATTTTGGTTGTTGGAAGCCAGTCACCTCAGTCCCTGGATGTTGCTGCAGGAATTCCTCAGGCTGGCGTTCTAGGCCCAACCATCTTCAGCTGCTTCATCAATGACCTTTTCTACCTCGTAAAGTGAGGTTGTTCGTGAATAATTGCACAATGTTCAGCACCATTAGTGACTCCTTAGACACTGAAGCAGTCCATTTCCTTGTGCAGCAGAACCTGGACAACATTCAGGCCTGAGCTGATTAACATGACATAACATAAGAACTAGGAGCAGGAGTAGGTAACTCAGCCCCTCAAGCCTGCCCCGCCATTCAATACGATCAAGGCTGATCTCATTTCGGCTTCTACTTCAATTTCCCGCCCTCTCCCCATAACCTTTCAACCAGTTACTAATTAAAAATCTGTCTATCTCCTCCTTAAATTTATTCAGCGTCCCAGCATCCCAGCACTCTGAGATAGTGAATTCCACAGATTCATGACCCCTTGAGAAATTCCTCCTCATCTCTGATTTAAATCTACCACCTCTTAGCCTAAAACTATGGCCTCTCGTTTTAGAATGCCCCACAAGGAGAAACATCCGCTCCATGTCTACTTTATCTATCCCCTTTAGCATCTTATATACCTCAATTAGATCTCCTCTCATTCTTCTAAACTCGAGCAAGTACAGGCCTAAACTGCTCAATCTCTCCTCTTACGACAATCCCCACATCTCTGGAATCAATCTAGTGAACCTCCTCTGAAGTGCCTCCAATGCAAATACATCCTTCCTCAAGTAAGGGGACCAAAACTGTGCACAGTACTCCAGGTGAGGTCCCACCAATGTCTTGTACAATTGCAACAACACTTCCCTATTTTTATACTTTATTCCTTTAGCAATAAATGCCAAAATTCAATTTGCCTTCCTTATTACCTGCTGTACCTGCATTCTAGCTTTCATCGATTCATGCACGAGGACACCCAGATCCCTCTGCACTGAAGCATTCAGAAGTTTTACTCCATTTAAATAATAAGTCGCCTTTTTATTCTTCTGACCAAAATGGATAACCTCACACTTATCCACGTTAAACTCCATCTGCCAAATTTTGGCCCATTCACCTAACCTGTCCATATCCATTTGTAAATTTCTTATTTTTTCATTGCAACTTACTTTCCCACCTATTTTGGTGTCATCTGCAAATTTAGCTATAGTACCTTATAACCCTGAATCCAAGTCATTAATATAGATTGTAAATAGTTGGGGCCCAAGGACCAAGCCCTGTGGCACCCCACTAGTTACAGCTTGCCATCCAGAAAAAGACCCATTTATCCCGACTCTCTGCTTTCTTTTGGTTAGCCAATCATCTATCCAAGTTAATATATTACCCCTAGCTCTGTGTGATCTTATCTTGTGTATTAATCTTTTGTGTGGCACCTTATCAAAGGCCTTCTGGAAATCCGGATATACTACATCTACAGGATCCCCATTATCCACTTTGCTTGTCACATCTTCAAAGAACTCTAGCAAATTAGTCAAACACGATTTACTCTTCATAAAACCATGCTGACTCTGATGGATTGCATTTTGACTTTCCAAATGCCCCATTACTACTTCCTTAATAATGGATTCCAACAATTTCCCAACGACAGACGTTAAACTAACTGGTCTATAGTTTCCTGTTTGCTGCCTCCCGCCCTTTTTGAATAAGGGCATTATATTAGCATTTTTCCAATCCACTGGAACCTTTCCAGAATCCAGGGAATTTTGGCATATTATAGCCAATGCATCTACTATCTCTGCTACCACTCCCTTTAAGACCCTAGGATGTAGGCCATCAGATCCTGGGGACTTGTCACCCTTTAATCCCAATACTCAGTACTTTTTCTCAAGTGATGGCAATTGTAGTGGCAAGCAACATTCACCTCACACAAGTTAATGACCAACTCAAACATAGAGAGAGTCTAACCATCTCCTCCTGACATTCAAGGGTATTACCATCATTTAGTGCCTCACTGTCAACATGTTGGAAGCTTACCACAGACCAGAAACAGAGCTGGACCAGCCATATAAATATTGTGGCTATAAGAGCAGGTCAGAGGCTGGGAATTCTGTAATGAATAATTCACCTCCTGACTCCCCAAACTGTCTACAAAGCCTAAGTCAGGACTGTGATGGAATACTCCCCACTTGCTGAATGCAGCTCCAACAACACTCATAAAACTGGACACCATTCAGGACAAAACAACTTGCTTGATCAGCACCCAATCCACCAAGAACTCCCTTCGATGCCGAAACACAGCGGCAGCAGTTTGTATCTTCTACAAGACGCATTGCACTAACTCATCAAGGCTCCTTCGACAGTACCTTCCAAAGCTGTGAGCTCTACCAGCTAGAACAGCAAGGGCAACAGAAGTATGGAAACTCGACCACCTGCACGTTTTCCTCAAAGCCAAACATCATTCTGACTTGGAACTATATACTTTTTATTAATTCGTGGGATGTGGGCTTCGCCGGCTGGGTCAGCATTTGTTGCCCATCCCTAGTTGCCCTTGAGAAGGTGGAAGTGAGCTACCTTCTTGAACTGCTGCAGTCCATGTGGTGTAGGTACACCCACAGAGTTGTTAGGGAGGGAGTTCCAGGATTTTGACAAGGAAGCATTCAACGAACGGCATGACACTAGGATGTTCTGAAGAACAAAGGGACCTTGGCGCATGTGTCCATAGATCTCTGAAGGCGGAGGGGCATGTTAGTGGGGTGGTGAAAAAGGCATATGGGACACTTGCCTTTATCAATCAAGGCATAGATGACAAAAGTAGGGAGGTCGTGTTGGAGTTGAATAGAACCTTGGTGAGGCCACAGCACGAGTACTGTGTGCAGTTCTGGTCACCACATTATAGGAAGGATGTGATTGCACTGGAGGGGGTGCAGAGGAGATTCACCAGGATGTTGCCTGGGATGAAACATTTAATTTATGAAGAGAGGTTGGATAGACTTGGGTTGTTTTCGTTGGAGCAGAGAAGACTGAGGGGTGACCTGATCGAGGTGTACAAGATTATGAGGGGCATGGATAGGTGGATAGGGAGCAGCTGTTCCCCTTAGTTGAAGGGTCAGTCACGAGGGGACACAAGTTCAAGGTGAGGGGCAGAAGGTTTAGGGGGGATGTGAGGAAAAACTTTTTTACCCAGAGGGTGGTGATGGTCTGGAAAGCGCTGCCTGGGAGGGTGGTGGAGGCGGGTTGCCTCACATCCTTTAAAAAGTACCTGGATGAGCACTTGGCATGTCATAACATTCAAGGCTATGGGCCAAGTGCTGGTAAATGGGATTAGGTAGGTAGGTCAGGTGTTTCTCACATGTCGGTGTAGAATGGATAGGCCGAAGGGCCTCTTCTGCACTCTGTGTTCTGTGTGATTCTGTGATATTGACCCAGCAACAGTAAAGGTTCCGGTGCTTAGGTCAATGCTGGATGGTCCATCCGGTTTCATTCCTTTTTTGAGACTTTGTTAAGGTTTGATACAACTGAGTGTCTTGCTAGGCCATTTCAGAGGGCATTTAAGAGTCAACCACATTGCTGTGGATCTGGGATCACATGTAGGCCAGACCAGATAAGAACAGCAGATTTCCTTCCTAAAAGGGTTTATTGTCTTCATGGTCACTGGGTGTCCTGGAACTCCGTCCCTAACAGTACTGTGGACCATATAACTGCAGCAGTTCGAGAAGTCGGCTCACCGCCACCACCTTCTCAAGGGTAATTCAGAGATGGGCCATAAATGATGGCCTTGCCAGCAATGCTCACATCCCATGAAAGAATTAAAAATAAACTCTGTTCCCTGGTCAGTGTCTGAGGCTGAACCAGACCTTTTACAATCTTGGCATCCCACCTGACCCTGAGTTGAGCTTCTGGCCACATATCAGATCCTTCACCACGCCACCAACCTCGACCTCTGTAACATCACCCATCTCCATGCTGCCTTACAAAAATAGCTGGAAAAACTCAGCAGGTCTGACAACATCTGTGGAGAGGAAGACAGTTAACATTTTGAGTCCATATGTCGCTTCATCAGAACTAAGGAAAAATAGAACTGAGGTGAAATATAAACTAGTTGAGGGGGGTGGGACAGGTAGAGCTGGATAGGGAGCCAGTGATAGGTAGAGGCAAAGAAGAGATTGCCAAAGATGTCATAGGTAAAAGGACAAAGGAGTGTTAATGGTGGTGATATTAGCTAAGGAATGTGCTATTGGTGACATTAAGGGTAGAAACCAGGACGAGCAAGTGACAGATAGCCCTGGTTGGGGGTGGGGTGGGGGGAAGGGATCAAAATAGGCTAAAAGGTGGAGATAAAACAAAGAATGGAAATAAATTTAAAAATAATAGAAATAGGTGGGAAAAGAAAAGTATAAAAGGGGATCGGAAAGGGGTTGGGGATGGAGGCAAGAGTTCATCATCTGAGGTTGTTGAACTCAATGTTAAGTCCAGAAGGCTGTAAAGTGCCTAGTTGGAAGATGTGGTGCTATTCCTCCAGTTTGCGTTGAGCTTCACTGGAACATTGCAGCAGGCCAAGGACGGACATGTGGGCATGAGAGCAGGGTGGTGTGTTGAAATGGCAAGCGACAGGGAGGTCTGGGTCATGCTTGCGGACAGACCGAAGGTGTTTCACAAAGCGGTCACCCAGTCTGCGTTTGGTCTCTCCAATGTAGAGGAGACCGCATTGGGAACAGCGAATGCAGTAGACTAAATTGAGGGATGTGCAAGTAAATTGATGTTTCACTTGAAATGAGTGTTTGGGCCCTTGGACGGTGAGGAAGGAGGAGGTAAAAGGGCAGGTGTTGCACCTTCTGCGGTTGTATGGGAAGGTATCATGGGAGGGGGTTGAGGTGTAGGGGTGATGGAGGAGTGGACCAGGGTATCCCAGAGGGAACGGTCCCGACAGAATGCCGACGGGTGGGGGTGAAGGGAAGATGTGTTTGGTGGTGGCATCATGCTGGAGTTGGCAGAAATGGCAGAGGATGATCCTTTGAATGCGGAGGCTGGTGGGGTGATGTGAGGCCAAGGGGGATCCTATCATGGTTCTGGGAGGGAGAAGAAGGTGTGAGGGCGGATGCGCGGGAGATGGGCCTGACACGCTTGAGGGCCCTGTCAACCACCGTGGGTGGAAAACCTCGGTTAGGAAGAAGGAAGACATGTCAGAGGAATTGTTTTGCAAAGTGGCATCATCAGAACTGATGCGATGGAAGTGAAGGAACTGAGAGAATGGGATGGAGTCCTTACAGGAAGCAGGGTGTGAGGAGCTGTAGCTGAGATCGCCATGGGAATCGGTAGGCTTGTAATGAATATTGGTAGACAGTCTATCACCAGAAATTGAGACAGAGAGGTCAAGGAAGGGAAGGGAAGTGTCAGTGATGGACCATGTGAAAATGATGGCGGGTTGGAAATTGGAAGCAAAATTAATAAATTTTTCCAGGTCCAGATGAGAGCATGAAGCGGCACCGAAACAGTCATCGATATACCGGAGAAAGAGTTGTGGGAGGGGGCCGGAGTAGGACTGAAACAAGGAATGTTCCACATACCCCATAAAGAGACAGGCATAACTGAGGCCCATGCAGGTACCCATAGCCACACCTTTTATTTTGAGGAAGTGAGACGAGTTTAAAGAAAAATTGTTCAGTGGGAGAACAAGTTCAGCCAGACAGAGGAGATCCCTCTTTTTCCAATAATTTATAATTTTTTAAAATATATATTTTTTATATATATTTTTCTTTTCCCACCTATTTCTATTATTTTTAAATTTATTTCCATTATTTGTTTTAACTCCAACTTTTTAGCCTATTTTGATCCCTTCCCCCCACCCCACCCCCACTAGGGCTATCTGTACCTTGCTCGTCCTGCTTTCTACCCTTAATGTCACCATTAACACATTCCTTAGCTAATATCACCACCATCAACACCCCTTTGTCCTTTTGTCTATGACATCTTTGGCAATCTCTTCTTTGCCTCCACCTATCACTGGCTCCCTATCCAGCTCTACCTGTCCCACCCCCCTCAACCAGCTTATATTTCATCTCATTTCTATTTTTCCTTAGTTCTGATGAAGAATCATACAGACTCGAAACGTTAACTGTATTCCTCTCCACAGATGCTGTCAGACCTGCTGAGTTTTCCCAGCTATTTTTTTTTGTTTCAGATTTCCAGCATCCACAGTATTTTGCTTTTTTCCATGCTGCCTTAACTTATCTGCAGCTGAAACCCTGGATGATTTCCTCACAGCCCTGAGAAGTAATTTTGAGTTCATGAGCTGAGAGCATTGCCTAAAGAGTTATTCTCTCAGGTGAAAGCAGCAACAGCCAAGTTCACGGCACCGTGGGTGGCTCTGCTGCTCAGAGGGGTGGGAGGAAAACAAGTGGCAGGGCTATAGTGTTAAGGGATTCAATATTTAGGGGCACAGACAGACGCTTCTGTGGCCGCAAACGTGAATCAAGGATGGTATGTTGCCTCCCTGGAGCCAGGGTCCGGGATGTCACGAAGCGGTTGCAGGACATTTGGGGAGGGAAGGTAAGCAGCCAGTGGTCGTGGTAAACATTGGTACCAACGACATAGGTAAACTAAGGGATGAGGACCTGCAAGCTCAGTACAAGGAGATAGGAGATAAATTAAAATGCAGGACCTCAAATGTACTAATTTCAGGATTACTCCCAGTTCCACGTGTTAGCGAGAGCAGGAATAAGAGGATAGACCAAATGAACACATGGCTGGAGAGATGGTGTAGCCAGGTGAGATTCAGATTCTTGAGGCACTGGGACCAGTTCTGGGGAAAGTGGGACCGTTACAAACCGGACAGGCTGCACCCAGGCAGAGCTGGGACCAGTGTCCTTGCGGGGGCTTTTGCTAGTTCTGTTGGGGAGTATTTAAGCTAGTGTGGCAGGGGATTGGGATCCCAAGAGTAGGATCAGATAGGTCAGATTCAGATCAGAAAAATGAGGTAAAACATTAGCTAGGGACGTTGTGATAGACATGGAGTTACAGGAGAAGCAAAGTTTAAAAAGTGTCCAGCAAGGGAAATTGACAGGGTTAAACTGTTTATACTTCAATGCAAGGAGTATTACAAACAAGGTAGATAAGTTAAGGGTGCAGGTAGACACATGGCAGCAGGATGTCATTGCTATAACGGAGACCTGGCTAAAGGAGGAACAAATCTGGCAGCTTAATATCCCTGGTTATAGAATCATCAGACACAATAGAGTAGGAGATAAAAAAGGAGGTGGGGGTTAGCACTAATGGTTAAAGAATCAATTCCAGTTGTAAGAAGGGATGATATACTCAATGGGTCAACAAATGAGGCTTTATGGATTGAGCTTAGAAATAAAAGAGGGGCAGTCACATTACTGGGATTATACTACAGACCCCCAAATAGTAAAAGGGAGATAGAAGAATAAATATGTAGGCAAATTTCTGCTTGTAAGAACAAGAGGGCAATAATAGTAGGAGACTTCAACTATCCTAATATCAACTGGGATTCAAACAATATAAGGGGCACTGAGGGAGAAAAATTCATACAGTGTGTCTAGGAAAATTTTTTCAACCAATTAGTGACAAACCCAACGAGAGGAGATGCAATTCTAGACCTAGTCTTGGGGAACGAAGAAGGGCAAGTGGGTGAAATGACAGTTGGCGACCATATCGGGGACAGTGATCACAATTCAGTTAGATTTAGCATTACCATGGAAAAGAACAGAGATAAGGCAGGAGTAAAAGTCTTGAACTAGGGGAAGGCAAATTTTGCAGAAATGAGAAGGGACTTGGCTGAGGTGGACTGGATAGCACTGCTGGAGGATAAAACAGTGGAAAACCAGAGGGAAACACTAAAAAGCGAGATCCTAATTGTACAAAGTAGACATGTCCCCTACAAAAATAAGAGTGGTACTACCAAATCTAGACCCCCCTGGTTGTCTAGAGGAATACAGGGGAAGATCAAACAGAAAAAGAAAGCGTACGATAGGCACAAAGAACTAAGCACTGCAGATAGCCTAGACGAATATAGGAAGTGCAGGGACAAAGTAAAAAAGGAAATAAGGAAATCAAAGAGAGGGTATGAAAAAAGATTAGCAAGTAAAGTTAAAGGTAACCCAAAGATGTTTTACCAATACATTAATGCTAAAAGGTTAGTTAAGAAAAAAGTAGGACCTATCAGAGATGAAGATGGAAACTTGTGTGTAGATGGGAAGGGTTTTGAATGAATATTTTGTCTCCGTGTTTACAAAGAAAAGGGAGGATGTAGATGTAGTAGTCCAGGAGGAACACTGCAAGATATTGGACGGGATAGTCATAAAGAGAGAGGAAGTACTCAAAAGGTTGAAATCCTTGAAAATTAATAAGTCACCAGGACCAGATGGATTGTTTCCGAGGCTGCTGAAGGAAGTCAGGGAGGAGATAGCAGATGCTCTGAGGATGATTTTCCGATCTTCACTAGGTACAGGGGAGGTACCAGAGGACTGGAGGAATGCAAATGTAGTTCCATTGTTTAAAAAGGGATCAAAGGAAATGCCAAACAATTATAGGCCAGTTAGTCTTACATCAGTGGTGAGCAAATCAGTAGAATCAATCCTGAGAGATAGGATTAACTGTCATGTGGAAAGGCATGAACTAGTCAGGGATGGTCAGAATGGATTTGTTAAAGGAAGGTCTTGCCTCACAAATTTGATTGAATTCTTTGAGGAAGTGATAAGTTGGGTTGATGAAGGTAGTGCAGCGCATGTTGTGTTCATGGATTTTAGCAAGGCATTTGACTAGGTCCCACATGGTAGATTGGTCAGGAAAGTAAAAGCCCATGGGATTCAGGATAATGTGGCAAACTGGATAAAAGGTTGGCTTTGTAACAGGAAACAAAGGGTAATGGTCGATGGATGCCCTTGCGAATGGAAAGTTGTCTTAAGTGGTGTTCCACAGGGCTCGGTGTTGGGACCCTTGCTGTTTGTGTTATATATTAACGATTTGGATGTGAACGTTGGGGGCACGATTGGGAAATTTGCAGATGACACAAGGATTGGCCGAGTAGTGGATAGTGTAGAGGATAGCCATAATCTCCAAAACGATATGGATGGGTTGGTGGAGTGGGCGGTAAAGTGGCAGATGGATTTTAACATAGAGAAGTGTGAGGTCATACATTTAGGGAGGTCAAACAGTTGCAGGGATCACAAAATAAATGGGAATATACTAAGAGGGGTAGATGAAGTGAGAAATCTTGGCGTACAAGTACACAGGTCCCTGACGGCAGCAGTTCAAGTAGACAAGGTTGTAAAGAAGGCATATGGAATGCTCTCCTTCATTGGCAGAGGTATAGAATATAAAAGTAAGGATATAATGTTGGAATTGTATAAAATACTGGTGAGGACACAACTGGAGTATGGTGTGCAGTTCTGGTCACCACATTACAGGAAGGACATAATAGATCTGGAGAGAGTGCAGAGGAGGTTTACAAGAATGTTGCCAGGGTTAGAAAAGTGTAGCTATGAGGAGAGATTGGATGGGTTGGGGTTATTTTCCTTAGAACAAAGAAGGCTGAGAGATGACTTGATTGAGGTGTACAGAATTATGAGGGGAATAGATAGAGTGGACAGGATAAAATTGTTTCCCTTGATGGAGAATTCTGGAACCGGGGACATAGATTCAAGATAAGTGGCAGAAAGTGAAGGGGGGACATGAGGAAGAACATTTTTACGCAGAGGGTGGTGGGTGTCTGGAATTCATTGCCCAAGTTGGTGGTAGAGGCAGAAACTTTAAACTATTTTAAAAAGTGCCTGGATCTGCACCTAAAGTGCTGTAAGCTGCAGGGCTATGGGCCGGGTGCAGGAAGGTGGGATTAGAAAGGGCACCTGGATGTCCTCAGGCTGGCATGGACAAGATGGGCTGAATGGCCTACTTCTGTGCTGTTACTTTTCTATGGTTCTATGATTCTAAAGCAAAAAACACATTTTCACTCCGATTGCCTGAGGCTTCAAGCACCTGTAGGCTTTTTAGTTCCAAGAAATGAATCATCAAAAGTTGTGAATCATCAGATTTGGTCGTGGTCTGCAATTCTCAATGCAATGAATGCTTTTTTTCCCCTTCACTGCAAGAATCCAAGTTGTTCCAAAAGTAAGTTTAATTAATGGCAACCAAATACCTGTTGAATGATTTAGTTTACTGCTGACCATGCTCCTGTGGGTTAATTCGCTGCCTGGTGTTGTACGGAGGCAAAATATCATTTGTTCAGTTTCCATACTGAGTTGTCTCACCTCGGGACGGATGGTCATTAGTTGGAGTGCCACATCAGGTCTGAATGACTCATCTCTGATGATTAGATTTCCAAGTCCTCTTGGGATCTCACAGCCTCCTGCTGGAGAGTCCATGCCAAGAGAGAACTCAATGATGTCGCATGAGCAATTGGCCAGAAACCAACCAATTTCAGAGCTGACAAAAAAGCTCGAATTTGACTGGCATGCCATGGGCTTCACTGCTGGGAACCACTGCAGGTCCCAAGTCCATGCAAGCAGGACCGCAGAGGGGATTTTATCGAGAGATGCCATCAAGACAACCATCTAGTTAAGGAAAGTGGCCTGCCTCTGAGCTGCCAGGTCACCATTGGAGGTGGCCATTGCTGAGGCTGCAGGAAGAAGGAGAGTGTCCTCAGTATGGAGGCACCATCACAAGTAAATAAAATTTTTTTTGGCCAGGGCAAGGCAGGCAAGCCCCGGTGATGGGGAAGCTATGTCGGTGTAGCTGGCAGTCTCACCACATGGCAGGGGGCCATTTTGATGCTGGTAAAAAACCTGACAGCTTAGAAAAATTGCTGCCAAGAGGCCAATTATTTACCTTAATCGGTGCCCACCTCCAGTTGGTGGGCAGCCAAGCCACTGCTGTTCCCGTCTTTGATAATATCCCGTGTCGGTGGGAACAAATCAGGATCCCCTCCCAGTGCCCCCCCACCACCGTTTTACCATCCCTCTTGCCTCACAGCCCACTTCCAGACAGCTGGTAAAATCCCAGCCAATGAGTGACACTTGTGTGAGGAAACAGGCAGTCAGTGCTGTAGAGCTGTAATGTGGTAAAGTCACATTGAAAAGAGAAGGGAGGGCAAAGGCAGTGGATGTTGGGATTTAATAATACACACCAACTTTAGCTATCTGGTTTAAACTTTTAGAAGCACAAGGCCTATAAAATACCTCTGCATGAGGAAGGCCACTGTGCCAATCTGGATTTATGCATTCAGTTTGATTCTATACTCTCCCCATGGCTGCACTTAATTGTTTCTTAAACGATTCCAGGGTTTTTCATCTCCAGCACTCTGGCCACATGTTGATCACTCTCCATGGGAAGCATCTCCTGATATCAATCCAAAGGTTGCTCTGCCTCTTTTGAACCTGTGTCCCCTTTCGCTACCCCTATTCTTTAACCAACAGTAATCTTTTGAACCAATCTACTCCATACCAATCATTATATGAACACCCCGACCCCCTCTGCCTTTTAAAATATCACCTCTCAGCTCCTCCTTTCCAGGCTGAAAAGGTCCAGCCTCTCGAGTTATTCCTCATACCTTGGTGCACTTCTGTCACTGGTGATCAAAGCTTGTGGTTCTCTTCTCTACAAACGACATTCCCTGAAAGTATCCCTTGATTTTCAGTGAACAGAGCTGGACAAAATACTCAAATACAGTCTAACCATAGATAAAAGCAAAATATTGCAGATGCTGGAAATCTGAAACAAAAACAAAAATACCTGGAAAAACTCAGCAGGTCTGACAGCATCTGTGGAGAGGAATACAGTTGACATTTTGAGTCGATATGACTCTTCATCAATGACTCGAAACGTGAACTGTAATCCTCTTCGCAGAACATGTCAAACATGCTGAGTTTTTCCAGTCTAACCACAGCTGGACACAGCACTGAAGGTGCAATCTGACCAGAACTGCAAACAGCAATCAACGTTGCAGTCTGACTGGATATGGAAACAGCACTCAAGGTGCAGTCTGACCAAAGCTGGACACAGTAGACAAGCTGCAGTCTGACCACAGCTGGACACAGTACTCAAGGTGTGGTCTGACCACAGCTAGAAACAGAACCCAAGGTGCAGTCTAACCATAAGTGGACACAGCACACAAGGTCCATTCTGACCCAGCTGGACACAGTGCTCAAGATGAAGTCTGACCAGAGCTGGACACAGCACTAAAGCTGAAGTCTAACAAGAGCTTGACACAGCACACAAGGTGCAGTCTGATCAGAGCTGGGAAAAGTGCTCAAGCTGCAGTCTGACCAGAGCTGAAAACAGCACTCAACCTGCCATCTGACCAGAGCTGGACACAGAACTCAAGCTGCATTCTGACCAGAGCTGGCAACAGCACACAAGGTGCATTCTGACTGCAGCTTGAAAGAGCACTCAAGGTGCAGTTTGACCAGAGCTGGAAATAATACTCAAGGTGCAGTCTGACCAGAGCTGGACACAAAACTCAAGCTGCAGTCTGACCAGAGCTGGACACAGTACTCAAGGTGCAGTTTGACCAGAGCTGGGCATAGTGGTGAAGGTGCACCCTCACCAGAGCTGGAAACAGCTGCCAAGGTGCAGGCTGACCAGGGCTGGAAACAGTACACACGCTGCAGTCTGACCAGTGCTGCAAATAGCTCCCAAGGTGCAGTACGACCAGAGAGGGAAACAGCCCTCAAGGTGCAGTTTGACCATAGCTGGACACAGTACACAAGGAGCATTCTGCCCATAGCTGGACACAGCATTCAAGGTGCAGCCTGACCAGAGCTGGACACAGCACTGAAGGTGCAGTCTGACCAGAGATGGACGTAGCAGTAAAGATGCAGACTGACCAGAGCTGGACACAGCACTCAAGGTGCAGCCTGACCAGAGCTGGACACAACACTGAAGGTGCGGTCTGACCAGAGATGTGAAGCTGTGACCAGCAGTTAAGCTGCAGACTGACTAGAGCTGGAAACAGCACTCAAGGTGCATGCTGACCACAGCTGGAAACAGCGCCCATGCTGAAGTCTGGCCAGACCTGGAAACAGCACTCAAGGTGCAGTCAGACCAGAGCTGGACACCACACTCAAGGTGCGTCTGACCAGAGCTAGACAGAGCACTCAAGGTGCAGTCTGACTAGAGCTGGAACTAGCTCTCCAGGTGCAGTCTGACCAGAGGTAGACACAGGGCTTAAGGTGCAGTCTGACCAGAGTGGAAGTATTTCTCAAGATCCAGTCTGACCAGTGCTGGAAATAGCTCTCAAGGTGCAGTCTGACCAGAGATGGACACAACACTAAAGCTGCTTTCTGTCCAGAGCTGTACAGAGTATTCAAGGTGCAATCTGACCAGAGCTAGGCACAGCACCCAAGGTGTAGTCTGGCCAGAACTGGACAGAACAGATGGGCTGGTAAAAACGGCAGAGCGGTGGCAAATTGAAATTAATCATTAGAAGGGTGAGGTGATGCATTTTGGGAGGACTAACACGGCAAGGGAATGCACGATGAATGATAAGATCTTGGGTAATGCAGAGAATCAGACGGACCTTGGTGTACATGTCCATACATCCCTGAAGGCAGCAGCACAGGTAGATAAGGTGAATAAGAAGGCACATGGGATACTTATCTTTAATTTACCTGGAAACAGTACTCAAGGTGCAGTCTGGCCAGACCTGGAAACAGCAGACAAGGTGCTGTCAGACCAGAGCAGGACACAGAACTTAATGCACAGTCTGACCAGTGCTGGAAACAGCAGCCAAAAGGCAGTCTGACCAGAGCTGGACACAGTATTCAAGGTGCAGTCTGACCAGTGCAGGAAACATCACTAAAGCTGCAGTCTGACCAGAGCTGTACACAGTATTCAAGGTGCGGTCTGACCAGAGCTGTACACAGTATTCAAGGTGCAGTCTGACCAGAGCTGGAAACAGCACTCAAAGTGCAGTCTGACTAGAGATGGACACAGCACTAAAGGTGCAGCCTGACCAGAGCTGGACACAGTATTCAAGGTGCAGTCTGACCAGAGCTGTACACAGTATTCAAGGTGCAGTCTGACCACAGCTGGACACAGTACTCAGGCTACAGTCTGACCAGAGCTGAACAGAGTATTCATGGTGCTGTCTGACCAGAGCTGGAAACTGAACTGAAGCTGCAGTCTGACCACAGTTGGACACAGCCCTCAAGGTGCAGCCTGGCCAGACCTGGAAACAGCAGTATAGGTGCAGTCTGAGCAGCGCGTGGCACAGTACTCAAGGTTCACTCTGGACAGAACTGGAAATATCACTCAAGATTCAGTCTGACCAGAGCTAGACACAGCCGTCAAGGTGCAGCCTGAGCAATGCTGGACACAGCACACAAGGAGCATTCTGACCACAGCTGAACATATTCCTTAAGGTGCAGTCTGACCAGACTATACACAGCACTTAAGGCACAGTCTGACCTGAGCTGGAAACAGCACTCAACGTGCAGTCTGACCAGAGCCCAACACATTACACAAGGTGCAGTCTGACCAGAGCTGGACACATAATTGAAATTTTCATCTGTTGATGACACTCATTTCAAAATTTGCAGCTCACGCAAAATTTGGAAGCATTCTGTGACCTCGGAGGAGGATAATGTTAAACTTCCAAAGAACATAGACAAGTTGGTGGAAGGGCAAACAAGTGGCAGATGTAATTTAGTATAGAAAAGTGTGAAGTGATTCATTTGGTAGGGAAAACAAGATGAGGCAACACAATATAAAGTGTACTGTTCCAAAGGGGTTGCAGGAGCAGAGCGAATTGGGAGTATATGTGCATAAATCATTGAAGGTGGCAGGGCAGATGGTGTGTGCAGTTACTAACATACAGGATTTTGGGCTTTATCAACCAGGGCATAGAGTACAAAAGCAAGAAATTTCTAATAAATCTGTATAAAACACTGCTCTGGCCTCAACAGAGTATTGCATTCTGAGAACCATACTTTAAGAAGGATGTGTATGCATTAGAGATTATGCAGCAAAGATTCAGTAGAATGGGTAGAGGGATGTGGAACTTCAGCCAGGGAAAGAGGTTGGAGAGGTTGGGGCTGTTCTCTTTGGAGAAGAGAAGGTTGAAAGGACATTTGATAGTGCTGTTCAAAATTATGAGCGATCTGAACAGATGGGGAGAAACTGTGGAAGGGTTGAGAACCAGAGGACACAGATTTAAGATAATTGGCAATAGAAGCAATGGCGGCATGAGGAAAAGCTTTTTAACACGGCGAGTGGTTAGGATCTGGAATGCACTGCGTGAGAGTGTGATGGAGGCACATTCAATCATGGCATTCAAAAGAGAATTCGATCATTATCTGAAGAGTTAGAATCCACAGGGCTACAGGGAAAAGTTGGGGAGGACTGGTTGAAATGCCCTTGCAGAAAGCCAGCACTGACATGACAGACTGAGTGGCCTGCTTCTGTGCTGGAACCATTTTATGATTCTATTCCCCTGGAATAGCTACAGTACAGATTCAGTAGAACAATATCGGGACTCGGGGAGGGTTACATTATGAGGACAGATTGCATAACTTTAGGTTGTATTCCTTTGACTTTAGAAGCTTAAGGGTGATCTAATTAAGGTGTCAAAATGATGAAAGGATTTGATAGAGTAGATGCAGAGAAACTGTTTTACTTCTAGTGTTAACCCAACACTCTGTTTTCCGTCTGAGGTGCATGTAAAAGATCCCATGGCATTATATCAAGGAAAAGCAGGGAAGTTCACCTCAATATCCTGGCCAATATTCATTATTCAATCAACAGCACAAAAACGCAGATTGGCTTATCATTATCACATTGCTGCATGTGTGATCTTCTTGTGCGCAAATTGGCTGCACATTTCTTACATTACTACAATGACTACACTTCAAAAACATTTCATTGGCTGGAAAGTGCATTAGGAGGGTCTGAGATTGTGAAAGGCACTATCAAATGTCTTTCCTCCCCTTCTTGTTCAGGGTTCTACAATAAGGGTGGAGGCAGGAAACTGTGTTGATGGGTCTGGAAATTTCTGCAACAGTGTGATGTAAGTCTTGCACCATTAATCAAGCTCCCTGTTCATCTCGCACTCAACTTACAGCATCAGTTTCTGCAGATTCAGTCCAACCACCTAGCTGTGGCCTAGCTGTGCTGAATGACACATCAGGGAATTTCGATCCCTGCACACCAATCACATAATGCTATGAAAAGCTGAAAGCAGACATCAGGGGCAGAATTTTAACTGCCATGGGGGAACAGGTTCAGGTGTGGGCAGGGCATTGAAGCCCCAAAAAATGGCGTTGAGTTGGGAACCCGCCCACTTCTGGCTGTCACCCAGACGGGCTTGCAGACAAGTGGGGAACCCTGCTAGAGCTGTTAGGTAAGTAATTAAAATATTCAAAGAAGCAATTAACTCAGGATTTAACCCAGCATTCTGCCTTTAACAGCCTGAGCACAGGTTTTGCAAGCTGTGTAGAGTTCACCAGGGTCACTGAGGTAAATGTACAGCGGGAAGAGATTCTTCAATGAAATTGTCAGGCTGGGAAGCCTTTAATCAGTGAAACTGAAGAGTTCCAGCCATGGTCAGGTGAGAGGCTGCTGCTCACAGCCCTCCCTCTCTGAGATGGTGCTCTCAGTGCTCGGCAGGTGATTGCTAACTTCTTGTAAGTGAGTATATTGCACTTCACTCACCTTGATCTGCACAACCATGATGCCAGCCTTCACTGCAGCATGGGAGCAGCTTATGCAGCTCCACCCTGGACCTGTGATGAAGAACATCAACAACAGCAGCAGCACCAGCAGGAGCATCACCAGCACCACCTGCTTTCTCCTCAGCCACATGCTGCTGCACAGGACAGGGGAGATCGACTCAGAGATCCAACTGGAAGAAGGCAAGACCCCTGACACAGGCTGCACAGGGAGAGGATCAGCTCTGTTGATATGTCTGAGCAGCAGTGTCTCAGGAGGCTCAGGTTGTCACTGCAGGTCATTGCTGACATTAGAAGCCTTCTGGAGCAGGACCTCCTTCCCAGTGGAGCAGGTGGGCATGCATTGCCAGTAGCTGTCAAGGTGGCTATCACTGGAGACACTCCTCTCTGCTCCAGCCACCCCCAGTTCCTGGTTCTGTACCTCTCCCTGAAATTCCGCGCTCTCTTCTGCAGGGAGAGAAAGCAGAGATTAGTGAGTGTGAGAATTGGATTGTGTAGTGAGAAGAGATGAGTAATGTTTGCAGAGGATGACTGTGAGGCTTGGATGTGAGGCGGCACAAAGGTGAGAGTGAGAGTGAGCGCTGGCTGTTCAGACAGGGATTTGAGGAGGTGCCTGGAGAAAGAGGAATGAGTGGAGCTGCAGGGTATGTTGGTCCGAGGAGTGCCATACTGGAGAATGTTGGAGAAGTCAGAGTGTGGAGCTTGGCATCTAAAAATGTAATGTTTCCTTTCCTGCCCCCCAAGGTCCTGGATCCTCTTAGGGCACTGTTTCAGCTTGGAGGAACCACACTCCTGCTGCCAGCTTCCCCAGTCACTTCAAAGCACTCATGCTTGGATGAGAGGCAAGCCTCTTCCTCCCATTTTAGGGAGAGCTCACCTCACTCCTGCCTGTCAGATCTCTCAGCAGGACCTCCAGGTAAGATTAAGAGATGCTGGAAGCAGCATTCCCAGGTGTCCTCTCCATTCCTGCAGTTGCTGAAGCCTCACATATCTATGTACAGTTCAACCATTCTGCACCCTGCCAGGGTTCCTTTAACTCGAAATCCTTCCTTTAACACATTCAGCACATAGTCTTGCATTGGTCATGAAACCCAGCAACAGGAAGATAATGTTGTGGCTCAGTTAAAGAACAGGCTGGATGAGCTGAATGGCCAGTTGCAGTGATGTAACATTTTATGTGATAACTCAGATTAAGGCTTGCTACCAGGAGGTAAATTAGCTGTGTGATCTGAAATAATTTTGAATCAACTTGTAAAAAAATTTTAGCTGGTGTCTGCACATCCTCTTTCCTACAGAGAAATCATGAGAGTACACTTGGCAGGGGTTTGGGAGCCATGAGGTAATATTAAAGAGGAAAAACAAAGAGCACAAAAAAATGGGAGAGACAAATATCACCAAGAGTACATATTTGGTAGGGTCAGAGTGAGAGGGAATGTGGTAACATTTGAATGAGTTTTACAATGCATGTATGTGAATGCACACACTGGGATAAATAAGGTTGGTGAGGTTGCCAGGAAGATATAATAATTTTCATAATGTTATTGGAATTTATTGTAAAATAGAGTAATAGTGGGATATGTCCATGTGTCTATAATTTCTGTGTGTGTGTGCATATGAAACTTGATTGAATTAGAGGTAGTTAGTCCAGGTGCTTTTATGTAAGAGAAGTTAGGTATGAAATGTTAATTAGGTGAACACGGGGAAGTTTAGGAACATAGGTGTCAAGGGAACATTTGCATTTTTAAATAAACCAGACTAGATTGTTTTCAAAAGAGGGAGTGAAATGTGTCACCTAGCCAGGTGAAGCATAGAAAGAGTATGTTTATTTTTCCTAATGATTACTGGTAAAACTTAGTGCAATGAGAGGTGTTTATTATCAGGAAGATAAAGTCCAAAGACATAGTGAAACAATGGGTATTTGCACTCAAATTGGAAAATATATATAAAAGAGTGAAGGCTGCATGTAAGGGTAGGCATTTTAAGATCTTATAAGCATAAAAAGCCTTCAGTATATATGCCTCAAGCTGCTGTCTCCAAAGGACTGAAGTTAAGAAAACTTTGAATTCGACTTATTCAGTGTATCATGTTACTTTGATAAAAACAAAAAACTGCAGATGCTGGAAATCCAAAACAAAAACAAAATTACCTGGAAAAACTCAGCAGGTCTGGCAGCATTGGCGGAGAAGAAAAGAGTTGAAGTTTTGAGTCCTCATAACCCTTCGACAGAACTAGGTGAATCCCAGGAAGGGTTGAAATATAAGCTGGTTTAAGGTGGGTGGGGGGGGGCGGTGTTGGGTGGGGGGAGAGGGAGAGAAGTGGAGGGGGGTGGTGTGGTTGTAGGCAAAAGCAGTGATAGAAGCAGATCATCAAAAGCTGTCACAGACGGCAGAACAAAAGAACACATAGGTGTCGAAGTTGGTGATATTATCTAAACGAATGTGCTAATTAAGAATGGATGGTAGGGCACTCAAGGTATAGCTCTAGTGGGGGTGGGGGGAGCATAAAAGATTTAAAAATATTTAAAAATAATGGAAATAGGAGGGAAAAAGACAGATCTATATAATTTATTGGAAAAAAAAAACAAAAGGAAGGGGGAAGAAATAGAAGGGGGGTGGGGATGGAGGAGGGAGGTCAAGACCTAAAGTTGTTGAATTCAATATTCAGTCCGGAAGGCTGTAAAGTGCCTAGTCGGAAGATGAGGTGTTGTTCCTCCAGTTTGCGTTGGGCTTCACTGGAACAATGCAGCAAGCCAAGGACAGACATGTTGGTAAGAGAGCAGGGTGGAGTGTTGAAATGGCAAGCGACAGGGAGGTTTGGGTTATTCTTGCGGACAGACCGCAGGTGTTCTGCAAAGTGGTCGCCCAGTTTACGTTTGGTCTCTCCAATGTAGAGGAATGCGGTCTCCTCTACATTGAAGAGACTAAACGTAAACTGGGCAACCGCTTTGCAGAACACCTGCGGTCTGTCCGCAAGAATGACCCAAACCTCCCTGTCGCTTGTCATTTCAACACTCCACCCTGCTCTCTTACCCACATGTCTGTCCTTGGCTTGCTGCATTATTCCAGTGAACCCCAACGCAAACTGGAGGAACAACACCTCATCTTCCGACTAGACACTTTACAGCCTTCCGGATTGAATATTGAATTCAACAACTTTAGGTCTTGAACTCCCTCCTCCATCCCCACCCCCCTTCTGTTTCTTCCCCCTTCCTTTTGTTTTTTTTCCAATAAATTATATAGATTTTTCTTTTTCCCTCCTATTTCCATTATTTTTAAATATTTTTAAATCTTTTATGCTCCTCCACCCCCACTAGAGCTATACCTTGAGTGCCCTACCATCCATTCTTAATTAGCACATTCGTTTAGATAATATCACCAACTTCGACACCTATGTGTTCTTTTGTTCTGCCGTCTGTGACATCTTTTGATGATCTGCTTCTATCACTGCTTTTGCCTACAACCACACCACCCCCCCTCCACTTCTCTCCCTCTCCCCCCACCCAAACCACCCCCCCCACCTTAAACCAGCTTATATTTCAACCCTTCCTGGGATTCACCTAGTTCTGTCGAAGGGTCATGAGGACTCGAAACGTCAACTCTTTTCTTCTCCGCTGATTCTGCCAGACCTGCTGAGTTTTTCCAGATAATTTTGTTTTTATCATATTACTTTGCCTGGGTCTTTTAAAATCTATGTGTCTTACTGTTGCCTTAACGAAAGTGTAACTGGGAGTTAGGTCAGTTAGGGGATTTAGAAGTTACCATAGTAGTAATTTGTTGATCTATGTATGTATTTAAAAATAATTTCTCTTATTAATAAATGTTTAATATAGTTTCGTAAAACCTATAAGACTTGGTGGTCTTATTGCTACTGAATTCAAGGCACCCATCTCAAAATTTATACAAACTGCAAAGTAAGTTGTGGCAGTTATTTCAAGTTTCCCTTTGGGATTTGAACAACTCAGCATTTACCATCAGCTGTGCCATAACAGAGGTGCATACACAGATAGCCATAGGGGAGTATGATGTTGTGGCAATAACGGAGACCTGGCTCAAAAACGGAGACCTGGCTTATATATTCTTCTTTTCCCACCTATTTCTATTATTTTTAAATTTATTTCCATCCATTGTTTAATGTCCCTCCACTTTTTAGCCTATTTCGATCCCTTCCCCCCACCCCACCCCCGACTAGGGCTATCTGTCACTTGCTTGTCCTGGTTTCTACCCTTAATGTCACCATTAGCACATTCCTTAGCTAAAATCACCACTGTCAACACCTCTTTGTGCTTTTGGCTATGACATCTTTGGTAATCTCTTCTTTGCCTCCACCTATCACTGGCCCTCTATCCAGCTCTACCTGTCCCGCGCCTCCCCCTCAACCAGCTTATATTCACCTCTCTTTTATTTTTCCTTAGTTCTGATGCAGAGTCATATGGACTCGAAACGTTAACTGTCTTCCTCTCCACAGATGCTGTCAGGCCTGCTGAGTTTTCCCAGCTATTTTTGTTTTTGTTTCAAAAAGAACAGGATTGAGTATTAAATATTCCTGGATACAAGGCATTGGGAAGGAAAGAAAGCAGGAGGGGCGGTGAGTCCTAGTTTCTGTGGCAATATGCACTTTTACATGCGTGTTGTAGTCTGAAGTTATACACAGTGATGGTAAGGCTCCAATTTTCTTTCCATCACATGGCTGACCAGGAATCTTTCCCAATCTTACCGCCTGCCATTGGCCTGTGCTGGAAGGACTTGCAGACTGATACTCAACCTGTTTGGCCACATTTTGAACATATCTTCCGTGGTCATCAAGTCCTGAAGTTGGACTGGCACCCAGAGCTTCTGGCTCAGGAGCAGGGACACTACCCACTGCAGCACAAGACCTCAAAGGAAGGAGTAGGGGTATTAATGTTGATTAAGGAGAACATTATGGCCAGAATTTCTGGCGAGCGGGGATGGGGCCCACTCGCCAAGGCATAAAATGACACGGGGTGACATCAGGTCCCGTCATTTAGATTTGTCAAAGACCTATTAAGGCCATTTCAAAACTAATTAAACCAATAAACTGAGCTGCTCATCCAACCTTAAGGTTGGTGGGCAGGTGAAGAGCCCAGGCGGCCTCCACATTTTTCATAGAACCTCATCCACGGGCGGGATGAGGTTTCATGAAGTGTTTATAAATTAGATTTTAAATTTTTTTTAATTCATTGACATGTCCCAGCTCATGTGACACTGTCACATGAGGGGGACATGTCTTAAAATTCTTTTTAATTTAGCTTTTTAAAACTTAAACTAATCTCCCAGAGGCAGCTCTGTGTCCCAATTCAGGGAACCCCCCACTGCCCGCACAAGGAGCGCTCAGTGCTTCCAGGCGTGTGTCACGCTGGGCAGGCCTTAATTAACCTGCCCTCGTAAAATGGTGGTGTGGACCCATTTGGGGGCGCCGCACGACCCGATCGGGGGCGCTGCACAACCCCTCACCCGACGGAGGGGAAAATTCTCCCCTATAGCTCTGGAGAGATATAATGCCCTAGCAGAGTCTGCCCAAACAGAATCTGTTTGGTTAGAGCTAAGAAATCTTAATGATAGCGTTACACTACTGGATGTTTATTTAGGTCTCCAACTAATGGGAAAGATATAGGGGAACAAATTTGCCAAGAAATTAGAGAGGTGGAAGAATTATTGATTTGTTATAATGGGGAACTTTAATTATCCCAATATAGAGTTGATAGTAATAGTAGTGGGGGGAGGAGTTTATGAAGCATGTTCTGGAAAATTTTCTAAATCAATATGTTTCTGTCCAACCAAGAAGGAGGCATTGCTGGATCTGGCTCTGGGGAATGAGATGGATCAAATGTCACAAGGGGAGCATTTAAGGAACAGTGATCTTGGTGTCATAAGGTTTAGGTTAGCTATGGAAAAAAAAACAAGTGGCAAGCAAGAGTAAGAATAATTAATTGGGGGAGGGTGAGGTGGATATGGCCCAAATAAATTGGAATTAAAGATTGACAGGCAAAAACTGAATAGAGCAATGGTCTGCCTTTAAAGAAGAGATGGATTGGGTACAGTTGAGGTACATTCCTATAAAGGGGAAAGGTAAGAGAAATAATGGCAGAACTCTTTGGATAATGAAAGAGATAAAGAAAAAAAGTGTGCTTATGACAGATGTCAAGTTGGCAATAGAAGTGAGAGGCAGGCCAAATATAGAAAACTCAGAGGGCAAGTCAAAAAAGAAATATGAGAAGCAAAGAGAGAGGATGAGAAGAGACTGCCAGTGAACATAAAAGGGAATCCAAAAGTCTTCTATAGGCATAGTAAAAGGGCATTAAAAGAAGTGGAACTGATTAGGAACCGAAAAAGCGGATTTACACATGTAAGCAGGTGGCATGGCTGAGGTACTAAAATATTCTAAAAGGGGTGCAGGAGCAGAGGGACCTGAGGGTCTATGTTCACAAATTGCTGATGGTGGCAGGTTGAGAAAGTGATACAGGCTTCTTAAACAGAGGCAGAGAATACTAAATCAAGAAGTTATGCTAAATCTTTATAAACACTGGTTTATAAATTGGAGTATTGTATCCAATACTTCACGTCCTTTAGGAAGGACGTGAAAACATGAAAGAGGGTGGAAAAAGTATTTATGAAAACATTTCCCAGGATGGGGACTTCAGTTTCGTAAATTGGAGAAGTTAGGGCTGTTCTTGGAGAAGGGCAGGTTGAGAGGAGATACGATACTGGTGTTCAAAGAGCGGTCTTGACAGAGTAGACAAAGAGAAATTGTTCCCATTTGAAGGGTTGTAAGGACATTGAAGGCAATTGTCAAAAGAACCAACAACAACATGAGGGAAACGTTTTTACACAGTGAGTCGTTAGGATCTGGAATGTGCTGTCTGAAAGTGTGGTGGAAGCAGATTCAATCCTGGCTTTCAAAACAGAATTGAATAATTATCTGAAGAGATAAGAATTGCAGGGCTATGGGGAAAAGGAAGGGGTGTAGTACTAGCTGAGTTCTTCTTACAGAGAGCTGGCATGGACACACTGGGCTAAATGGCCTACCTCTGTTCTGTGACTATTCTGTTATTCTAAGTCAGGAGTTGTACCTGGAAACTGGCTTGGCAGGCTGTGTTGACCTGTTTTGGTCCTGTATTCACAACATTTGCTGGATTGATTCAGCTATTCATTAATGAAATGCAGGAATTACATTTTCAAACCATTGTTTTCAGTTGGCAATTCAATACTATTATTGAAACAACAAAAACAATGACTGGGAGTTTCCGGCCCCGTCATGACAGGACCTGCCGCAGGAGATTCAATGGCCTAGCCAAAAGTCCATTTCGGCAGGACTGGAAGTTCCTGGCAGTGGACAGGACCAGAAAATCCCACCTTAAAACTGCCTATAACAATAAGCAACCTTTCACATCATTTCCAATGCCTGAATGAATGGTATTCCAAAACGCTCAAGAAATTTGACACTATCCAGACAAGCACCCACCTGATGGACTCGCCATCTGCCACCTTAAACATTTGCTCTCTCCACCACCGACACACAGTGGCAGCAGTGTATACCATATACAAAGAGCACTGCAGCAACTCACTAAGCCCTCCATCGACAGCACCCTCCAAGCCTGTGATGTCTACCTGCTAGGACAAGGTGAGCAAATGCATATAAATGCCACCACCTCCTTATCTGTTTTTGCTCCAATATTGCCATCTGACTGTTGTACACTCTGATGGATTTCTGGGCTCTCAGCCAAGAATACCTAATGAGGCTTGGCTAAGAGCCAGGAATCCATTAGCCTGTTGTTATCACTGATGCAATTGGTAAAGCGGAATTATTTAAAGATCCCAGAGGGAATAACTGTCATAACATATAATTTTACATTATGTTTGAGATGCAGCTCTAAATTCAGGAATCAGACCACCAGTCCTTAAGAGATAAAAACAAAAAACTGCGGATGTTGGAAATCCAAAACAAAAACAGAATTACCTGGAATAACTCAGCAGGTCTGGCAGCATCGGCGGAAAAGAAAAGAGTTAACGTTTCAAGTCCTCATGACCCTTCAACAGAACTGGGTGAATCCAAGGAGAGGGGTGAAATATAAGCTGGTTTAAGGTGGGGGGGTGGGGGTTGGGTGGGGGGAGAAAAGTGGAGGGGGTGGTGTGGTTGTAGGGACAAGCAAGCAGTGATAGGAGCAGATAATCAAAAGATGTCACAGACAAAAGAACACAGAGGTGTTGAAGTTGGTGATATTATCTAAACGAATGTGCTAATTAAGAATGGATGGTAGGGCACTCAAGGTACAGCTCTAGTGGGGGTGGGGGGGCATAAAAGATTTAAAAATAATGGAAATTGGAAAAAAATCTATATAAATTATTGGAAAAAACAAAAGGAAGGGGGAAGAAACAGAAAGGGGGTGAGGATGGAGGAGGGAGTTCAAGATCTAAAGTTGTTGAATTCAATATTCAGTCCGGAAGGCTGTAAAATGCCTAGTCGGAAGATGAGGTGCTGTTCCTCTAGTTTGCGTTGGGCTTCACTGGAACAATGCAGCAAGCCAAGCACAGACATGTGGGCAAGAGAGCAGGGTGGAGTGTTAAAATGGCAAGCAACAGGGAGGTTTGGGTCATTCTTGCGGACAGACCGCAAGTGTTCTGCAAAACAGTCGCCCAGTTTACGTTTAGTCTCTCCAATGTAGAGGAGACCGCATTGTTAGCAACGAATGCAGTAGACTAAGATGGGGGAAATGCAAGTGAAATGCTGCTTCACTTGAAAGGAGTGTTTGGGCCCTTGGACGGTGAGGAGAGTGGAAGTGAAGGGGCAGGTGTTGCATCTTTTGCGTGGGCATGGGGAGGTGCCATAGGTTGGGGTTGAGGAATAGGGGGTGATGGGGAGTGGACCAGGGTGTCCCGGAGGGAACGATCCCTACAGAATGCCGCCAGTGGGGGGTGAAGGGAAGATGTGTTTGGTGGTGGCATCATGCTGGAGTTGGCAGAAATGGCGGAGGATGATCCTTTGAATGCGGAGGCTGATGGGGTGATAAGTGAGGACAAGGGGGACCCTATCATGTTTCTGGGAGGGAGGAGAAGGCGTGAGGGCAGATGCGCAGGAGATGGCACTGACCTCTACCTTGCAGAGGCTGAGCGTCAACTCGCAGACACTTCCTCCTACCTCTCCCTGGACCATGACCCCACCATTGAACATCAAGCCATTGTTTCCAGGACTGTCACTGACCTCATCTCCTCTGGAGATCTTCCTCTCACAGCTTCCAACCTGATAGTCGCCCAACCTCAGACAGCCCGCTTCTACCTCCTACCCAAAATCCACAAACAGAACTGTCCCGGTAGACCGATCGTGTCAGCTTACTCCTGCCCCATGGAACTCATTTCTCGATATCTTGACTCCCTTCTCTCTCCCCAAGTCCAGTCCCTTCCCACCTACATCCGTGATTCCTCTGACACCTTACATAAAATCAACAATTTTCAGTTCCCTGGCCCCAACCGCTTCCTCTTCACCATGGACGTACAATCCCTCTACACCTCCATCCCCCACCAGGATGGTCTGAGGGCCCTTAGCTTCTTCCTTGAACAGAGGCCTGAACAATCCCAATCCACCACTACTCTCCTCCGTCTGGCTGAACTTGTTCTCACACTGAACAATTTCTCCTTCAACTCCTCTCACTTCCTCCAAATAAAAGGTGTGGCTATGGGTACCCGCATGGGCCCCAGCTATGCCTGTCTCTTTATGGGGTATGTGGAATATTCCTTGTTCCAGTCCTACTCCGGTCCCCTTCCACAACTCTTTCCCCGGTACGTCGATGATTACTTCAGTGCTGCTTCATGCTCTCGTTGGGACTTGGAAAAATTTATTAATTTTGCTTCTAATCTCCACCCCTCCATCAGTTTCACGTGGTCCATCTCTGACACTTCCCTTCCCTTCCTTGACCTCTCTGTCTCAATCTCTGGTGATAGACTGTCCACCAATATCCATTACAAGCCTACCGACTCCCACAGCTACCTCGACTACAGCTCCTCACACCCCGCTTCCTGTAAGGACTCCATCCCATTCTCTCAGTTCCTTCGCCTCTGTCGCATCTGTTCTGATGATGCTACCTTGGAAAACAGTTCCTCCTTCTTCCTTAACCGAGGTTTTCCACCCATGGTCGTTGACAGGGCCCTCAACCGTGTCCAGCCCATCTCCCGCGCATCTGCCCTCACGCCTTCTCCTCCCTCCCAGAAACATGATAGGGTCCCCCTTGTCCTCACTTATCACCCCACCAGCCTTCGCATTCAAAGGATCATCCTCTGCCATTTCCGCCAACTCCAGCATGATGCCACCACCAAACACATCTTCCCTTCTACCACCACCCCCCCCCCCCCGTCAGCATTCCATAGGGATCGTAACCTCTGGGACATTCTAGTCCACTCCTCCATCACCCCCTACTCCTCAACCCCCACCTATGGCACCTCCCCATGCCCACGCAAAAGATGCAACACCTGCCCCTTCACTTCCTCTCTTCTCACCGTTCAACGGCCCAAACATTCCTTTCAAGTGAGCAGCATTTCACTTGCATTTCCCCCATCTTAGTCTACTGCATTCGTTGCTCCCAATGCGGTCTCCTCTACATTGAAGAGACCAAACGTAAATTGGGCGACCGCTTTGCATAACACCTGCGGTCTGTCCACAAGAATAACCCAAACCTCCCTGTCGCTTGCCATTTTAACACTCCACCCTGCTCTCTTGCCCACATGTCTGTCCTTGGCTTGCTGCATTGTTCCAGTGAAGCCCAACGCAAACTGGAGGAACAGCACCTCATCTTCCGACCAGACATTTTACAGCCTTCCGGACTGAATATTGAATTCAACAACTTTAGATCTTGAACTCCCTCCTCCATCCCCACCCCCTTTCTGTTTCTTCCCCCTTCCTTTTGTTTTTTCCAATAATTAATATAGATTTTTCTTTTCCCACCTATTTCCATTATTTTTAAATCTTTTATGCCCCCCCACCCCTACTAGAGCTGTACCTTGAGCGCCCTCCCATCCATTCTTAATTAGCACATTCGTTTAGATAATATCACCAACTTCAACACCTCTGTGTTCTTTTGTCTGTGACATCTTTTGATTATCTGCTCCTATCACTGCTTGCTTGTCCCTACAACCACACCACCCCCTCCACTTCTCTCCCCCCACCCAACCGCGCACGAACCCCCCCCCCACCCTCCACACACCTTAAACCAGCTTATATTTCACCCCTCTCCTTGGATTCAGCCAGTTTTGTTGAAGGGTCATGAGGACTCGAAACGTCAACTCTTTTCTTCTCCGCCGATGCTGCCAGACCTGCTGAGTTTTTCCAGGTAATTCTGTTTTTGCACCAGTTCTTAAGGTTCTACATGAAACCAAATGAAATATTTTATTAATTTACACAGGTTAAAATATATATACACATGGCTTCAAATTGCTACTATCATAATTTTTAACAAATTATCAAACTAATCTCCATTAAGGCAACACCAACCCATAGACTTAACCAAACACCGAGCAAAGCATCTTCACCTTACAAATTCAAATGAGGTTCTTTTCTCTTTGGTTCCTGTGGAGCCAGTTGGAGGCTTACAGCTGCCTTTTGATCTCACATTGCCTTTGCTCTGCACACCCAAAACGGTTTTCTTGTTATACCTACCATCACTGATTAAATGTAAATTCTCATTGTCTCACCAGCCTCTTTGAACTCTACCTTTTACCAATAAAACCCCTTTCATAGTACCAATTTTATTAGTAATGTTAACATATTGCTTGGTAGCTGCTAGATAGGCATCAAGTTTTCACCCCACTTCTTGAATACTCTATTCAAAAAATGCAAAAGCATGTTATCTCTCTTATATATCAAAAATAGTACATATCAAAGCACCCAGACTAACTGGCTTTAATCCAATTAAGACACACCCACAGACTAAACCTCTACTTAAAAGAAAAATATTTTCCAAAAATATATACTTTAATAGCTTTATGACATACCTTTCTTATTGAAAAACGAATCATCATAATTCTAAAAGATGACTTCATTTTAATAATCCATCTCACACTATCTCCTATACTTATTACACTATTACATTACCGGATGCATGCATTAACATAACAATATACATACACAAGTCCTTGGTATCAATAGAAATCACTCCAGTTCAGTGTCCAGGTTTTTTTTTAAATGTCCTATTTTCCTTTAAGCTTCAAACTCTCAATAAAGCATCTGCGAACGGATTTTCTCTTTCAGCAATATGTATAATATGTAGATTAAATGATTGTAACAATAGACTCCATCTGAAAAGCCTTGCACTTTTGTCACGAAATTTGTCCAAAAACTTCAAAGGATTATGGTCTGTATAAACAACTGTTTCTGATTAATTGTTTGCAACATAAATTTCAAAATGCTGCAATGCTAACACCAAACTCAAAGTCTCTTTTTTGATCGTTGAATATCTTCTCTGTTGTACATTCAGCTTCCGTGAACAATACCCTATCAGTTTTTCAATTCCAGTGTCATCTTCTTGTAACAGTACGGCCCAAATGCCTATATCACTTGCATCAACGGTCAGTTTGAATTGCTTGGTGTAATTGGGTACTGCCAACTGGTGTCGTTGTTAATACAGTTTTTAAACTATCGAATGACTTCTGACGCTCCAGTGTCCATTGAAATTTCTTGTTCTTTTTTCAATAGTTCAGTCAGTGGAGCAACCACTTGGCTGAAATTTGGTACAAATTTCCAGTAAAACGCACTCATGCCCAGAAATCTCAAAACTTCTCGTTTTGTTGTCAGCACTGGGAAATCCATGATAGCCTTGACTTTCGCATATCTTGGAGCTATCTTACCATGTCCAGATATGTAATTGCTGCTTTTGCAAATTCACTTTTAGCTAAGTTCATCAAATTAGCTTTTTGTAGTCGAGTAAATAATTCTTCCAGATGCTGTAAATGCTGCTCCTTCCACGTCTGACTGAAAACAATTAGGTCATCAATATAACCGCTCAATTTCTTTGACCCACAATTACTTTGTCAATCTTTGAGATGTCGCAGGTACATTCTTCATACCAATTGGCATGATTTTAAACTGGTATAGTCCACTTGGCACTGATGTCTCCTTTGCTCTCTCTGACAACAGTACCTGCCAATATGCTTTTAGCAAGTCAATCTTTGTGATAAATTTCGATTGTCCCACTTTCTCAATGCAATCCTCCAACCGTGGTATGGGATATAAATCCACTTTTGTCACTGCATTCGCCTTTCGATATTCCATTTGTGTTCTTTGTGTTCCATCCGGTTTCGGTACCAGTGCAACAGGCAAGCTCTAGTTACTGCAACTAGACTCAATGATATCATTTTGAAGCATGAAATCAATGTCTTTTTGTACTTGTGATAACTTTACTGGATTTAATTTATACGGTTGTTGCCTTATTGAAGATGATATTCCAATACATACATTATATGAAGCTAAATGTGTCTTTCTCAACTTATTTCCACAAATAGGTTTGTGTGACTGAAATAGCTTTTCCAAATCACTTTGACACTTGGTTGGAAGGTAACTCAATATTTCATTTAATTTTCAAGCGCCGTCTCATTACCAATTTGATGAGAGGAAAATCAATTTCAGAGTCTTGCACTTCTACCTCTTTCTCATCATCCACCATCACTAACACTTCTTTTTGTTCCTCATCCCTGTCAAAGTACTTTTTAAGCATATTTATATGACACACCCTCTGCTTCTTTCTTCTATCTGGAGTATTTATTAAGTAATTTACTTCACTCAATTTCTTTTCAATCCTGTAAGGCCCACTAAATCTTGCATTTAATGAATCCCCTAGAACTGGTAACAAAACTAGTACCGTCTCTCCAGAAACAAAACTGTGAATTTTAGCTTTCTTATCTGCTTTCACTTTCATCACTTGCTGTGATGTCTTTAAATGTTCGCTAGCCAACTCACATGCTCTGTTCAATCTTTTCCTGAAACTGGATACGTAATCCAGGAAAGTAGTTTCTGAATTTTGACACACCAATTTCTCATGAATCAATGTCAGTGGTCCCCTTACCTCATGACCATAAACTAGTTCAAAAGGGCTAAAACCAGTCAATGAATTAGGAGCGTCTCTAATAGCAAATAACAAAAATGGGATTCCTGTATCCCAATCCTGTGCATAATTCTGATAGTACGCTCTCATTATTGTTTTTAAAGTTTGATGCCATCTTTCCAAAGCTCCTCGTGACTTTGGATGATAAGCTGTTGACTTAAACTGTTTTATCCCCAATCTGTTCATTACTTCCTTAAACAGCTGTGACATGAAATTTGACTCTTGATCTGATTGTATTTCTTTAGGTAAACCATATTTTGTAAAACACAATTTAATTAACTCCTCCACAATATTCTTAGTTGTAATGTTTCTTAAACGTATCGCTTCAGGAAACCTGGTAGACACATCCATTAGTGTTAATAAATACCAATTTCCACTTTTAGCCTTAGGGAGGAGTCCTGCACATTCAATCATGACCCTGGTAAAAGGTTCTTCAAATGCTGGTATTGGGATTAAAGACACCGGCTTAATCATTGCCTGTAGTTTTCCTGCTACTTGACATATCTGACAGGTTCTACAGAATTTGACTACATCACCATGTAATCCTGGCCAAAAAAAAACCTGTGCATCTTTTCCTGTGTTTTCCTAATTCCTAAATATCCCCCCATTGGAATTTCATGAGCAATCCACAGAATCTCATTTCTATACCCTAATGGAATAACAATCTAATGCACCTCCCTCCAGCTTTTATTTGCTGAGACTTGATCTGACCGCCACTATCTCAAAAAATATTCCCGTAAAGATAATTACACACTGGAATATATTTTGCTTTGGTTTCTGAATAAGCTTTCTGATATAACTATTTTAATTGCAAATCATTTTTCTGTAACTCCACTAACCTCTTTGAGTTAAACACTCCAACTGAATTGTCCTGCATTCCTTCCTCCTGAACAATGTTATCAAATACAATGCCAGCTAATTGTATTTCAACACCTTCTTTTTGCCTTTGAACTACCTGCTTATCTTGTTTGTCTTGTTCTTCCCTATGGGCCTTTGATCTCATTATAACACAATCAAGAAACAATCCAGGATGTTCCTTCTGTAGCACTTTTGTTGAAAACACTTCTGCAGTCTGCTCAACTACCATACCCACATTTGCAATCCAGCTATATAATTACCCAGAATAAATTGAACCTCTGCAATGGGCAATTTTTCCACCACTCCAACTATAACTTCACCTGATTTCCATTTGCTCTTTAAATTTATCTTCCACAATGGAATAGATTTAGCATTTCCATGAACCCCACTTCTCCTGCAACATTCCCTCTAAACAACAAATATCACTATCCCACAACATTAAAGATTGACTAGCCCCTGTGCCTCTTAAAGCTCTAACATCTTTACCTACTCCACCCTGTACACATGAAAAGACTTTCCCTTCATATACAAAATCTTTAAACATTTCTGCAACCTGCTCCTCAGAATTCTCTTGAGTAAACTCTGAACACATTCTCACTTCTTTACTTTGCACTGATTCCCCATTTCTTCTGTACACAAACCACTGGTTTCTCTTGTGCCTGAACCTCAGAACCCACAGTACTTTTACTTCCAGAGCTTTTCTGTACCCCTCTAATTCCTACAGATTTTACTTGCAATCTTCAACACACTGAATTCGTGTGCCCCACTTTATTACAATAAAAACAACTCAATTTTCGAATGTCACTTCTCCTTTTAGTTCCTTCCTTTTATTCTGAGAAAAAACTTCCTGGGAACTTCCAGCTCTTCCTTCTCTTTGACTACCTGCCTTCCTTTCACCATCCCACTTATTATCCATTTCCAATTTGAAAGCGTGATGGAAAAATAGGTTTAGCTCTATGAACTAACTTACAATCATCAGCTATCTCCACTGCTTGTCTTACAGAATCAACCTCTGTTGAAACACGTGAGTCCCAAGAAGAAGGTTGCTTGATTGATAAACATGGCCTTCTGATCTATGCTGTCAATTTCACATTGTTTATTTATACAAGATGAAGAGTTTTCAAGTGCTTTCAGTTTCAGCTATTGATGCTTTAAATAATTGACACTTTTAAAGGGCTTTAATTAAAAAGGAGTTTTTTTTAAGAAAGTGGAAATTATCAATGAATGACTTTTTTTGAGCGTTTTTTACACATCCAATGTCAGGATAGGGTTCATTGATTCTATTCAGTGCAGAGTGGGTGAATGGGCATGGAAGTGCTGTAGCTTGGCATAGGGGGGATGATGAGTTATAGGGGTTGTTTGGGGTGCATAACTTGGCATGGGGGCATGAAGGCCATGGGAGTGGATGGGGGCATAGCATGGCATGTGAGATATTAGGGACCGTGGGTGTGGGTGGAGGGCATAATTTGGCATGGGGTTGCATGAGGACAACTTCTTGAACTTACCTTTTAAAAGGTTCCTTCATGCAAACTATGGTTCACAGTATCTCTGAGGTGTCGTGAACCATGACCCTTTGAAAAGCTGGCCCAACTCCATGAAAATTGTAGAGGACGAGGACATGCCTATGCTGCAATGGAACCGGCCAGGTCAGGAGTACAGGTTGTGGGCTCGTGACCCAAACCAGCCTGCACCCTTGAAAGGCATTCCCAAAAAGCAGAAACCCTGGGAATGGGGTTAGAAATTCCAGATTGAGACCCAACAGCCATCTTTAATGGGCTCATACGTCACCCCGACTCAGCTAAAATCTAGCCCAACTTACCTAAAATTTCAATGACGGAAGTGGTGATTATGGAATTTGTTGTAGTGATTTCCAGCCATTTGCTGTGTAGATCATGAACAACAAACAAAAAACATTGATTGCTAGGGGCTGCTTGCATTTCTCCAAAACATCACTGAACAATTGAGTACTACATTGACTGTAGATTATTGCATTGTTGTACTGAATAGAAGGTCAGTGGGGAGTGCAATTTTAACCTTATCTTCTTGCCAGGAAGCTGATAGGTTTGCATCCAATGACAACTGATTTTACTCTTCATTAAAATCAATTAAAGAGTAAGACCAACGTTCCACTCAATCTCACCATTTTAAAAAGTGGAATACTGAAAATATGACTGGGCGAACAGTGGAGTATCATTTGATGAATTTGGCTCACGAGGAGTAAAACAGAGGCACAGACTTTATGGACTGAATGGCCTGTTTCAGTCCTGGAACATTCAATCATTTCATGAACAGTGTCCTGATATCCAAGGGGAAACAAGATATTCAGTCAGGAACACAATTCAATGGTTCGTGATTGAGTAATGCAAGATATTTCTTGAACCTTGGAACAGGTTTGGCAGAATGTATTGGTCTGTTTTTATCTTGTAATTGCTACATTTGATGGATATATTCAGCTACTAGTTAACGGAATTAATTAAGAATAACTTAATGAAATACAGGAATTATATTTTCAACACATTGGATGGAATATTATGTTCCAAGATGTGTTCTCTTGATAATTCAGCCCTATGTTAAGATAACAAAACCAAAACTTCCATATAATAATAGTGTACCCTTTCACATTGTGTCAACAATTCCAGACATAAGCATTTACATCTTACTTCCTCAAGTAGTATTTGAGTGGGAATGAGTTTAACCTGGTGTGTCCATGTAAATAGGGCACTAATATAAGCACAGCCAGTGTGACAACTTTTGATCATAAGACATAGGAGCAGAAATTAGGCCATTTGGCCCATCGAGTCTGCTCCGCCATTCAATCATGGCTGATAAGTTTCTCAACCCCATTCTCCCGCCTTCTCTCTGTAAGCTAGTCCTCTCAAAATAAATGCCAACATTGCATTTGCCTTCCTAACTACCAACTCAACCTGCAACTTAACCTTAAGAGAATCCTGGACTAGGACTCTGTTAGGCCCTTGTAGTTTAGGACCATGCACCCTTTATAGACTGCTCGCCAAATTTGTCTGACCTGCAGAAAACACATTACAACCCTCAAAGGAGCGGCAGAAAAAGGCTGGTGTCAATGATCAAAGGTCCAAGAAGCACCAAGGAGGCTCAGTCTCAATGAAAGAAGAACTCAAGATGGCTATAAGTTCTTGAGGTATCATCACTAGATTCCAGAAATATGGAGGGTGTAAAAATAGTAATGTGTTGATGAAGAGATAACCTGTTTTGTGATGCTGGTTGAGATATAAATATTGGTCAGGACATGGGGGAGAACTCCCCTGCTTTTCTTCTATATAGTGACGTGGGACTTTTAATGTCTACCAGAGAGGGCAGGCAGGGCCTTGATTTAATGTCTCATCTGAAAGACCTGCCATTAGTAAAATATTGGCAGGAGCGGGTTGAGGGACTCAGTAGGCCCAAGGGCAGGCTGACAACCAGCAGCTTCTCTGCCCCCTGGAAAATGGGACACAGGTTAGATTTCATGAGGCCACCCACCTTCAAACAAGCCATGTCTTTGTGCTCTGTGATAGACCAAGTCATAATAATATATACTTTAATAATCCTGTTAGTTAAAAAATGTGTTTAGGGGTCTTAACCGGTGTACATCCAATCTAGAACAAGCAGGCTTTTTACAAGAGAGCAAAAGATGAGACTGAGTGAGATGGTTTCTCCCCTCAAGGCCAGGGTTGTAAGGAAATGTGGATTTAGAATGTACAATATATAGGGAAACTAGGCTGAAAGAATTAAAAATGCAACCTTGCTAGCAACAGTGGATGAGGCTGAAGACAGAGAAGTGGGACCCAAACACCATCTGTACCTGAACATATACATATTGTCCATATGACTGGGGAGTTTGGGATGGGGGAGCAGGGATGTTTGGGAGAAAAGGTGACTGAACAAATTCTGCTGCAGGTTCTGTTATATTATTTATAATATTTATTATTTATTTGTTGCTCCTTTAGTGTGTGATTGATCTGGGAATCATAGGAATATAAACGGTATATAACAAATACATGGGGGAGAATTTTGCCCTTGTTGGGCAGGCTCCGTGGGGGCAGGCGGATCGGCGGGAGTGGTTGGGAAGCTGACCACCGCATGCAGATCCTTCCCACATCCACTCATCTCAATGTCCTGAGCATTTTCAATGCTGCCTGCTGGGATTCTCTGTCAGTTGTCCATCTGAGCTGCCCTGCATCTCCGCCCACCCACTGATCACACTCCCATGCAGCACCAGTGCCCGTCCAACACGAGGCTCCCCTCACTTTCGGTTTTAGAAGCATGGTACTGGTGAAGTTTGTCTTTAACTCCCCTGTACCCTTTCCCCTCCCCTAGTCACCCATTATCCTTTACCCCATCAGTTTCGCCCCCCCGACCACCTGACAACACAATCCACCTCCCCACTGCCACCTGCCAGCCAGAACCCTTTTCTTTCCGGGTTGTCCAGATGAACATGTGCATTGCCTACCTTCCTGAGAATCCCACCCCCATCCATATTGACCTCCCCAACCTCCTCAACCTCCTCTTTCCCACCCCCGAGGGTCCATGTCGGCCTCTGAGTCCCCAACAACTACCCTCGCCGTTCCTTTTCTACTGCTACCATGGCATTCTCATCCCACCCCCACCATCACCACCACCACCACCACCCCCACCCTACCGGCTCACTCTGCCCTCTCTCATTTTCACCATTCCCTCCTTCAACACCTACCCTCATTTCGCTCCCCAGGAGGCAGCCATGGACTTGACAGGCCCCTCCCTTGCAAGTTCACCTGGACATCACCCCATTGCTCCTTTCTCCACCCAGACTCCTTCCTCCACCTTTACTCCTACCTCCCCTGGACTCCTTCCCTCAATCTGAACTGCTTCCTCTCCCTGGACTCCTCCCTCTCACCAAAGTCCTGCCCTCCACAAACTCTTTCCTTCCCTCAAAGTCCTTGGTCACTCTGAAGTCCTTCTCCCCTCCAAACTCCCTCTTACATCTACCTCCCCAGTTACTGTATTCTTCCCATTACATCCTCTTCCCCCTGCACGCCTTCCCCCCTCCCAACCTCAACCTCCCCAACACCATTGTTTGCCCCACTCCCAACCTCACCCCCCCGACACCATTGTTGCCCCCCTCCCAACCTCAGCATCCCACCCAACACCGTCATTCCACCTCCCCGCCTCCAACCAGTCCCCCACCGACACCATCATTTCATGCACATTCCTCCAGGGCCTGGTTGGTGTAGGGCTCCAGCATCTTCTGCTCTTGGATGTCCGCAATGTGAGCAAGGCCCTGATGGTAATACCTGACTTCTGCACATCACACGTGTCAAGATGTGTTCTGCATCGGCGTGTTTTCCCACCGACGTGGGTGATAAATTTGACATGTGGGGATGATGCTAGTGAGCAGGGCTTGTAATGATATGCAGATGTATGAAAATGAAGTTCCCGACATGCGTTGGTGAGAAACGAGGCTTGCCATCAACAGGCGGAGCAGACGATCGCAAACTGATTTCAAGACAACGTGAAACGAATTTTTGGCCTTCCTGCCATATTGTCTGCTCACGCCCTCCATGATGGCCCATGCCAGTGGGTGCAGAAAATTCCACCCCTAATCTTAGCCGTCTCTACAGTATTTTCAATTTTTGTTTCATTCATGAGATGTGGGCATCGCTGGCTAGGCCAACATTTATTGCTCATCCCTAATTGCCGTTGAGAAGGTGGTGGGGAGCTGCCTTCTTGAACCGCTGTAGCCCATATTATGTAGGTACACCCACAGTGCTGTTAGGAAGGGAGTTCCAAGATTTTGACCCAGTGACAGTGAAGGAACGGTGATACATTTCCAAGCCAGAATGGTGTGTGGCTTGGAGGGGAACTTCCAGGTGGTGGTGTTCCCATGCAAGTGCTGCCCTTGACACCATACTTGATCAAATGCTGCTTTGATGTCAAGGGCAGTCACTCTTTTGTCCATGTTTGAACCAAGGCTGTAATGAGGTCACAAGCTGAGTGAACCTGGCGGAACCCAAACTGAGCATCAGTGAGCAGGTTACTTCTCAGCAAGTGCCACTTGATAGCACTGTTGATGACCCCTTCCATTACTTTACTGATGATGGAGCGTAGACTGATGGGGCGGTAATTGGCTGGGTTGGATTTGTCCTGCTTTTTTTAAATCATTTATGGGATGTGTACATTGTTGGCTAGGCCAGCACCTATTGCCCAACCCTAATTACCTTTGAGAAGGTAGTGTACAAGACATACCTGGGCAATTTTCCACATTGCCAGGTAGAGGCCAGTGTTGTAGCTATACTGGAACAGCTTGGTTAGGGATGCGGCTAGTTTTGGAGCACAAATTTGCCGGAATGTTGTCAGGGCCAATAACCTTTGCACTATCCAGTGCCTTCAGCTGTTTCTTGATATCAAGTGGAGTGAATTGAATTAACTGAAGACTGCCATCTGTGATGCTGGGGACCCCCGGAGGAGGTTGAGATGGATCATCCACTCGGCACTTCTGGCTGAAGATTGTTATGAATACTACAGCCTTATCTTTTGCACTGATGTGCTGGGCTCCCCCATCATTGAGGATGGGGATATTTATGGATCCTCCTCCTCCAGTGAGTTATTTAACTGTTCACCACCATTCACGACTGGATGTGGCAGGACTGCAGAGCTTAGATCTGATCCGTTGGTTGTGGAATCGCCTAGCTCTGTCTATCGCATGCTGCATATGCTATTTGGCACACAGGTAGTCCTGTGTTGTGGCTTCACCAGGTTGACACCTCATTTTTAGGAATGCATGGTGCTGCTCCTTGCATGCCTTCCTGCACTCTTCATTGAACCAGGGTTGATCTCCTGGCTTAGTGGTAATAGAAAAGGGAGATATGCCAGGCTATGAGGTTACAGACTGTGGTTGAGTACAATTCTGCTGCTGCCGATGGCCTACAGCACCTCATGGTTGCCCAACCTTGATTTGCAAGATCTGTTTGAAATTCCCACTTAGCATTCAACACAATGGAAGTTATCTTCAGTGTGAAGCTGGGACTTCATCTCCACAATGACTGTGCAGTGGTCACTCCTACTACTGCTGTCATGAACAGATGCATCTGTGGCAGGCAGGTTAGTGATGATGAGGTCAAGTATGTTTTTCTCTCTTGTTGATTCCCTCACCACCTGCTGCAGACCCAGGCTAGCAGCTATGTCATTTGGGACTTGGCTAGCTTGGTCAGCAGTAGTGCTACCGAGCCACTCTTGGTGATGGACTTTGAACTCCTCCACCCAGAGTGCATTCTGCGCCCTTGCCACCCTCAGTGCTTCCTCCAAGTGGTGTTCAACATGGAGGAGCACTGATTCATCAGCTGAGGGTCCGACAGTACATGGTAATCAGCAGGAGGTTTCCTTGCCCATGTTTGACCTGATGCCTTGAGACTTCATGGAGTCAGGAGTTGATGTTGAGGACTCCAGGAAAACTCCTTCCTGACTTTATACCATTGTGCCGCCACCTCTGCTGGGTCTATCCTGCCTGTGGGACAGGACATACCCAGGGATGGTGATGGTGGTGTCTGGGACATTCATATCTGTAAGATATGAATCCATGAGGATGACTATGTCAGACTGTTGCTTGATTAGTCTGTAAGACAGCTTTCCCAATTTTGGCACGAGCCCCCAGGTGTTTGTAAGGAGGAATTTGCATGGTCGACAGGGCTGAGTTTTCCGTTGTCATTTCCGGTGCCTGGGTCGATGCCGGTTGGTCCATCTGGTTTCATTCCTTATTGACTTGTTTTTAGCGGTTTGATACAACTAAGTGTCTTGCTAGGCCTCTTTGGAGGGCATCTAAGAGTCAACCACATTGCTGTAGTGCTGGAGTCACGTGTAGGCCAGACCAGTTAAGGACGGCAAATCTCCTTCCCTAAAGGGCATCAGTGAACCAGATGGGTTTTTACAACAATCAACATGATTTCATGGCCCTGCGTCTCTGGATTACTAGTCTGGTGACAATACCAGTAGGCCACCACCTCTCCCTGTCAAAATCCCCCTGGTACAACTGATCCAGTTGTTACTTCCCATAGCTGCACTGCAAGGTTATCATTCCAATGCACTTGACTGGCATGTCATTATAGGTAGTCAGCCTAGCTGTGGTGGGTCGTACTATAGACTCCCATTTCTCTAAACTCATAGCCCTCAACATATGAAGAAGCAAGCTATCAGCTCTTGCTCCCTTGTCGATTTTAATTTTAATGCTTACCACTCTGTTGGCTGCCAGCCACTGTAGCTTCAAATTTCCTTCCATCACCAAGTAATGCAATGATGTTGTATCCTTTTTTCTTCACTAGTAGGTCTTTTTGAAAGGTCTGTATTGGGGTAGACACGACGACTAGATCCAAAATCCATACCGACATTTCAGTATTTAAAAAGTCACACTCCTGGGCTTTGTTTCAGCACCTTGCCTCAAACTGGTCAATGGGCTCATCCTGTCGGTGCCGGTCTGCAATCAGCCCTAACCTATGGATCTGGAATTTGACCTTTATTTTGAGTTGATCTTCCAGGAGTGCCCATATCTTTCTCTGATCCTCAACCGTCAATCCTGATGCATTGATTCATTGCAATATCACATTGCACAGTGCGATATTTATTTTTACAGCTTTTTTCCCTGGCTCACTCACCTCTTCATCCAGGAAACACAGCTGCAGCCATTTGTGAAATAAATTGAAGTCATGTGATGTCTTCCAATTTATAAGTGGGTATTTAAATGCTATTTTCTTGACGTGCCAGCTGCTTTAAAAATACTGGCTCCTTCATAGGTTTTCCTTTTACAGGCACAGTGTTTCCACGGGCTTGCCTTTTCTGTTAGGCTTTCTTCTTCACAGGCTGCAGTTTGTTGTTTGAAGCTCTGATTTTTTTTATGTATAGCAGCAGCTACAACCAGATAGCCTGGGTGCTGGAAAGAGAAATTCAGTGAAAGATTCTGGAAGCTTGTGGCTGCAACTGGCATTTTAAAGCATTGAATAAAACCAGTGTTCAGATATAGAAACTAGTGTGTCATCTCTGCGTACCTCCAAGGCATAAAGCACAACACCAGCCATTTTTCTATTCATGTCATGAGGCTATATCTAATTCCAGGGCACCTTAATTTCAGCAAGCAATCCTTTAGGTAGAGCCTAGAAGTCTTCTAAGAATTCATGGGCTGAATCTTCGGCTCGGTGAGCGGGAGGCGTAAAATGACATATGGTAACGTCAGGCGTGCATCCCAAAGTCACGGCGTGTCATTCAGACTTTCAGTTCAGTGGGCGCGCGCCCAAGTCGGCTGCACGCCCGCCAAACTGTCAAAAGCCTATTAAGACCATATAACTCTCAATTAAAATAATTAACGGAGCTACCTGTCCAACCTTAAGGTTGGCAGGCACGCAAAGAGCCCAGGCGGCCTCCACCATTTTCATGGAAACTCATCCATAAGCGGGATGAGGCTTCATGAATGATTTTAAATTTTGAAAAAAACTTTGATTGAAATTAATGCGTGTGTCCCAGCTCATGTGAGAGTTTCACATGAGGGGACATGTCATAAAAATTTTCTCGCCACTTAAAACTAATCTGCGCTCTTTCGCGCGCATGCGGTCCCGTTCAGGGGTGATAAAAGCACACGAGTCTTCCGAGCTACTTTATCTGTCCAAAATCCTACTAATTGGCAAATTAGTAGTGAGGAAGTCACTCGCCTAGAATAACTCGGTGGCCCTTTCCTTTTCAGACCAACAGTGGAACTTCTGTTATCACCCACTCTGCCAGCACTGTATCTGAATCCAGCAGGCATTGAAAGATTGTATGAACATATAAAAATGATGCGCAGAAGCATCATGATCTGACTCTTCCTAACATCCCATTCCACCCGCACACACTCCGCATGTGACAGGAAAATCAAAAAAAAACCCAAGGTGAAAACAAAACATGTCTCTCCAACTCTCAGGTGATCGAAAACTGTCCAGGAAATCACATTATCTAATGAATTCCAATCATATAGCTATTGGTTTTAATGTCTTAGGGTGAAATTATTTGTGCCTTAAGATTTGCTCAGCTTTAGTTCCATTATTTACCACTTTTATATTGATTATTTGATTGGAATGAGTTGCTTCCCTACACCAGCCTTCCCAGTGCCATTGGTGTTGTGACATCCTTTTCTACTGTAAAGATTGAAGCAAAATATTGTTTAACACTTCCACTATGTATTTATTGTAGACAGAGATAGGGAAATTGCTTATAACATTAATAACGTTATTAAACATTTCTTGATAATTAAAGAAACTTATGCCTGTTGAAATTAAGAATTGGCAGTGGAGCCAAATTCTTAAGGACATAGTCAGGTCTGGTGTTCAACATATTAAAGAGCTTATTTTCTCCTTATCTACTCTCCTTTTTCTTAGTTCTTTTAGATCTTTTATCATTGTCCTTGATATGATCTGAATTATTTTTCATACTTCTGTTTTTTCCCTTGCCTTTTATTTTTCTTGGTCTCATTTTATAGCTTCCTATAATCCTCCCTACCCTCAATTTTATCATTATGTAAATCTTATTTTGTTAAATACTGGCCAGTTCATGCATCAAAGTACCCAAAGTTTTCACAACCTTCTGGTTAAAGAGTCTTCACTTAATAACAATTGGGATAAGCATAAAATTTTTCAACATCAATTTTAAAGTACAAACAATGGATTGGTCTGGTCAATGAAATTCCATCTGGACTATACAAAATGTTTTGAGGCTGTGGCTGATTTGGTAGCATTCTCACCTCTGAGTCAGAAGGCTCTGGATCCAAGTTCCACTCCAGAGACATGAGCACAAAAATCAAGGCTGACATTCTAGTGCAGTACTAATGGAGCGCGCCACTGGCAAAGGTGCTGCCTTTCAAATGAGACTTTAAACTAAGGTCTCATCCCAAGTGAATATAAAAGATCCCATGGCACTATTTCGAAGAGCAGGTGAACTCTTTCCGATATTTTATTCTCCATTGAAACCAATTAGAGAATAATACCAATGTTCCAGTCAATCCTGCTATTTTAAAAAGTGTAATACTGAAAATATGATTGGGCAAGCAGTGGAGTAGCATTCAATGATGTAGCTCATAAGGAGAAAAACACTGGCACGGATTTGATGGGCCAAATGGCCTATTTCTGCCGTGGAACATGCAATCATTTCACAACCAATGTTGTGATATCCAAGGGGGTAATAGATATTTGGTAAGAAACACAATTCAGTAGCACGAGGTTGAGTAATGCAGTGATCCTTGAAACAGGTTTAGCAGACCGTATTAATCTGCTTTGATCGTGTAATTGCCACATTTGATGGGTAAATCTGGCTCTTAATTATCAAATTAGTTACAACTGACTTAATGAAATATAGGAATTTTATTTTCAACACTGCATTGGAAATATTTTCTGTTACCAATTCAGCACTATTATTAAAAAGAAACAAACAAAACCTCCATTTAGTAATAATGCATCGTTTCACATTGTGTCAATGATTCTAGTCATAAGCATGTACATCTTACTTACTGAAGTAGTATTTGAGTGGGAATAAATTTAACCAGGGGCAGAATTTTCCACTTGTTGGGCGGGCCCACACCCAACCCAAACAAACGTAAAATGATGCACGATGATGTTGGCTGAGTGTCCCGATGTCATTGCGCACTCGTGCGATATGTCGGTCGGCGGGCACATGCGGGAGTCGGAGCCATGCCCACCATTAATTAAGAGGCCAGTTAAGGCCCTTAATAACCCAATCGATGGTGATTTAATGTTGACCGTGCAATTTTTCACTTGTAACATGGGCAAAACAGACAGGCGGGCAGCCCACAACTTGCAAAACCTCATCCTAGGTCGGGATAAAAAAGTGTCAGCAGCATTACCAGTGTGAGTAGGGAGGAGTTTTGGAGATAGCTTGCAGCTGGTTGCTTCTCGGTACTTGGCAGCTCCATCTCTGTTCAGAGCTTCATTCTTAGCGTTTCCACGCATCATTTCAGGATTTATTGCTGCCTCCAAGGCACCCTGAGGATTCAGACCGTATGGACCCTTCCAGGTATCAGAAAGCCTTCCCTTACCCTGGCAGTGGGGATTGTGGTCTCCACTGAAGGCACCTCCTCTGAAGAGGAAGAGAGGGGGCCAGGTGTCCCTATGCAGCTTCCAGGGGAGGGACCTGTGGGAGGAGAGGTGCAGGCATGAGGAGCGCAGGGTCAGCAGGAAGGGGCTGCAAAAGATGCCACTATCCTGCTGCCAGGGTTTACAGGCAGCGATGCAGCTACCTCGACATCTCTGAGCTGCGAAGGAGGCTCCGTCTCTCCACGGAGACTGTGACCTCCATTTGTCAGATGACCAGGCCTGAGATCAGTTCCAACTGTGTGGGTGGACACCCCATGCCAGTGGCTTTGAAGATCACAGTGGCCCTCAACAGCTATGCCTCCATCTCTTTCCAAGGGTCAGTGGGGGATCTTTGTGGAGTGTCCCAATCAGCTGTCCACAGTTGCATCAAACTGGTGACAAAAGCTTTGTTCAGGCAAATATTGACTTTCCTTCGTTTCCATACGGACAAGGCCAACCAGGCTGAGCGAGCCAGAGGCTTTACAGTGCTTGCTGGGTTCCCCTGCATCCAGGATGCCATCGACTCCACACATGGGGCCATCAAGGCGCCAGCGGGTTGTTAACAGGCAGGGATTCCATTCCATGAACGTGCAGATAGTGCGAGATCCGTGGTGTCTCTCAAGCTCCAAAGCCTCCTGCTTGTATCTGGAAAGGATTAGGAGGTGTAGGGGACCTCTTCCAGTCTGTGACCTCTCAATATTGTTATGGGATGTCTTCTCCTGTCAGGACAGAGCAGCATTGATTAATCCATTCTCTACCTGAAGCACCATTGCAGCCTGACCAGCCCCAGCTGAGGAGCACCTTGCAGGGCACATCCGAGTCGTGGCCCTCGGGCCACAAAGCACTCAGTCAAAGCAGCCAGAGCTCACTCTCTTGGCTAGCTCCAGCATGATTGACAGTTGCCCTGTCTAACACCCCTGAGCTCCACAGGGGGACGGCCAGCCCAAAACAATTCAACACACTGACCCATGCCAACATGGTTCTCACCCTTCCTGAGTGCAGCAGGTCATTAAACCTCTTCCGGCACTGCACCCAGCTGCGCCGTGCCACGTCATGGCTGCTCACCTGGACTGCCACCTCCTCCCATGCCCTCTTGGTGAGGTGCAGTGGCTTCCTCCTCCCATATCTGGGGACAAGGGTGTCCCTTCTGGCGGCCACATCCTCCAGGAGTGTGGGGAGGCACTCACCGGAAAAACAGGGGGGCCAAGTGCCCAGCCGACCTCACCTCCCACCTGGTGTCTACATCTTCATTTGCAGCCACGGCATGGCAGCAACTCCGACACGCCGCTTGCTCCATTTTTGTCAGACCTGGTGCCCGACAGGCCCCCACCCCCGCCTGCCCCTTCTCGAACATTCTGCAGCAGGCGCTCACACTGGGCGGGCTTTAATTGGCCCGCCAGCGTGAAATCATAGTCGCCGCCCAATTGCAGGCAGCAATTGGCTTCCCAACCCCTCCCGCTCACCCCGACGAGGGCAAAATTCTGCTCCTGGTGTGAATAGGTAAATAGGGCACCAATACAATCACAACTGGTGTGACAACATTCAGCCCTTTTAATTTAGGACCTTGCACTCGTGGTTCAAGGCTTTGTAGAATGCTTACCAATTTTGTATGACCTGCAGAAAACATTACTGCCCTCGAAGGGTTGGCAAAAAATGACTGGTGTCAATGATCAAATGTCCAAGACGCACCAAGGAGGCTCAGTCTCAATGGAAGGAAAACTCAACATGGCCATGACTTCCTGAGGTAACCTCATCACTAGACTTCAGAAATATGGAGGGTGTAAATGCATAGTAATGTGTTAATGAAGAGATAATTTGTTTTGTGATGTGATTAAATATTGGTCAGGACACGAGGGAAAACTCCCCTTCTATTCTTCCGGATAGTGCCACGGGATCTCATATGTCTATTTGAGAGGGCAGACAAGGCCTTGATTTAATATCTCATCTGAAACACAGCACCATGGAATTGCACCATGTGTTTGTGCTCTATGATAGACCAAGTTATAATAACATATTTATAACAGTCATGAAGTGTTGCTTAAAAATACGTTTAGGGGTCTTAACCAGTGTGCTTCCAATTTGGAATAAGCAGGCCTTTTACAAGGGAGCAAAAGATGAGACCGAGTGAGAAGGTTTCTCCCCACAAGGCCAAGATTGTAAGGAAAGGCTGAAAGAATTAAAAATTGCAGCCTTACTAGCAACAGTGGATCCACCTTACCTGCTACAACTGCAAATACACTTTCCTAGATGAATGAGTATTCTGTTACTGAAAAGAGCAAAGGAGAAACCTTAAAGATTAAAACTCTCTATCTCCATTTACCTCCCCAGCCACAGCCATGTGTCCTATCTCATTCATGTTCATTTGTCCAAGTTACAACCTCTTTAATTAGATTATAATATCAAGCCTTGGTAAACTACATTTCATTTCTTAGCAGTTCCAATTTATTTCTTATGTTTTGATCTTGGCTAAATTGAACAAGCACCACCCTTATCTTTTTCTCCAGTTTGACCAATACACTGAGCATTTGCTCATTTACTGTAGCTGTACTATTTAACTGCATATCAACATACTGGTTTGCTAAGCCTTTGTTCTCACAAACCACCGAGTAATGACACCCCTGTATCTGGCCAAAATCAGCATTTCATACAAGTTACAAGTGAAAATCTCCATTGGCAGCCTCTAATTCTATAAGCTGCCACCGAATCTTTTTGCAATCTAGTCTTAATCGCTCCACAGTATCTTCAATTGCATCAAACCTGTCCAGATACAGCAATTTCAGCAATCCATGCTGCAACCTTCTGTACCTTTTGGTGTGGTGCTGATCTCATGTATTGTGATGATCTGTAAATCTTGGCATATTTGAAGTCCTGGTACGACTGGTCCAGCTGTGTCTACAATTTAAAGCAGTTGTGGTCCTGTTCCGACTTCCCATAGCTTATCAGTTATCATTCCAATGCACATGATTAGTGAGCCATTATAGGCAGTCAGCCTAGATGGGGTGGGGCATTACCATAGATTCCCAATTGTCTACAAACATAGCCTTCAGCATACTGAGGGGCAATATATTAGCACGTGCTCCCATGCCGATTTTAACATTAAGCAAATGCTTATTACTCTTCTGTGGACATACAATCCCAAGACTGTGTAATAGCATCAACATTTCGATTCACATTGGCCATATGGAACACTTATTCAACTGGCAGCTAAACATGTTTCTCGTTCAGATCCTCTTCATATTTTACTTCCTCACCAACCTGGTATATTTTCTTAGAGATAAAAACAAAAAACTGCGGATGCTGGAAATCCAAAACAAAAACAGAATTACCTGGAAAAACTCAGCAGCTCTGGCAGCATCGGCGGAGAAGAGCAAAGTTGACGTTTCGAGTCCTCATGACCCTTCAACAGAACTGAGTAAACTTAAGAGAGGGGTGAAATATAAGCTGGTTTAAGGTGGGGTGGGTGGGGGGAGAGAAGTGGGGGCGAGGGGGGGTGGTTGTAGGGACAAGCAAGCGGTGATAGGAGCAGATAATCAAAAGATGTCACAGACAAAAGAACAAAGAGGTGTTGAAGGTAGTGATATTATCTAAGAGAATGTGCTAATTAAGAATGGATGGCAGGACACACAAGGTACAGCTCTACTGGGGGTGTGGTGAGATAAGACTAAGGGCATAAGAGGTATAAATTTAAAAATAATGGAAATAGGTGGGAAAAGAAAAATCTACATAAATTATTGGAAAAAACAAAAGGGAGGGGGAAGAAACGGAAATGGGGTGGGGATGGAGGAGGGAGTTCAAGATCTGAAGTTGTTGAATTCAATATTCAGTCCGGAAGGCTGTAAAGTGCCTAGTCGGAAGATGAGGTGTTGTACCTCCAGTTTGCGTTGAGCTTCACTGGAACAATGCAGCAAGCCAAGGACAGACATGTGGGCAAGAGAGCAGGGTGGAGTGTTAAAATGGCAAGCGAGAGGGAGTTTTGGGACATTATTGCGGACAGACCGCAGGTGTTCTGCAAAGCGGTCGCCCAGTTTGTGTTTGGTCTATCCAATGTAGAGGAGACCGCATTGGGAGCAACGAATGCAGTAGACTAAGTTGGGGGAAATGCAAGTGAAATGCTGCTCCACTTGAAAGGAGTGTTTGGGCCCTTGGACGGTGAGGAGAGAGGAAGTGAAGGGACAGGTGTTGCATCTTTTGCATATGCATCGGGAAGTGCCGTAGGAGGGGGTTGAGGAGTAGGCAATGATGGAGGAGTGGACCAGGGTGTCCCAGAGGGAACGATCCCTACAGAATGCCGCCAGGGGGGTGAAGGGAAGATGTGTTTGATGGTGGCATCATGGTGGAGTTGGCGGAAATAGCGAAGGATGATCCTTTGCATGCGGAGGCTGTTGGGGTGATAAGTGAGGACAAGGGGGACCCTATCATGTTACTGGGAGGGAGGAGAAGGCGTGAGGGCGGATGCGCGGGAGATGGGCCAGACACGGTTGAGACACTTCCTCCTACCTCTCCCTGGACCATGACCCCACCACTGAACATCAAGCCATTGTTTCCAGGACTGTCACTGACCTCATCTCCTCTGGAGATCTTCCTCCCACAGCTTCCAACCTTATAGTTGCCCAACCTCGGACGGCCCACTTTTATCTCCTACCCAAAATCCACAAACAGGATTGTCCCGGCAGACTGATCGTGTCAGCCTGTTCCTGCCCCACGGAACTCATTTCACGTTATCTTGACTCCCTTCTCTCTCCCCTTGTCCAGTCCCTTCCCACCTACATCCATGATTCCTCTGACACCTTACGTCACATCTACAATTTCCAGTTCCCTGGCCCCAACCGCTTCCTCTTCACCATGGACGTCCAATCCCTCTACACCTCCATCCCCCACCAGGATGGTCTGAGGGCCCTTAGCTTCTTCCTCGAACAGAGGCCCAAACAATCCCCATCCACCACTACTCTCTTCTGTCTGGCTGAACTTGTTCTCACGCTGAACTTGTTCTCACCCTGAACAATTTCTTCTTTAACTCCTCTCACTTCCTCCAAATAAAGGTGTGGCTATGGGTACCCGCATGGGCCCCAGCTATGCCTGTCTCTTTATGGGGTATGTGGAACAGTCCTTGTTCCAGTCCTACTCCGGTCCCCTCTCACAACTCTTTCTCCGGTACATCGATGATTACTTCAGCGCTGCTCTCGTCGGGACCTGGAAAAATTTATTAATTTTGCTTCCAATCTCCACCCCTCCATCATTTTCACTTGGTCCATCTATGATGCTTCCCTTCCCTTCCTTGACCTCTCTGTCTCAATTTCTGGTAATAGACTGTCCACCAATATCCATTACAAGCCTACCGACTCCCACAGCCACCTCGACTACAGCTCCTCACACCCGCTTCCTGTAAGGACTCCATCCCATTCTCTCAGTTCCTTTGCCTCCGTCGCATCTGTTATGATGATGCTACCTTCCAAAACAGTTCCTCTGACATGTCCTCCATCTTCCTTAACCGAAGTTTTCCACCCACAGTCGTTGACTGGGCCCTCAACCGTGTCCAGCCCATCTCCCGCGCATCCGCCCTCACGCCTTCTCCTCTCTCCCAGAAACAGTCCCCCTTGTCCTCACTTATCACCCCACCAGCCTCCACATTCAAAGGATCATCCTCCGCCATTTCCACCAACTCCAACATGATGCCACCACCAAACGCATCTTCCCTTCACCCCCCCCCCCCACCCCGCCCCCGGCGGCATTCCGCCTCCGGGACACCCTGGTCCACTCCTCCATCACCCCCTACTCCTCAACCCCTACCTATGGCACATACCCATGCCCACGCAAAAGATGCAACACCTGCCCCTTCACTTCCTCTCTCCTCACCATCCAAGGGCCCAAACACTCCTTTCAAGTGAAGCAGCTTTTCACTTGCATTTTCCCCAGCTTAGGCTACTGCATTCGTTGCTGCCAATGCGGTCTCCACTACATTGGAGAGACAAACGCAACCTGGGCGACCATTTTGCAGATCACTTGCGGTCTGTCCGCAAGAAAGACCCAAACCTCCCCCTCACTTGCCATTTTAATACTCCACCCTGCTCTCTTGCTCACATGTCTGTCCTTGGCTTGCTGCATTGTTCCAGTGAAGCTCAACGCAAACTGGAGGAACAGCACCTCATCTTCCGACTAGGCACTTTACAGCCTTCCGGACTGAATATTGAACTCAACAACTTTAGATCTTGAACTCCCTCCTCCATCCCCACCCCCTTTCTGTTTCTTCCCCCTCCCTTTTGTTTTTTCCAATAATTTATGTAGATTTTTCTTTTCCCACCTATTTCCATTATTTTTAAATTTATACCTCTTATGCCCTTAGTCTTATCTCACCACACCCCCAGTAGAGCTGTACCTTGTGTGTCCTGCCATCCATTCTTAATTAGCACATTCTCTTAGATAATATCACTACCTTCAACACCTCTTTGTTCTTTTGTCTGTGACATCTTTTGATTATCTGCTCCTATCACTGCTTGCTTGTCCCTACAACCACCACCCCCCCCACTTCTCTCCCCCCACCCACCCCACCTTAAACCAGCTTATATTTCACCCCTCTCCTAATTTTACTCAGTTCTGTTGAAGGGTCATGAGGACTCGAAACGTCAATTTTGCTCTTAGCTGCCGATGTTGCCAGACCTGCTGATTTTTTCCAGGTAATTCTGTTTTTGATCATATTTTCTTAGATGTTGACATACCTTTGACTGTGGTTGCCACTGTGTCTTGCATGCTTTTCCTCTGCATGTGGGCTATCAGCTTTATAGATGCTTGCTCTGAGCTTGGCCTCCTGCATTGCCTTGCCCAATGTCCACACATGTCACACACTTTACTCAGGCCCTGGTATGCCGGACAGTTGTAAATTGTGTGAGTCAGACCACATTTACCACAAGGCTTGGCAGGAATTCTTTGCCTTGGTTAGCATGCTTATGTCGTAACCACCCCCAACTCTTGTAGTTGTCGGCATTCAGCCGCAGTGGCTTCAGATTTCCTACCATCATTAAGCGATGGGTCAATGCTTTTTCCTTTCTTCTTCTCTAGTAGGTGTTTTTAACAGTTTTGCAGTGGGGTAGTCATGATGACTAGTTCCAAAATCCATACCGACAATTTGATATCTAAAAAGTCACACTCCTGGTCTCATCTTGTCAATGCTAATCTGTCATTAGCCCTAACCTATGTATTTGGAAGTTGACCTTTACTTTGAGTTGATCTTCCAGGAGTGTCCATATTTTACTAGGATCCTTCTGATCCTCACCCATCACCCCTGACGTGTTGATCCATAGTAGTACCTCATTGCCCTGTGTGATCTTGACTTTTGCAGCCTGTTTCACTGGTTCATTGACCTCTTGATCCAGGAAACATAGCTCCATCCATTGGTGAAATAATTTGAATATATCTGATGTCTTCCAATTTATAAGTGGGCATTTAACTGCCATTTTCTTGATGTGCCAGCTGCTTTAAAAATGCTAGCTTCTTTGCAGGTTTTCCTTTTACAGGCACAGTGTTTCCACAGGCTTGCCTTTTTCATTAGGGTTTCTTCTTTGAAGGTTGGAGTATTTTTTTTAGAAGCTCCGTTTTTTTGGGTTCTAGTGCTTTTTTTAAAGCTTCTGTTTTTTTAAAGCTCTGTTTAGTTATAAGGTGCTGCAGCCACAACCAGATTTTGCCGTGGGGCCACTCCCATGTTTTCAGAATAGCCCCCACCACAAAGCGAATTAGTGTGGGTATCCACACGCAGCAATGGTGGCACGCTGTTTTCCCTGATTTCTGGCCTGTTGCCAGATCAAATGAGCACACTGATCCTATGGCTATTTGGCTTTCCCCTTTACCACTGATAGCTGCTCTGTGGCTGTGGTACACACCCAGCTCTTCAGCCTCCCAGGCTCTTGTCTATCTTGGGGTCCTTGGTACTGCTGAACTTCCGAGGTATCTTCAGCAAGTCTAGGGAAGCAATCAGCTGACACTTTATTGTACTTGGTGTTCAGAATTTCTCCAGTGCTGTCAAACCTTTGTATGTGTTGTTCCACAAAAATCCATCACTGTCATCACTGCTCTTTTTGTGTGTGACTGACATGGGAGTCACAGGAATACAAACATTATACAGCAAATACATAGATTCGTTGTAACTTGAACCTGAATGTATATACGAGCACACATACTGGAGCACATTGTACACATGTCTTATTCCTGTCATTCTACACCCCTAACTCCCTGGTCATATGAGACGTGATCTCACTCCCTTCAGTAGTGTAGTGTAACCAGAGCTTTTTGACCACTCTCAGTGAGCATCTGGAGAATGAACTAGGATGAACTGTACACAGAATAATGAACAGGATGTCACAACATCTACCCAAGGAATGCCAGGGTAATATAATTCTCAACTGCAACTTATAAACTGCTGCTCAAATGCTCTAATATGTTAAATCCTACTTATTACAAATAAAAGCTACCCCTGTGACCAATATGACATTAGCTTCAGACAATTGGAAAAGTCCAAAATGGCTACAAACTGAAACCAATTTTAGTGACCAAACAGAAGCAATGGTTGCTGTAACTGACTGACGATTACAAGAGGAGCTCAAAATTGGGGCCATAAATATAAGATAGTCTCTAACAAATCCAATAGGGAACTCCTTTATCCATAGATTTGTGTGAATGAGGAATTCGCTAGCAAGTGGAGTGGTTGAGGCAAATAGTATGGATGCATTTGAGGGGAATCTAGATAAGTAGATGAAGGAAAAATGAAGAGAAAGATATATTGATAGGGTGAGGTGAAGGAATTCGAGTGGGAGGTGGCTGGTGTGGAAATATAAGCCTTGCATTGATCTGTTGGACTGAAAGGCCTGTTTCTGTGCTGTAAAACTGATCTGATTCTATGTACTGCTATTCTCTGCTATAAGGAGTTGACCACAAATAGCAGATCAATTAACTGCACACTCGATTCCTCCCAGTGAGCTGCAAAGAACGTTCAACTGCTTTTATTTCAGTTCAGTATTCCAAGTGTGTGGGTTGTTTAAACTGCTAGCCAGTGTTGGGCAGCAGTGCTCTGGGTGACTGGAGTTGAAGGAAATCTTAAAAATTAAGACCCGCTTGCATTCTTAGCAGCCTGACGTGGAGGAGAATCCGAGCAGTACATTGGGTTAGAGGCTGATCAATCAACCATTTCCTGCTTTAACTGTTTACAGTTCAGCAGCTAACAGGGCCAGGGAGAGCACTAGAGTACACAAGTTCCATCAGAGGGGAGTAGAAAGTGGCAGAGGATAAGATGGGGAAGGGGAATAGGAGGAGGGAAAGGCAAGAGGACAAGGAAGAAGAGGGTGTGGAGAAGGGGGGACTAGCGAGAATGAGAAACTAAACGAAATTAGTATTATTAAAAAGATAGTACTGGAGAAATGAATGGGACTGAAAGTTGATAAATCCCTTGGACTTGATGATCTACATCCCAGAGTGTATGGAGATAGTGGTTGCATCTTCTAAAATCCTATTGATTCTGAAATGGTTCCTGCAGATTGGAAGGTAGCAAATGCCATCCCACTGTTTAAGAAAGGAGGGGGAGAGAAACAGGAACTGCAGACCTGTTAGCCTGATGTCAGTAGTAGGGAAAATGCTGGAATCTGTTATAAAGGATATGACAACTGGATGCTTAGAAAATAATGGTAGGATTGGACAGAGTGAACATTTTTTTTTAATTAATTCATGGGATGTGGGCTTTGCTAGCTGGGCCAGCATGTATTGCCCATCCTTAGTTGCCCTTGATGGATTTATGAAAGGGAAATAATGCTTGACAAACATGTTGGAATTTTTTGAGGATGTAACTAGCAGAATAGATAAGGGGGAACCAGAGGATGTTGAGTATTTGGCTCTTCAGAAGATTTTCAATAAGGTCCCACACAAGAGGTTAGTAAACAAAATTAGAGGGCATGGGATTGGGGGTAATATGTGGGCACAGATTGAGAATTGGTTAACAGACAGAAAACAGAGAGTAGGAATAAACAGGTCATTCTCAAGATGACAGGTTGTGACTAGTGGGGTGCCACAAGGATCTGTCCTTGGGCCTCAGTTATTCACAATCTATATCAATAATTTGGATGCAGGAACCAAATACAATATTTCTAAGTTTGCTGATGACACAAAACTAGGTGGCAATGTGTTTTGCGTGGAGGATGCAAAGATGCTTCAAGGGGGTTTGGATGAACTAAACAAGTGGACAATAACATGGCAGATGGAATATAATCTGGAAGAATGTGAAGTTATCCACTTTGGTAGGAAAGACAGAAATGCAGAGCATTTCTTAAATGGTGAGAGATTGGGAAGTGTTGATGTCCAAAGGGGCACCCAGCTCTTGTTCACAAGTCACAGAAAGCTAACATACAGGCACAACAAGCAACTAGGAAGGCAAATGATATGTTGACCTCTACTGCAAGAGGATTTGAGCACAGGAGTAAAGAAGTCTTGCTGCAATTGTATAGAGCCTTGGTGAGACCACACCTGGAGCATGTGCAGTTTTGGCCTCCTTACCTCAGGAAGGACATACTTGCCATAGAGAGAGTGCAACCAAGTGCATAGAATGGACTGATCCCTGGGATGGCGGGATTGTCCAATGAGGAGGCTGAGCCTGTATTCTCTAGTGTTTAGAACAATGAGAAGTGATTTCATTGAAGCATACAAAATTCTTACAGGGCTCGACAGGGTAGATTCAGGAAGGATGTTTCCCCTAGCTAAAACCTCAATCAACAACACAAAAGACAGAGTTTTGTCGAAGGGTCATGAGGACTCGAAACGTCAACTCTTTTCTTCTCCGCCGATACTGCCAGACCTGCTGAGTTTTTCCAGGTAATTTTGTTTTTGTTTTGGATTTCCAGCATCCGCAGTTTTTTTGTTTTTATCTCTGTGTTTAATTGACTGCCACTGCTCTTCAAGAAATGCCTACCTCCTTGTAGAAGTTCTATTCCTCTCTGCGACAAGATTTCCGTGTCTCTCTGTTGTCTTGCTCACCTTCTTTGCTTTCCATTTCCCTCCTAGTGTTTGACAAGGTGTTTACTAAAACCCGCTTTCACAGCCATATCTCCTTTCTCAGTGACTGTCTCCGTCTCCGACTTACCCCACGTGGATTTCAACTGAAATTCCACCCCTCATGTTTCGAACCCACCCAGGATTACAGGTATCTCCGGGACATAAAACGTTTCTCGGACTACTGTTCCCATCACATTCTGAAATCCACACTCAGTGCCATGCGCCGCCATATGAACACACTCGACCTCTCCCTCCAGCAGCACCGTCGTACCCTTTTTCAAAGCTGCGCGTGCCCCCAGTTTCATTTTATCCTTCGGCTCATCCGAAGCCTCAACAAGAAACTTTTTCTCTTTCTCTCAAGTGCTAAGGAACGCAAGCTACAACAACTCATCGACACCAACACCCATCTAGGACCCCCCACCCCTGCCTGTTCCCCCGTCCCCACCCTTTCTTCCAATCCCAACCCCAGCCGTGTGTTCGCTATACCCCCTAACCTTCCCCTCTCCGATGCTGAACATTCGGTGCTCAGCAAAGGACTTGGTTTCATACCCTTACGCCCTCACCTCAATGAATTTCGGGCTCGGCATGATACTGAACTCTTCTTCCGCCGTCTTCGTCTCCGGGCTCACTTCTTTGGGCAGGAGTCCTCTCCCAGTTCAACGGATCCTTTTACCCATCTCCAATATTCTCCCTCCACCTGGACCCCTCCCTCTGGATTCTTACCTTCTCTCGATCTTTTCATTGAGAACTGTCGGCGCGACATTAGTCGTCTCAATTTCTCTGCTCCTCTCACCCATTCTAACCTGTCTCTCTCTGAACTTACTGCACTCCATTCTCTCAGGTCCAACCCTGACATTGTCATCAAACCCGCTGACAAGGGTGGTGCTGTTGTTTGGCGCACTGACCTCTACCTCGCGGAGGCTGAGCGTCAACTCGCAGACACTTCCTCCTACCTCTCCCTGGACCATGACCCCACCACTGAACATCAAGCCATTGTTTCCAGGACTGTCACTGACCTCATCTCCTCTGGGGATCTCCCTCCCACAGCTTCCAACCTGATAGTCGCCCAACCTCGGACGGCCCGCTTCTATCTCCTACAGTTCTGTCGAAGGGTCATGAGGACTCGAAACGTCAACTCTTTTCTTCTCCGCCGATGCTGCCAGACCTGCTGAGTTTTTCCAGGTAATTCTGTTTTTGTTTTTTATCACAAAAGACAAATCTATCTAATCATTATTACATTGCTTTTTGTGGGAGCTTGCTGTGCATTTCCACTGTTACAAGTGTTTACGCTTCAAAAGTACTTAATTGACTGTAAACTACTTTGGGGACATTCTGAGATTGTGAAAGATGCTATAGAAGTGCAAATATTTCTTTCTGTGCTGAAAGCATTATTTGCACAGTCAAAATTAGCAACAACACAATAGGATGCAAGTCCTCCCATTCTATCAACAAGTTCAGTGAGTCTCAGGTGAGTCACCAAAGCCTGTTTGACCTGTTTAATTCATGATTCCCTGAACAGTATAACAAATGATCAATCATAGACATCAACAGCTAGTTCAGAAGGCTGTCAACTACACAGAGATGTAACACCCAGTCCTTTAATTATTGCTGACTGATAACTTGAGAGAAATGTAAATGTGTTTAATTGTTGGGTTGAATAATGAGATTCTTTTAAATTTACACTTCTGTGTAAGTGATCCAGTTTGTACACTGAGAATAAAGTAACCATAGCTTCCATACGTAAACACAACACAATGGAACTTAATTAAAAACAGAAAATGCTGGACAATCTCAGCAGGCCTCCACAGCATCTGTGGAGAGAGAAAAAGAGTTAACGTTTTGAGTCCAAAATTACTTTTCTGTGGAAGTTCCAAAGAAGGTGATGGATTCTCCCATCGCTTTGCCGGATAAGTGTTCAGCAAGTAAGAAAAAGACTGGTTTACAGTCTTGGTTGCTGTGGACTCATGTGTGCCATTGGGCCATGTGTCGATTTGCTTAACCAATTGTAAATACTGCACATGAAGTCAGTGTTAGAGGGATGGATGGAGGTATTGGCTTTGCGCCGCGCTCACTTGGCCGGAAGGCATTTGACTCTGTTCTCAAATGTCAAAATCGCTTGATCAGTAACTTCCCCATTTGGGTCTGTCCAAGGTTGCTTTTCACCGCGTGTTGGGATCCAGCTTGCAAGCTCTGAGTTTGGCTTCCAGATTGCCTTTATATCTGAGATCGGGGTGTCCTGTGGTGCGTGTTCCTGTGCTCAGCTGGCTGTAGGGTACTGCCTTTGGTATGTGTGAATCCTCCACGCAAACCACATGACCAGCCCAGCAAAACTGAGCTCTGATTAGTATGCTCTCAAAGCCAGGTATACAACATTTTGCAAGAACCTCGGTATTGGAGATTTTGTCCTGTCACTTGATGTTGGCATACAAATAGGTAAAAGTTATATCACCCATTAAATCCATTTTACCCATGATGTAACCTCATATACTATCCAACTGTTCTATTCCCCATGTGCGCCATTTTTAGCCCTGTAATCTCCCAGGAGAGGCGAAGCTTGAGAACAAAAAACCCTGTGGCCAATTTGACAAAAAAGTTTAAAGTAATCAAACAAACTCCAGGAGACCATTATAACAAAGGCTATTCCCTATTCCCTGCTGCCCAGCAACCTGCCTTTTATAACTTGGGGTACACAGAAATTGAAACGCTTTAGCAAGTTGTTTGGCCATCAAATCAGTGTTGTCTCCTGCTCTCACAAGTTTATCTGGCTCGGATTTGATGGCTGAGAATCCATACTGGTTGCACACTTCAGTAATCTATTCCAGAAGCCAGTGACTCTGTGAAAATTAATAATTCCTAAAATCTAACCCTTCTCATTGCCTACACCCATTGCAAAAGAACATACGAACATTAGAAATAGGAGTAGGATAGGCTATTCAGCCCCTCGCACCTAAGGTCTTGGCTGATCTGATTGTAACTTCACTTTCTTGTCTGCCCCACATAACCCTCGACTCCCTTGTCAAAAATCTGCCTAACTCGGCCTTGAATATATTCAATGACCCAGCCTCCACTGCTGTCTAGGCTCGAGAATTCCAACCTTCTGGGAAAAAAAAACATTCCTTGTCATCTCTGTCTTAACTGGGAGCCCGCTTATTTTGAAACTGTGCCCCTCATTTTCAGATTCCCCCACAAGAGGAAACATCCTCTCATCACCTTCGCTGTCAGGCCACGCCTCAGAATCTTATGGGCAGGATTTTCCGCTCGCCGGGCGGGTGCGCACCCAAGCCGAACGAGTGTAAAATGACGCACGATGATGTCGGGCGAGCGTCCCAACGTCATCATGCGATATTTCGGTCAGCGGGCGCGCGTGGCGGTCATTAATTAAGAGGCCAGTTAAGGCCCTTGACAACCCAATTGACGGTGATTTAACGTTGCCCGTGAGATTTTTCACTCGTCACACGGGCAGCCCACAATTTGCAAAACCTCATCCACGGGTGGGATACGAAGGGTCAGCAGCATTGCCAATGTGAGTAGTGAGGAGATTTGAAGATAACTTGCTGCTGATTGCTCATTGGTTCTTTTCAGCTTAATCTCTTATTGGGGCTTCATTGTTAGCATTTCCACACATCATTTCAGGACTAATTGGTGTCTTCAAGGCCCCCTGAGGATTCAGACCGTGTGGACCCTTCCAGGTATCAGACAGCCTTCCCTTGCCCTGGTAATGGGGATTGTGGTCTCTGCTGCAGGCACCTCCTCTGAGAAGGAATCGAGGGGCAGAAGGGAGAGGAGGTCACATGTCCCAATGCAGCTTCCAGGGGATCGACCCGTGGGAGTAGAGGCACGGGCACAAGGGGCACAGGGCCAACAGGTAATCCAAGGCGGAAGGGGTCTCAGAAGATGCCACTGTCCTGCTGCCATGGTTTACAGGCATGTCGGAGGTGCAATGCTGAAGGAGGCTCCTCCTCTCCAGGGAGACAGTGACCTCCATTTGTCATTTGATGATTGGACCTGAGATCAGCTCCGACTGTGTGGGTGGACACCCCATGCCAGTAGCTCTGAAGGTCACAGTGGCCCTCAACTTATATGCCCCCGGCTTTTTCAAGGGTCAGTGGGGGATTGCGTGGAGTCTCCTAATCAGCTGTACATAGGTGTGTCAAGCTGGTGACAGAAGCTCAGTTCAAGTGGGTATTAACTTTCAATCATTTTGGTACAGACGAGACCAGCCATGCTGAGCAAGCCAGAGGCTTTGCAGTGATTGCTGGTTGGCATCCAGGGTGGCAGCGACTGTACGCATGTGGCCATCAAGGCGTTAGCGGGTGAGCCAGGTGCCTCTGTTAACAGAAAGGGATTCCACTCCATGAACATGCAGATAGTGTGTGACCACAGGTGCAGATTCTGCAAGTCTGTGCAGGGTAACCTGGTAGTTCCCATGGCACTTACATCCTGAGTCACTCCCAGGTGCCCATGTTCTTCAATGCTCTAGCCCGACTGGATGGATGGCTGCTGGGTGACTAGAGCTATCCCTTGAAAAGGTGGTTCATGATGTCCCTCCGCCATCCAAGAACAGAGGCAGAGCAGCAGTACAGCAGGAGCCATGCCTCCACAAGGTCGGTGGTAAAGAGAGCCATAGGTTCTCTCAAGATACACTTCCGATGCCTGGACCATTCTTTGGGCGCATTGCAATACCCCCCAGAGTGGGTGTCACTGATAGTGGTTGCATGCTGCGCTCTCCACAATCTGGCACTGGCAAGGGGGGACCCACTGGAGGAAGAGGATCTCAACACAGCTGCACAGGCCACAGATGATGAATCCAGTAGTGAGTCAGAAGAGGAGCACGGTGAGGAGAATGCTGAGGGCATGGAGCCAGACCTTGGTAATCTCCAGGGAGGCAGGGACTCCTTGATCCAACGCTTCTTCAGCTAGGGTGCCAAATAAGAACTACCACCTCATGCCAGGGCTGCTGCCACCATCCTGGATCGCAGAAATGACCCTTTCCTTGGTCCCCAAGATACACTCAATGCCTGTACAATAAAGGTTCGAGCCACCCACGTCCAGCGTTACATATTGGCCTACCCTGCACCTGCGAAATAAATAAAGCATACTCAGGCTAGTAACACAAAAGCAAATGTAATTTAATGTTGGAACATACATTAAACAGAACAATATCCTGTGTTGGTGGTCACTCTATTAAATAATGGAAAACAAAAAGGGGGAACAAAGGATCACCCGTGACCAGTCCCTCTTGTGCTTAAACTTACCTTTACGGGTGCTACGTCTTGGTGCTGCCCCCTCACTGGCAACGACGTTGGAGACAGCCTTGTGACCCTGCTGTCTTGTTGGCCTTGATGACCTTGGCAGTCGTCCTCTGGCCAGTGGAGCCTGTGCTGGCCCCGCCTGGGAGGGAGCGGTCAGTGCCACAGCTGGCATCTCCCCAATCATTGCAGCCCCATCAGATGCCACGGTCACTGTCAGAGCAGCGGAGGAGCTGCTGCAATCATCTGGGCACCCTGAGAGGAGCCCGCAGAGACAACAAACAGCTCGTGTGCCAACATGAGGTCGCTTTGGATCTCCCTGCTCACCATTGATGGATGGGCACCTAGCTGGGATATTGGGTACCCCATCCATCTCACACACGGACACTGACCACCTGAGGTCAGTGCCTGTGTGAGGGCTCACAGGTCCGAGCGCAACCCCAGGAACCCCTGATTCTGTCCCTGAAGCTACCTCTCCATGAGAGTCGCCACTCCCTCCATGGAGGAGGCATTGCACTCAGCCATGAGGGTCAACGCAGTGCTCATGCTCTGCATGGACTCCTCCACAACAGACACCATGGCATGCATTGCCTCTTGGATCTCCACCAGATCCTCCCACACACCCTGCTGGACATCCAGCATCTGCTGCCTAATGGATGACTCCAGGGACTCACCATCAGCCTTTGATTGAGCATTGTCCTGGTCTTCAGCAGTCCTCCGACTGGGCACTCTCTGCCTCTGCCTGCACCTCAAGCAAGTGTGAAGTGCCCACATCAATGTGCACCAAGGTATAACTGCCACACTAATGCCCACCAAGATGCTGGTATCTGCGCTAGTGCCTGACTTAGAGAGCGGGTATGATGCAGGTGCTTCTGGAGCCTGGCAGTCCTCCGGATTCAGGGGTAGCTCCTGGAGGTGCTGCGCTTCACTGGCAAGTAACATTTGTGCCACACAAATGCCAGCAATGACCACCACCAACAAGAGACAATCCAACTATATCCCCTTGACATTCAGTGGCATTCCCATCACTGAGTCTCCCACTATCAACATCCCGGAGGTTACCATTGGCCAGAAACTGAACTGGACCAGCCATATAAACACCGTGGGGCTACGAGAGCAGGTCAGAGGTGGGAACTCTGTGGAGAGTAACTCCCTAAAGCATGCATAATGAGGCTTGGCTGAGAGCCCAGACAACCATTACTCCTGTTGAAACAGCTACACCCCAGACAAAACCCTTACGTCCTCACCAATGAATTTCAGGCTCGGCACGATGCTGAACTCTTCTTCCGCCGCCTTCATCTCCGTGGTCACTTCTTTGGGCAAAGAGTCTTCTCCCCGTTCAACGGATCCTTTTACCTGCCTCCAATATTCTCCCTCCACCTGGTTCCCTACCTCTTGATTTTTACCTGCCCTTGATCTTTTCATTGAGAAGTGTCAGCATGACATCAGTAGTCTCAATTTCTCTGCTCCTCTCACCCACTCTAACCTGTCTCTTTCTGAACTTGCCGCGCTCCGTTCTCTCAGGTCCAACCCTGACTTTGTCATCAAACCCGCTGACAAGGGTGGTGCTGTTGTTGTCTGGTGCACTGACCTCTACCTCACAGAGGCTGAGCGTCAACTCGCAGATGCTTCCTTCTACCTCCCCCTGGACTATGACCGCACTACCGAATATCAAGCCATTGTTTCCAGGACTGTCACTGACCTCATCTCCTCTGAAAGATCGAAGACCTCACTGTCCCTCCACAGCTTTCAACCTCATGGCCTCCCAACCTCGGACGGCCCACTTCTACCTCTTACCCAAAATCCAAAACAGGACTGTCTCAGCAGACCAATCGTGTCAGCCTGTTCCTGCCCCACGGAACTCATTTCTTGGTATCTTGACTCCATTCTCTCTCCCCTTGTCCAGTCTCTTCCCACCTACATCCGTGATTCCTCTGACACCCTACATCATATCAACAATTTCCAGTTCCCTGGCCCCAACCGCCTCCTCTTCACCATGGACGTACAATCCCTCTACACCTCCATCCCCCACCAGGATGGTCTGAGGGCTCTCCGCTTCTTCCTCGAACAAAGGCCCGAACAATTCCCATCCACCACCACTCTCCTCTATCTGGCTGAACTTGTTCTCTCACTGAACAACTTCTCCTTAAACTCGTCTCACTTCCTCTAAATAAAAGGTATGGCTATGGGTACTCACATGGGCCCCAGTTATGCCTGTCTCTTTATGGGGTATGTGGAACATTCCTTGTTCCAGTCCTACCCAGGCCCCCTCCTACAACTCTTTCTCCGGTACATCGATGATTGCTTCGGTGCTGCTTCATGCTTTCATCTGGATCTGGAAAAATTTATTCATTTTGCTCTCAATTTCCACCCCTCCATCATTTTCACATGGTCCATCTCTGACGCTTCCCTTCTCTTCCTTGACCTCTCTGTCTCAATTTCTGGTGATAGACTGTCCACCAATATTCATTACAAGCCTACCGACTCCCACAGCTACCTCGACTACAGCTCCTTACACCCCGCTTCCTGTAAGGACTCCATCCCATTCTCTCAGTTCCTTTGCCTCTGTTGCATCAGTTCTGATTATGTCACTTTCCAAAACAATTCCTCTGACATGTCTTCCTTCTTCCTTAACCGAGGTTTTCCACCCACGGAGGTTGACAGGGCCCTCAAGCATGTCCAGCCCATCTCCGCGCATCTGCCCTCACACCTTCCTCTCCCTCCCAGAAACATGATAGGGTCCCCCTTATCCTCACTTATCACGCCACCAGCCTCTGTGTTCAAAGGATCATCCTCCGCCAACTCCAGCATGATGCCACCACCAAACACATCTTCCCTTCACCCCCCGGCAGATTTCCACAGGGATCGTTCTCTCCGGGACATCCTGGTGCACTCCTCCATCACCCCCTACACCTCAACCCCCTCCCACGGCATCTTCCCTTGCAATCGCAGAAGGTGCAACACCTACCTCTTTACTTCCCCCCTCCTCACCGTCGAAGGGCCAAAACACTCCTTTCAAGTGAAGCAGCATTTCAATTGCATTTCCCTCAATTTAGCATTCATTGCTCCCAATGTGGTCTCCTCTACATTGGAGAGACCAAACGCAGACCGGGTGACCACTTTGCGGAACACCTTCGGTCTGTCCACAAGCATGACCGTGACCTCCCTGTTGCTTGCCATTTCAACACACCATCCTACTGTCATGCCCAGATGTCCATCCTTGGCCTGCTGCAATGTTCCAGTGAAGCTCAACGCAAACTGGAAGAACAGCACCTCATCTTCCAACTAGGCTCTTTACAGTCTTCCGGGTTTAATGTTGAGTTCAGCAATTTCAGACCATGAACTCTCCCCTCCATCCCCACCTCCTTTCCGATGCCCCTTTTTCCAATAATTTATAATTTTTTTACAAATATATTTTCTTTTCCTACCTATTTTTAAATTTATTTCAATCTATTGTTTCATCTTCACCTTTTAGCCCATTCCGATCCCCTCCCCCCACCCCCACTAGGACTACCTGCCACTAGCTTGTCCTGCTTGCTACCCTTAATGTCCCCATTAGCACATCCTTTAGATAATATCACCACCGTAAACACCCCTTTGTCCTTTTGTCTATGACATCTTTGGCAGTCTTTTCTTGGCCTCCACCTATCACTAGCCCCCTATCGAGCTCTACCTGTCCCTCCCACCCCCCTCTACCAGCTTATATTTCATCTCATTTCTATATTTTTTAGTTCTGATGAAGGGTCGTACGGACTTGAAACGTCAACTCGTATGATCCTTTCGTATCCCTCTCCACAGATGCTGTCAGACCTGCTGAGTTTTTCCAGGTATTTTTGTTTTTGATCCAGACAAAACATTGTTTAATTGAGAGTTCAGGCTCTCTGATCTCTGCTGTCAATTTCACAATATTTATTTACGCAATGTTAAGTAGTTTCAAGGGTTTGTGGTTTTTGATATTGATACTTTAAAGGGTCTGGATGACTGACACATTTATTTCCCTGTAGTAAAATTACTTTTTTCAACATAGTGGAACGTTATGAATTTTTTTTTTAAAAGCTTTTTTTAAAAACACATCCTACTATCACTATAGGGTTCATTGGTTGTATACAGCATATTGTGGGTCAGTGGGCATGGAAGTGTCATAGCTTGGCATGGGGGCATGAGGAGCACTTTTTGAACTTACTTTTTAAAAGGTCCCCTCATGCATGCTCGGATTCACAATCCCTCTGAAGGGCCATGAACCACAACGCTTTAAAAACCTGCCCAACTCCATCAAAATTGTGGAGGAGTGGAACATCCTTATCCCTGCAATGGAGTCGGCCAGGTCAGGAGTGCCATATGCAGACTTTTGACAGGAATCAGCACATACCCCTTAAAGGCAATCCTGAAAATCAGACAGCCTGGGAAAGGGGTCAGGAATCTGGGAATTGGGACCCGCTGCCATTTTAAAATGGCTCCCGAGTCATCCCAATTCGGTGGAAATCCAGGTCATAGTCACTCGTATAAGGTAGGCAATGTTATCAAATGAAGGAGCAGGTTCGAGGGGCTGAAAGGCCTACTTCTGCTCCTAATAGGTATATTCATATGTCATTCTGGATGGATGAGATAAGCTGGGCTAGATGGCTTTTGTCATCCATAGTTATCATGCGAACAGAGGGTGGAATCGTAGCTGGATTATTTTGTTGCTAATTAAAGTTTACTGTCAGCAGGTTTTGTAGGGTGAAATTGCCAGTGTTTAATGGGCTCATAGTGAATCAGTAACCTGTTTTACACTGCACCTGATTCTCAAGAGTCTTTTCCATTGACTTTGATCATGTCCTTTTATCTGCTTATCTATTATCCTGCTCTATCTTGGTGCTTTTATGAGTTTTTTGAGGTATTGAAACATTGTGATAAAGTTATGTTGCATTGTAGATAATGAAAATATATTGTAGTAAGAATCAGCAATCAGCAGAGTCTTTGGACTTGCTGATCAAGAAAACGCAGATACAATTGTGAACCACTCAATCTTTGTCCTCTGGCAACTTAAAAATTTGTGTCGCACAGAGATACCTGAGGGGTTCAATGCTTCTCACTGACAGTGACGATCTAAGTTGCTACTTTGTTCTTCAGGGGTCATTTGATCTTCCTACTCTGTGAGATTACTGATAAAATAAAATCCAATTGCACCCTCTTGTATGAAATAATTATATTAAATAATATCATGCACCCAGGCAGGGGAAAGTCTTCTACATCTTCTACAGAATGGAAAAGATCTTCTGCAGTTTATCTGGGTTGCAAGTATTGAATCTTTCCCCAAAATATGAATTTATTGTCAGCGTGTCCATATGTTACAATGTGCAGAAGGTGTTGATGATGGCTGAGGCAGCCACTGAAATCACTGTTATCAGCTGCACCGTGTTATAAATAACCAATGGGATATTTTCCTGTCATATTACAATATTGCACAATGCTGTTAAAGTAACATTTGTACTCTCTGGTTTGTTTAATAGTTGCGGTGGGATCACCTATAGGGTGCACACAAACTAACACTGCTCTTAAGCTTACTGACCCATTCTGCATATTTATTTGTATATTTGTAACCAGATGCCAACAATGGATGTTATAATTTTACTAGGGCCGTTCTGTGATTCTTGGTGAATTGATTGGTGAATCTTGAATGGGGAAAAAATATCATGTATGGTTGATGTGGAGGGGTGGGGTGGGGTGGCTTGGGGGAATAAGGGGCTAAGAAACAGGAGAAGCACCAGGGCCCTGATTTCTCTTCCTGGCCCTGACACTGACTCCTGGGGAACACCATTACAAACCCTCCTCTTGTCCAAAAAGCATTCGTTAAATACTACTCTCTGTTTCCTGTCACTTAGCCAATTTTGTATCCAAGTTGGAACTGTCCTTTTATTCCATGAGCTATGATATTGCTCACAAGTCTGTTGTGTGGCACTTTATCAAATGCCTTTTGGAAGTCCATGTACGCCACATCAACAGCATTACCCTCATCAACCTTCTACGTTACCTCATCAAAAAACTCCAGCAATTTAAACACGATTTGTCTTGAACAAAATTGAAATGGTTTTCCTTAATTAACCCACATTTGCATATGTGAATGTTAATTTTGACCTGAATTATTGTTTCTAGAAACTTCCCACCACCAAGGTTAAACTAACTGGCCTATAGTTACTGGGTTATCTTTGCACCCTTTTTTTAATAAGGGTGTAACATTTGCAATTCTCCAGCCCCTTGGCAGCACCTGAGTCCAAGGAAATCTGCAAAATTATAGCTAGTGCCTCTGAAATTTCCCTTCTCATTTCCCTCAGTATCCTTGGATGCATCTCATCCGATCCTGGTGCCTTATCAACTTTAAGTACAGATGGACTTTCAAATATCTCCTCCTTATCAATTTTAAACCCTTCAAGTTATGAATTACCACCTCTTTCACCATGACTTGCACAGTATCGTCTTCCTTATTACAAGCAGATGCAAAGTATTCATTTAGTACCTCAGCTGTACCCCCTGCCTCCATACATAAATTGGTCCCATGTTGGTCCCAATCCTCCTACAACCACCCTTTTACTATTGATTTATCTATAGAAGACTTTAGTTTCCCTTTTATGTCAGCTGACAGTCTCTTTTCATACACTCTCTTTGCTTCTCTTCTATGCTCTATCACTTACCTCTCAACTTTCTATATTCAGCCTGGTTCTTGGTTGAATTGTCCACCTGACATCTATCATAAGTACACTTTCTATTCTTCATCTTACTCTCTATATCTTTTGTCATCCAGGGTTTATTCGCCCTGCCTTTCCACTTCGTGAGAACATACTTTGTCTGTGCCTGAGCTATCTCTTCTCTAAAGTCAGCCCATTGTTCAGATACCTTTTCATAATTTTGAAAACCTCCATCAGCTAATCCCTCAGGCTTCTCCTTTCTAGAGAAAAGAGCCCCAGCCAGTTCAACCTCTCCAATGGGTATAACCTCTCAGCTCTGGTATTATTCTAGTAAATCTTTTTTGCACCTTTCCAGTCTCTCTATAATCTTCTCATAATTTGGAGGTGAAAATTGTTCACATGTTCCAAGTGATAGCTGATAATCAGGAGAGCCCCCACAGAACTTCTATCCCATTGTATCAAAAATACCGCTTCTGTAGGTTTGTTTCTCTTTAAAGTATGCTTTATTCATTTGGGTGGCAGGCAGTCAGTGCCACGGCACAGCATGGTGAATAAAGAAGTCCAGCAGCAGTTGCAGGCTGCATTTTTCTTTGGGGTTACATCAGGCATCAGCTTAGTTTTCCATCTGCCTCTGATTCCATTAAAAGCCATCAAAATTACTTTAAAACACTGGGAAATCAGAAACCAACAACACATTTCAAGCTGAAAATTTCATTGACCAAAGAATTAAGTTGTGGGCCAATCTCTACGTTTACTCAAAATAATTCAACTTTCTGGCCTTAAGGGGCAGGCCAATTTAAACTCCAACTTAACAAGAGTATAATACTTCGATGAATTATCAGGTATTTCTCCCACGATTTCTGCTTATCATCTACAAACTCACTATCTCTCCATTCAGATGTCCTGCCTCACGTTTATTTAATTCTCACTTTACTGAGACATGTATTTGTGTTTCTTTTTTCAATGTTTTCAAACTCTCTTGCTACATTGTCTTTATCTCTCTCTTAAGCTCTTTCCATACTTTCAAAGTATTTTATTTTTGGCATTTGTCTTCAATTTTAGCTAATTTTAATTTTGTCTATTTATTCTGAAATGTTAGTTTACTTTTTAATGATACATATTTATTGTGCAACATTGCAACTTGCTTTTTAATAATGTTACATTGGTGATCTACATTCCTATGTGAGAATTTCTCTTTCCACCTGTTATGGCACAGCTGATGGTAAATGCTGAGTTGCTCAAATTCCAAAGGGTAACTTGAAACAACTGCCACAATATGTTTTGCAATTTGTGTATATTTCGAGATGCGTGCTTTGAATTCAGTAGCAATAGGACCACTGAGTCTTATAAGTTTCTTACAAAACTAAACTAACCTTTATTGAATAGAAAAAAAATGATTTTAAGCACATACAAAGGTTTACAAATTATTACTATGATAACTTCTAGCTCCCCTAGTTAATCTAACTCCCAGTTACACCTCCGTTAAGGCAGCAGTAAAACGCATAGGAGAGAATTTTCTCCCCGTTGGGCAGGCTGGGCGGGAGCGGGCGTGGGCAAGTGCGCAGCTGATCACAGCCCGCAATCGGCTGCGCGCCGCCATTTTACGTGGGTGGGCCAACTAAGGCCTGTCCAGCGTGGTGCGCACCCAGAAGCACTCAGCGCTACCTGTGTGGGTGGGGGGAGGGGGGAGAGTTGGGGCCTGCGCTCTTTCACGCATACATGCGAAAGAGCGCAGCAATCTCCCTGAGGCACGGAGATGCCTCAGGGAGATTAAGAAAAGTCATAAAGATTTGAAAAATAAAAGAAAATAATTATTTGGACATGTCCCACATGAGCTGGGACACGTTTATGAATTTATATGAAACATTTTATTAAATTAATAAACCCTTCATGAAACCTCATCCCACCCATAGATGAGGTTCCATGAAAAATGCAAAGGCCACCTGGGTTATTTAGCTGCCTGCCAACTTTAACTGAAGATCGGAATGACACGCGGTGACGTCAGGACGCATGCCCGACATCACCGTGTGTCATTTACGCGTCGGTGTGCGGGGTCTCTCCCCGCACGCCAGCCAGAAGATTCTGCCCATTGATTTTAAAAGACCCAGGCAAAGTAGCACGATACCTTGAACAGTAGAATTCAAAGTGAGTTTTCTTTACTTCAGTTCTTGCAGACAGCAGTTTGAGGCTTAGAGGCCAGTGGCTTTTCACACTTGTTAGATCTTAGAATTCTTTCCTTGTCACACACAACCTCATCTCCTTTATACAGACTTCCCCTTTGAATGCAAATTCCCATTGTTTCACTATGTCTTTGGACTTTACCTCTCTAATAATAAAAATCTATCATAGTACAAATTTTACCAGTAATCTTTGAGAAAAATAAACACACTAGGCAGAATTTTCTGTTTGCCGGTCGGGCGGGTCCAACCGACTCAGCAACGAGCGGGCAGCTGATTGCCGCTGCCGAAACGGGCCGCACCACTATTTTCCGCGGGCTGGCCAATAAAGGCCCGCCCAGCGGGTTAGCGACTCCCGTGGAGAACGGGAACATAGTCGCAGGGGCGGGCAGCCTCAGACTGCCGGTTCCAATGGGGTGCCTGCAGTCAATATAAAGAGTGGCCAGGTAGCCTGCTTGAGGCAGTGCACCATGGCCACTTGTGGAGAGAGGAAAGGAGGTCTGCATGCACAAGAGCATGAGCACGAGGGGGGCAGACTGCAGGAGAGGCCAGTGGGGGGGCCACTGTGTCCCCCGATTATCTGATGCACGCCTTGCTGTCCTCCTCCAAGAGGTATCCATCTATCGGCACCTGCTGTATCTGGAGGATGGGAGGAGGAGGGACCCCATGTCACCAGCCAGGAGTGGAAGAAGATGGGTGATGCTGTCAATGCCCATGATGACATGTGGCGCACTGGCACCCAGTGCCAAAAAAGATTCAATGATTTGCTGCACCCCGGCATGGGTGAGTTCCATGTCGGCCTTGGCCATTTGACCCAGAAGCTAGCCTTAGCCTTTGAGCATGCCCACCATGTCTTGCTGTCGTTACTGCATTGGGCATTTGGCGCACGCTGGGTGGGCAAACAGATAGTGACCATGCTTACATCAGCCTTAGTGGTTGAGGAGAAGAAGGGTTCTCCCCGCAGCATATGTTGGTGTTTGTGGCATTTGAGTAGTCTGGGGGCAACCTGCAGGGGAGGCAGCTAGGCACATATTCGGAACTCCAACACATGTCCTATTGATGGTGATGAGATGGTGCAAGGGGTGCCTCAAGGTGTTGTAGCCAAGTGCCATCTGCTGGTATCGGCACCGCACCTAGTTGCGCCTCCTTGCCGTGGGCGCTAAGACCCGTGTGCTATTCAAAGTGATGGACGCCGAATGTGTCCAAGGTGGCGGTTGGGGGAGGGGGTTGGGACCAGCCGTGCTATCATCTGGGGACTGATCACCAGTAGTGTGCATAGGAGCCACTGAAGGCCTCAGATGGGCCACTGAGGTTGGGGTGCTGTGTGTGCGTGCAGAGTACATGAGTGAGCAGCCCCAGTAAATCCTCTTTGTCTTACAGGCAAAAAGGCAGCACAATTCATGGGAGCACCAGAGGACTGGAGGTGGGCACGCCCTGCTCCAGTGGCTCACCACATTTGAAGAGCAGGCCATGGAGCTGGAGAGGAGGCAGGAGGCCAGGGCGGCCGGGGGTGGCGAGGCTGGGGTCCAGCAGCCAGGTATTTGAGGTCCACAGTCCCATCCACTCTGTCCACCCACCATCCAAACCACTGATGGTTGCTGTAATCATTAATGCTGAAACACTGCTCGTTCACAGACTGAGACACTCTGACGTGTGGGTCATACACAAAGGTCCCTCGTCCCTTTGAGGATTTGCATCTCCACCAACCTCCAGAGTCACCTTATCCCATTTGTGACCACTATCCCCATGGTCTAACATGCCATGGCATCGCTGCTGCACAGGGGGTTTGGGACCTCCACCACCCTTTCAGCCAGTGCACCCCACATTACTTTGTCCAAAAGGTCCTCAGCACCTCAACTGTGAACCTCATACACTCAACTTAGATAAATGCCACCACATTACTCATCCCTGCACCAAGCGGAAATGTTGCCTTCTGCCCACCCGGTCTATGCCCCTCCTAATGGAATGAAGGTTAATAATGTGACCTCTCAATCTCCTGTGATCCACAGCAAATGTCGCAAGTGTTTGTGATGTTTCCTCAGCCCCCCAACTCTCCAGGCCATCATGCATCCAGGTCAGATACCTCTGCACTCTCCCCGCTCCAATGGTACATAACATGCCACGTGGCATTCGTGAGGCCATCTGACCAGCCTGTCTGCATGTGCGTTTAATGGTTGGGACTCCTCTTGACTCTTTTCCACCTCACCAATGTTCCTCTCCATAGGGTCTTGAAGGGTGAGCGACTTGTGAGGCTGGGGGGGAAAGGGATGAAAGGTTGAACTGACTAAACGCTAACTGATGCACTGTCCTTGTTGTTAATTTCAACATCACCACCACATGGCCACACCCAAAGACACCTCATCCCCCCCTCCACACCTGAGGCCCAACGTGTGCAACTTGTGGCACATCATTTCTGCCAGCCAGGCACCAGCGCAGGCACAAACACCTCGGTGGGGGATTTACCGTCGGCTAGTGTCCCGGGTCACAGTGGATAGGGCACTTCACAATCGGTGGAGGAGATGATAGGGACAGAGAATGCCGATGGCACCAGCAGCTGGAGGGCTGCAGGGGACGAGGCACATGCTGAGTCCGGCACTGATGACGTGCCTCTGGACTTGTCACCAATGCTGCAGCTGTAGGACAGGCAGCAGGAAGTGCGTTTGCATCTGGCAGGGTTGCATGAGAGTATAATTCAGTTGGTTTCTGTGATGGAGGAGTCCAGGCAGAGTGCACGTGAAGGCATGAACCTCAGGGCAGAGCTTCAGGCTTCCTCCACTGAGAGATTCGTGACTCTCATGGAGAGGGGGGTTCAATCGGATGGAAATTCTTCTGACTGGGTTACGCTTTGACCTGCAAGCCCTCACAGCGGTGCTGGCCATGGGTGGTCATTCCCCATGTGGAAGATGTTGTGGGCACCAGGCGTCGACACTCGGTGCCAATGCATCTGCGGTGAGCAGGGAGGTTGAAAGGGACCTCATGTCAGCGCAGCAGCTGCATGTCTTCACTGCAAGCTCCTCTCAGGGCACTCCGGATGAGGGCAGCAGCTCCTCCACCTCTCTGCCAGTCAACGTTGCTTCCATCGAGGCTGCGACAACTGAGGAGGTGCCAGTTCAGGAACTGGCCACTCCGTCCCAGGAGGAGCCATGACAGGCTCCACGGGCCATAGGATGCCCACCAAGGTCATCGAGGCAAACAGGACAGCAGAGTCAACAGGCTTCTCTCAAGCCACTCCGACTGATGGGGCAGCCCTAGACGTAGCACCCACAAACGTAAGCATGAGGCACGCTAGGCACTCAACGGGTATGTCACTGGTGATTTTGTGTTGGCCTTAGAATATGGAACAAAATTCTTCTTATTGGAATGGAGAAGTATGTGTACTTTTTTTGGACATAATAAAATCCACTTTTCTGACCATGGCTGAGGGTGTTTCCTTTGTGGTGCATTTTTCTTTTTCGCAGACATATCATGAGTGTTTGAGTGGACATTGATGTTTCTGTATTAAGCCCTTAGTTGCAGCTGATGAGGTGGAAGAATTAGCACCTAAGTGCCACATGTGGAAGCGCCAGGCAACGCTGTTCCTGCTGATCCATGTGTGTGGAGCTGGCTGAAGGTTCTTTGGATTAACTTGTCCCGGATGTCCCTGCCTCCTTGGTGTAATAGCGGGTCGGCTTTCTGCCCCTCATCATCACCCTGTGCTTCCTCATCCTCTGAACCACTGCTGGATTCATCATGTGCAGCCTCATCCAGGGCGTCAAGGTCTTCATCGTCAACTGCATCCCCCCTTTCCAGCGCAAGATTGTGCAGGGTGCAGCATGCTACCACTATCACAGAGACGCAAGCTGGGGGGTACTGGAGTGCGCCCCTTAAGTAGTCCAGGCATCGGAAGCGTATCTTGAGAAGACCAATGGTTCTCTCCACCACAGCCTTTGTGGTGCCGTGGCTCCTATTGTAGCGCTGCTCAGCTTCTGTTCTTGGACAGCGGAGAGTCATGAGCCACCTTCTGAGGGGATAGCCCTTGTCACGCAGCAGCCATCCGACCAGCTGAGCTGGAGCACTGAAGAGCCCTGGCACCTGGGAGTGTCTGAGGATGTAGGCGTTGTGGGAGCTGCCAGGGTACCTTGCATAGACTTGTAGAATCAGCATCCTGTGATCACACTATCTGCACGTTCATGGAGCGGAAGCTCTTCCTGTTGACGAAGGCACCGGGCTCACCTGCTGGCGCCTTGACGGTCACATGTGTGCAGTCTTTTGCACCCTGGACACGGGGGAAGCCAGCAATGGCCGCGAAGCCTCTGGTTCGCTGTGCCTGGTTGCAGCGGAAGTGGATGAAGGTCAATACGCGTCTGAACAGAGCGTCTGTAACCTGCTTGACACAAGTGTGAACAGCTGATTGGGACACACCGCAAAGATCACCCACCGAGCCCTGGAAGGAGCCAGAGGCATAGAAGTTGAGGGCAACTGTGAGCTTCAGAGCCACTGGCATGGGGTGTCTACCCACACAGTTAGGGGAGATCTCAGGGCCAATCATCTAACAGATATAGTTGACTGTCTCCCTTGAGAGTCAGAGCCTCCTTTGGCACTGCACCTCAGTCATATTGAGGTAGCTGATTAGCCGCCTGTATACACTGGCAACAGGATAGTGGCGTCTTCTGTGGCCCCATGCACCTTGGACAACCTCTTGGCCCTGTGCCCCTTGTGCCTATGCATGGCCTCCCAAAGGTGACTCCCCTGGAAACTGATTGTCCAGTCCTGGCCTCTCCTTATTCTATCCCTCCCTTCCTCCTCAGGGGAGCTGTCTCCAGTGGCGATATCAGAACTCATACCCCCAGGCTAAATGGAGGCCTCTGGAAAGCTGCAGGCCCGAGAAAGATTTCTGTCTGCAGATTGGTTTCAAAGTACACTAAAAACTCTTGGAAATCGATGAGAACTGCTAACAATCACACAGGCAACTTTAAAACGCTTTCTGCAATTAGAACTTCATGGAAAACATGAACAACCCCTCTGAGTCCACATATCCCGCCAGTGCATGAGTTTTATTAAAAAATCTCCTACCCGCCTGCCCGTTGGGCCGTGCTCCGAACCGAAGTTCACACAGACCTCTCAAGTTACGGGCCTTAACGAGGCCTTCAGTTAATGGCGGGCGAGCATTCCGCTGCTGAGCGCACCCATCGACTGAAATATCGCAATGCCGCGCAGTGACATTGGCACGCGCACAACATTTTAAGCGCTGACGTGCGGGCTCCGCTACCTGCACATCAGCCGGAAAATTCTGGCCACTGTTTCTTAACTTCTTCTGGCCATGTGAAACATTACACACACACACACACACACACACACACACACACACACACACACACACACACCCCCACCCCCCCCCAACCCCACCCACCCCCGCCGACTTCTTTGAATTCAAGCTAGTCTGGTTTATTTAAAAATACAAATGTTCCCTTTACTCCCCACATTCTAAAATTTCACCCATGTTTACATACTTTGCATTTCAAACTAAGCTTAACTTCTGATACATCAAATCCTTCAGACCAACTGCCTTTCATTCAATTAAGTCACCCCCCCCCTCCATAGACTCAGACCCCACTATTACTCCACTTTACAATAAATTCCAATAACATTATGAAAATTATCATATCTTCCTGACACCACCTCACCCCACACCTTTCTAAAATCTGCCCTATTCCAATCTGATGCCCTTGTTTATTTTCATTATTCTTCTATGGGATGTGGGTGTTGCTGGCAAGACCAGCATTTGTTGCCCATCCCTAATTGTGCTTAAACTGAGTGGTTTGCTTGGCAATTTCAGAGGGCAGTTAAGAGTCAGCCATATTGCTGTGGGTCTGGAGTCACATGTAGGCCAGACCAGGTAAGGACCACAGATTTCCTTCCCTAAAGGATATTAGTGAACCAGATGGGTTTTACAACAATCAATGATAGTTTCATGGTCACCATTACTAAGGCTAGCTTTATATTCCAGATTTATTAATTGAATTTAAATTTCACAAGCTGCTGTGGTGGGATTTGAAACCATGCCCACAGAACATTAGCCTGGGCCACTGGATTACTAGCCCAGTGATGTTACCACTACGTAATCATCTCCCCAACTTATCCTGTTTCTATGTGAACTTCAATCTTCATTGTATCACAGTCACTACTTCTGAGCTTCTCCCCTATTTAACACGCCTCCATGAAAGATATTGTTTCTTGTAACGGGATCTAGCAACATCTCTCCCCTTGTGGGCTCAAGGGCCCTGCTCACAATTTAGGAATTCCATTGAGTGGGCAATGAAAATCCAATAGAACAAAGATTTTGTTACCCTCACTCCTCTCACTGATCCAAGTGAATGTTATTTTCTTCTATTTCCCTCTGTTTCCATTTAGGGATTCTGTCATGCATCCCATTAATGTAACAACCCTTTAACCATATTGACTGTCGGAAGCTCCTTGTGTACATCAGCCATCTACAGCATGTACTCCCTCCTTCAGCAGTGTTGACATTCCTCCTTCATTCTTACCTATTCCTGAAACTATTATAATCCTGATGTTTATTTTCCACTCCTGCCCAGTTTGCAGCCAAGTTTCTTAAAGAGCTATTAAATCTATATTTTCCTGCGATGAAACTGCTTCCAATTCCCCAGTTTATTTCTCACACTGATGCAATCCATGCGCTTTATCTCTTCTTAACAGCAGGTATTTAAAGCCTAACTTTTATCCATGCTTTTTTAAAAACTCCATGCTAATGCCTCTCCCTCATTCAGTCTTTTCCCTCCTAATAACTGATCAATTTGATTTTCCTCCTTATTGATTCTGCGTGCTGTTTAAATTTGTATTTTCATCTATCTCTACTTTATCTACCTGTACTTTTTATTTTCTGTGCTACCTTCCTTCTTAGTTTAAATGACTCTTCATTGACCTAGTCATTATTTTACAAATTCATTAACTTTGCTTGTTCAGATGTTGACCGTGCTCATGGTATAGCTTTTCATCTTTCCCATAACTTAGTACCAAAACCTCTTAAAACAAAAACTTTCTTCTTGACACCATCTCTTTAGACTGTAATGGGCTTTGTAACTTTCTCTATTCTAGTATATGCCTGGGGGAGTTATCCAGAGGTTACTACCTTGGAAGTCCTGTTAAGACTGCATTCATTCTCCTGGATTCCCTTTGAAAGATGTCAGGTTTTCTTTACCAATATCATTGGTTCCCATATTGACCATGATGATGGCTGCTCTTCTCTCGAATATACAAACCTACATACGAACATATAAATTAGGAGCAGGAGGAGGCCACTCATCGCTTGGAGCCTGCTCCACCATTCAATAAGATCATGGCTGATCCAATTTTAATCTCAACCCCACAGTCCTGCCTGCCCCCAATAACCTTTCACCTCTTGCTTATCAAGAACCTATCTACTGCTGCCTTAAAGATATTCTAAGACTCTTGCCTCAACCACCTTTTGAGGAAGAGAATTATAAAGTCTCACAACCCCCTAAGAGAAAAAAATGTTCTTCATCTCTGTCTGAAATGGGTGACCTTTTATTTTTAAACAGTGACCCCTAGTTCTAGATTCTTCCACAAGAGGAAACATCCTCTCCACATCCACCCTGTCAAGCCCCCTCAGGATCTTATGTGTTTCAATCAAGTCACTTCTTACTCTTCTAAACTCTAGTGAATACAAGCCTAGTCTGTCCAAACTTTCCTCATAAGACAACCTGCCCATTCCAAGTATTAATCTAGTAAACCTTCTCTGAACTGCTTCTAACATATTTACATCTTTCTTTAAATAAGGAGACCAATACTGTACACAGTACTCCAGAAATGCTCTCATCAATGCCCTGAATAACTGAGGCATAACCTCCTCACAATAAGTGATAAATAACATTCACTTTGCTTTCCGCATTACTTGTTTCACCTGCATACTAACCTTTTGTGGTTTATGCACGAAGCCACTCAGATCCCTCTGCATCTCAGAGCTCCGCAATCTCTCACTATTTAGATAATATGTATTTTTTTATTCGTCCTGCCAAGTTGGATAACCTCACATTTTCCCACATTATGCTCCATTTGCCAGGTCTTTGCCCACTCACTTAACCTATCTATATCCTTTTGCAGCCTCCATATGTCCTCTTCACAACTTACTTTCCTTCCTATCTTTGTGTCATCAGCAAATTTAGCAATCGTACCACCGGTCCCTTCATCCAAATCATTTATATAAATTGTAAAGAGTTGAGGTCCCAGCACTGATCTCTGTGGTGCACCACTTGTCATATCTTGTCAACCAGAAAATGATCCATTCATGTCAACTCTCTGCTTTCTGTTAGCTAGCCAATCTTCTATCCATGTCAATGTTACTCCCTATACCATGAGCTTTTATTTTCTGCAATAACCTTTGATGAGGAACCTTACCAAATGCCTTCTGGAAATCTAAGTACAGTACATCTGCAGCATCTGTTACCTCTTCAAGTAACTCCAATAAATTGATTAAACATGATTTCCCTTTCACAAAGCCATGTTAACCCTGCCTGATTACCTTGAATTTATCAAAGTGCCCTGTTATGTCATCTTTAATAATAGCTTCTAACATTTTCCGTGTGACAGATGTTAAGCTGACTGTTCTGTGGTTTCCTGCTTTCTGTCTCCCTTTTTGAATAACGGGGTTACATTAGTTATTTTCCAATCTAATGGAACCTCCTCCGAATCTAGGGAACTTTAGAAGATTAAAACCAGCACAACCAAGTGGCTATCTCACTAGACACTTCTTTTAGGACCCTAGGATGAAGTCTGTCAGGACCTGGGGCTTGTCAGCCCCACAGCTCCAGCAATTTACTCAGTACCACTTCCCTGGTGATTGTAATTTTCTTGAATTCCTCCCTCCCTTCCAATTCCTGATTTACAGCTATTTCTAAGATGCTGCTTGTATCCTCAGGAGTGAAGACCAATGCAAAATATCTGTTCAATTCATCTACCATCACCTTATTTTCCATTATTAATTCCCCAGACTCACTTTCTACATGACAATGCTCAAATTTGTTAACTTTTTTAAAAAATATCCATCGAAGCTCTTATTTTTGTCTTTACATTTCTAGCTAGCTTTCTTGCATACTCTAACTCGTCCCTCCTTATCAGATTTTTAGTCATTCTTTGCCGTTTCTTTAATATTTTGTCCAATCTTCTGACCCACCTTTGTGCAATTATGGATGGAATCATCCCAGATTTGCACTAAGTGTGTTAGTGGGCAGATAAAATGATGTTTTATCCACTGGCCAAAATGGCAGCTTCTCACAATGTATCGTCCCAAACCTGCCATATTAACTATGCATTCCTGGAAACACGTCGTTTCCATGGTGGGCAGGCTCACCACTCCATCACCTCACAGCTTCACCATGCCAGGCACCATATTTAAAGTGCAACCATGCGCACACCTCTCAGTGCTTCCAGCCTACAATTGCTGCCTGGAAGACATGGCTCCAAAAGGCAAGAAGACTGCAGCCCCCAGGTTCAATGACACGTAGAGCACCGCCGACCTCACCGTCGGCACAGGACCGGTCCAGATTGACACTGGCCTGTGGAAGGGTGTGTTTTCAAAGTCCGTGAGGACCTTGTTTTCAGGCATCCTCCAGCAGTTTGCGACCTCTCCCTCTTGTGTGCCAGCTAGTCCTGCATGAATAGAGATATAGAGTGTAAACAGGATGCCTGCCAGGCCAAATGATAATAATACCTGGCATGTGTGTGTGTGATGAGTGGTCCCATGGACAGGATGAGGACAATGAAGGTGTGTATGAGAGAGTTAATGGCGATGCCCCTTGAACTGGCAGTGAGTGAGGGCCCTGTGGATATGTGATGGGTTTGTGAGTGTGTGAGTTGAGAGTGATAAGAAGAGTGACTTACCCCAGGGGAACCAGAGGAGCTCATTCATCCTCTTGCAGTACTGGGTGGCTGTCCTGTTTTGAAGGGCTTTGGCGCTGACCACCACTGCCACCGTCTCTGAAGCCGGATTGGTGATGTTGCTGCCCATTCTGTGGCCAGAGCAAGGACATCACGGTGCAGCATCCATCAGACAGCCATGCTGTGAGTGATGTGCCCTGTTTCACAGGCCATTGCCATGCACATCTGGGAAACAGCTGACAGAGTCCACAACCCAGGGCCTCTAATCAAGCCCTGAGGGAATCTCAGAAGAGGAATTCGCTGAAACCCTTTCCATAGACCCATTACAGAGCTCACCCACACCCTCCACCAGTGCAGAGACACACTGCTCGGTGGGACCTAGCTTTAGAATAGCCTTGGGATCACAATTTGGTGAGCACATTGCACCATCTGATTCACAGCAGGCGGCAGCAAGAACGTCTGAGATGTCCGGCACTCGGAGGCCAGAAATTTGCTGAGTCCGAGTCAGGTGACAAACCTCTGGACTTGGTCATGTCACAGTTGCTGGAGCTGCAAAGGCAAGTTCGGGAATATCAGGGAGGGATGTCTGCTGTACTCCTCAGATTGCAAGGACGATGGAGGAGTCCATCCACCTTCAGGCTGAGGTGATAGCACCAGCACTGCAACGCACCGAGGTCAACACTGGTAGGATGGTGGCCGCTATGGAGACCTTGGCCCAGGACGTCGCTCCTGCACTATTGCCCAGGCTGAACTTCATCGCCAATGCTATGGTTGGCCTTCAAAGGTGTGTACACAAGAGGGGTGTGGGGCAAACCGATCTCACTTCAGCTACCCCTTCTTCTCAAGGAATCAGCCAGGGACCCTTGGGCAACCTTACGGAGGAGGATCAGCAGGTATACCCCACTGGGTCATTCATCCAGGTGACTCCAGGAGTGTCCAGCCCATCCAAATCCCCTTTTCCTGTGACCTCAGCAGCTTCAGCTCCACAGGCCGAGGAGGGTGCCACTGCCACACAGCAGGGCACCGAAAGCCTCCAGGTCTCAGCCCTCCAGTGGAGGCCTGCCAAAGTTATCACAGACAGTGGGCATGGACGATTCTGCCCTATGCGCTTTTTCTTTAAGTTTGATACTATCTTTAACTTTTTTAGTTAACCATGGATAGTGGGTCCTCCCCTTGGAATTTTTCTTTCTTATTGGAATGTAATCATTCTTTGTATTCTGAAATATCTTCTTAAATGTCTGCCATTGCATTTCTGTCAACCTATCCCTTGAACTAAATTGCCAGTTCACTTTCACTAGCTCTACTTTCATGCCCTTATTTGTGTTAAAAATATTAGTCTTAAACCCGCTCTTCTCTCCCTCAAACTGAATGTAAAATTCAATAATTTTCTGATCGCTGCTACCTAGGGGCACGTTCACTATTAGGTCATTAATTAATCAAATCTCATTGCACAATATCAGATCTGGTATAGCCTGCTCTTATAGTTGGCTCCAGAACATGCTGATCTGAGAAATTATTCTAAAAACATTGTATGAATTCATCATCCACTCTATTTTTGCCCATCTGATTATTCCAATCTATGTAGATTAAAATCCCCCATGTTAATCGCTGCACCTTTTTGACATGATCCCACTATTTCTTCTTTAATACCCCATCCTATCATGTGAATACTGTTAGAGGCCTGTACACCGCTCCCACAAGTGACTTCTTGCTTTTATCATTCCTCATCTCAACCCAAACCACGTTGGTACCCTGGTTTCCAGAACTTAGTCATCTATTCTGCTAATGTTGTCTTTAATTAACAGAACCAACCCACCACCTTTTCCTAAATTCCTATCCTTCCTAAAAGCCACATACCCTTTAATATTCAGGGCCCAATCTATGCCATGCTGCAACCATGACTCAGTAATGGCTATTAGGTCGTACTTATTAATCTCTATTTGCATTATCAGTTCACCTGTTTTGTTTCAAATGCTACATGCAATCAGATACAGAGCCTTAAGTTTTGTCCTTTTATTATTTTTGTAACCTCTAGCTTTATCTGTTGACTTACTCTTAGACATGTACTCTCTGTCTCTTCCTGTCACGATATGTTTATCATTACCTACATTAATACCTTCCTCTTTTCCCTTGTCTCTATTCCTTGATATACCACATCTGCCCACATTTGATCCCTTCACTCCACTATTTAGTTTTAAACCCTCTCTAGTTCCCTAGTTATGCAGTTTGCAAGGACACTGATTCCAGCATGGGTCAGGTGTAGGCCATCCTAATGGTACAGCCCCCACTTTCCCCACTATTGGTGCTAGTGCCACACAAACCTGAACCCACTTCTCCCACACCAATCTTTGAGCCGTGTATTCACCTCTCTAATCTGATTTTCCCTATGCCAATTTGTACGTGGTTCATGTAATAATCCATAGATTATAACCTTTGAGGCTTTGCTTCTTAAGTTAGTGCCCATCTCCTCATACTGTCTATGCAAAAATCCTAGTTCTAGCTATGTCGCTGGTACCTACATGGACCATGACAATTGGATCCTCCCCTTCCCATTGCAAGTTCCTCTCCAGCACTGAGCAGAAGACCCGAACCCTGACACTGGGCAGGCAACATAGCCGTCTGGATTCACTCTTTGCTGTAGAGAACAGTGTGAATCCCCCCTCACTTTACTGTCCCCTACTTTCACTACATTCCTTTTTGTTCCCCCAACTTAAATGGCTTTATGCACCACAGCACCATGGTCAGTTTGCTCATCCACCCTGCAGCCCCTGCTATCATCCAAAAAAGCTGAGAGAACCTCAGACCTATTGGACAATTGCAGAGGCTGACACTCCTGCCCTCTGGACCCCATAAGATGTAAGAGCAGAAGAAGGCCATTTGGCCCATCTGCTCCACCATTCGATGAGATCATGGCTGTTCTGATAATTCTCAACTCCACTTTCCTGCTTTTTCCCCATATCCCATGGTTCCCTTACTGATTAAAAATCTGTCTATCTCAGCCTTTAATATGCTTATCAACCCAGCCTCTACAGCTCTCTGCAGTAAAGAATTCCACAAATTGACTACCCTCTGAGAGATGAACTTCCGCCTCATCTCTGTTTTAAATGGGTGACCCCTCACTTTGAGATTATGCCCTCTGGTCCTAGACTCTCCCACAAGGGAAACAACCTCTCAGCATTTACCGTGTCAAGCTCCCTAAGAATCTTATATGTTTCTTCTAAACTTCAATGAGTACAGGCCCAACCTACTCAACCTCTCCTCGTAAGAAAATCCCTCCATACCCGGGATCAACCTAGTGAACCTTCCCTGGACTACCTCCAATGCCAGTATATCTTTCCTTAGATAAGGAGACCAAAACTGTTCACAGTATTCTATGTCTGGCTTACCTAGTGCCTTGTATAGTTTTAGCAAGACTTCCCTATTTTTATACTCCATTCCTTTTGAAATAAAGGCCAACATTCCATTTGCCTTCCCTATTACCTGTTGAACTTGTATGTTAGCTTTTTGGGATTCATGCACAAGGACTCCCAAATCCTTCTGTGCTGCAGCCTTCTTCAGTCTTTCTCCATTTAAATAATATTCAGCTCCTCTATATTTCCTGCCAAAGTTCATAACCTCACATTTTCCCACATTACATTCCATCTGCCTGTCCCCTTACCTGCCTTACTTGAAGCCACACCCTCCTGTTCCCTGGCCACTGACCAAATCAGAAGACACTATCCTAAGTGGTGTGACTCACTCCTGGTACAAAGCATCCAGGTAACTTTCCCCCTCCCTGATGTGTCGCAGAGTCTGCAGCTCAGCCTCCAGTTCAGCTGTAGCTCCTCGAGCTGCAAACACTTATTGTAGACGTGCTTTCCCTGGATCACACCGGCATCCAGGAGCTCCCACATGCAGCAGCCTTGACACATCACCTGTCCTGCCATCCTTAATTGTTTTAATTATACTTAATTATATATTTAACTTTACCACCAATGTGTATACCATTTTAAACCTTAGGAGTGGAGCAGACCTTAACCACTTACCAGATACTCAGCAAACAGTTGGCTCTTTACCCTGTAGTATAGTAAGAACCAATTTCTATATAGTGAGAAATGTAGAAAAAGCATAAGGAAATGAACATCTCCTTCCCCTCCTCAATGAAGCCCTCTACTCACCAAGCTCTTAGGTCTGCGCTCAGTTCCTCAGCTGTACTAAAATAATAAAAACAAAAAACTGCGGATGCACCCCACCCCCCCACCTTAAACCAGCTTATATTTCACCCCTCTCCTATTTTTACTCAGTTCTGTTGAAGGGTCATGAGGACTTGAAACATCAACTTTGTTCTTCTCCGCCGATACTGCCAGACCTGCTGAGTTTTTCCAAGTAATTCTGTTTTTGCCTCAACTGTAGTAGTTTGCCTTTCACGCCCTTCCATAGCTTTTCCTCCTGTCTCTGAAACATCCCTCACCCTAACACCTGGAAAGCAATGAAATAACCATGACTCAGTTTGGACTACAAGAGTATCCATCCCTCTATCCAGTCTATCACTATTACTTCTTAGTTGAATTTTTAATTTTCCCAGCCATCGCTGTCAACCCTCCCACCCCATACAACCCCTCCCACCGAGTCATATCTTCATGGTGGCATTGCAACTTGTTTCAGAGTCCAAAGTCATGATTCTCCCCAGGTGCTTCTAACTTGATGAGGATACCTTACTCTGCATGTTCTGATATAAACTCCGCTTTCCCCAACCCATAATCTCCTATGCGCCATGCACTGCCAGTATAGCTTCCTCTCCCACAGTGGGCCGACTTCCCTCTGAAACTCCTGCTCCAAAATCCCCTCATCCTCCCCAATGTCTTGTATTTTCCTCAACTCTATCTCAGATTACAAGATCTTTGAGCTCAGCAGTTTCAACTGGAGATACTTCCCACAGATGTGTTTGTCCCGAAATCAATACCTGCTACTCAAAACTCCCACATCTTGCAGGAACTGCACATCATCATCTCTTTCTGTGCTGTTATTCTTTCTATAAATAGAAGTTGTTATAATTACGTTTATGTTCTTTATCTACTTAAGATTTCAGTTATGATTTGGCTTCTCTTCCTAATTCCAACCCTAGCCAAATTTCCATTTAGGAAGGAACATTCTGACTCTTTTTTCCAACTCACTCAGTTATTAGTTTACTTTATGGTGTACTTGTACATGATTAATGAATGATGTTAACTTGACGGATGAGATGATGGTATGGTGGCAAAATCACCAGTCTGGTGGCCTGGGCTAATACTCTGGGGGGCATGGGTTCAAATCCCACCATGGCAGCTGGTGGAATTTAAATTCAATTAATAAAATCTGATTGCTTCTCACAATAATTGTGTTCCTTTTTCCATCTTTGTTCACTTTCTTTTTGTGTCTGCACCTATGTACTGATCGCCTTTCTGTAGCTTTATCATCTTTTCATGAGGACTCGAAACATCAGCTGTGCTCTTCTCCGCCGATGCTGCCAGACCTGCTGAGTTTTTCGAGGTATTTCTGTTTCTGTTTTTGTTCTGAAATTATAAAGCTAGTCTTAGCAATGGTGATCATGAAACTATCATCGATTGTTGTATAAACCCATCTGGTTTACTAATGTTCTTTTGGGAATGTAATCTGCTATTCTTACCTGGTCTGGCCTACATGTGACCCCGAACCATGATGCTTAACTATCTAGGAAGCCACTCAGTTCAAGGGCAAGTGGAGATGGGCAACATTGGCCTAGCCAATGACACCAAAATACCATGAAGGAATTTTTTTTAAATACTGAGAGTGGAGTTGGAGAGTGCTTTCAGAGTGATAGTAGATGCAGGTATAATAATCAGTTGCTGGAATCACTAACATTGCAGTGCTATAAAAAAACTGAAATTGTCGTGTTGAAAGTATATAGCTCCCTGGTCAACCTGCACCTTGGATGCAACACCCAGTTTTGTTCAGGGAATTATTTAAGATGTTGAAGTTGTGCTGAGAAGGGTTGGTGATTCCCCAGTGTCAGTGAAAGAGTTACACAGATGGTTAAAAAAAGATTCACACTCTTCAGCCTTGAAAGATGAATAAGAAGGAGCCCCACTTACTCAGATGTTAAGGGAATTCAATAAAAGTTAATCAAGAGGACCACTTCAAAATAAACAGAGCTGCAGGAAAAAGAACTCAGTGTGCAAGTCAGTAAAAGACATGTTGAGGATTGACATGAGGAAGTGTTCCTTTACAAAATTGATTAATATCCAATCTTAAATATTACAGGAAGCAGCTGGTTTTATAAACTTAATGCACACTCCGCCTGACACAGCAGCAGTTGGATTCAGACTCAAATTTTAAATGATGCAGGTGACCACAGCAGAGTTCTAACAACAGAGAACTCGCCTGAAACCTTTCGCTGATAGCAGAATATGGGCCCTTCAACAACAAGCCAAGATAAAACACAAATGAGAGGAATAACTTACAAGGTAAGTGTGGCCCATAACTTTTAGATATTTGCTATAAAACTAGGCTGCAATTTTTTCTGATCCAAGACATTTGTCTTAGCCATAGCCACAACCTTAGAACAATGCTCCTTACTTCACATTTCCATTCCTGGCCTCTGACCATAACCATCAATTCATTTAGAATAAATAAGGCAATCATGTCCTGTGAATTAGCTTGCACCAAGGGTTTAGCCAACCCTGCCCAAACTGAAGATTGCTACAGAGGTGCAGGAGATAGTCTCAAATGTGTCCTCAGGTAGTTTAAAAGATCTTTACCAACTCTATCCCATGTAATTTATTTTCAAAGGCAATGATACAGCTGCTGGGTGTCATAAAGTCATTTACATGACAGAAAAAGGCCAATCAGCCCATTGAGCCAATGCCTGCTCCCTGCAGAGCAATCCGGTCAGTCCCATTGGCCTGCTTGATCCCCAGAGCCCTGCAAGTTTATTTACTTCAGATGCCCATCCAACTTTGTTCAAAATCATTAATTGTTTCTACTTCTGCCACCCTCAAGGGCAGCAAGCTCCAGGCCATTACAACTCGTGTGTAAAAAAGTTCTTCCTCACATTTCCCCTGCATCTCATGCCCAAAATCTTAAATCTGTGTCCTCTAGCCCTTGTACCATCAGCTAATGGGAACAGCTATTCTTTGTCTATCTTATCTAAGCCTGCCAAATTTTTGTACACCTCTATCAAATCTCTCCTCAATCTCCTTCATTTCAAGAGGAACAATCTCAGCCTTCCCAACCTGAACAGCTTCCCCAACCCTGCCACCAAATCTCCTCTGCACCCTCTCAAGGGCCCTTACATTCTTCTTAAAGTGTCGTCATGAAGATATGCTTATTTCAAACATTTTTAACCCACTGGCTGGAAACTTGGACTTGAACTTTTAAGAAAAGACTTTTTTAAACAACAGGTGAAAGAGGATGACTGGACATCACAGCCAATAAGAAGGCTGCCCCGATTTGCATCATGATGTACTTCACATTCCACTTCATTGGGAAGGAGACTGCAAAAACCCCGGGGGAATGTGAAAGACCCTATTTCCTTGCCATTAACAAGGCATTAAGACAAGCAATTGAGATTCAACTGTTGGAGATGGGGTATTAAATCTAATCATTTGGGCATAAGACAATGACTAAGGAAACTTTGCAGACATGAACTAATCAAGCTACCTTTTGGGATATACAAACAACAGCCTTACTTGGATTCCCCCTCTGACAATGGCGAGAACCGGTCATATGACCAGAAAACCCCTTCCGTGTGGTAAAAAAGACACTTTCTTGCTGAGGTGTTGATCAACTGAGGTCAAGCATCTGAAGCTCTTGAGCCTTGCTCTTTCTCCATCCTTCCTGGTAAGCTTTGAACCCCGTTTGCTGGTCATACCTACTGCAAACAGAGATCTTTTAAAACAGAAATTCTACTCAACAACGCTGTCGCCAGAGAAACAACCAAATTAACCAGTGCAACTCAAAATTGAAACATCTGGACCACCAAAGGTGTGTCTGACCAGCAGAGTTTTGCACTCAAATTTGATAAACCTATCCTTTCTCATTCTTTTGTGTGTGTGTGTGTGTGTTCAGTTGGATCAGGGCACACATCGTATGTCCAAAAGTATTCAGCAAGTCATGGGTAATCTGTGCATAACCCAGCTCAAGTTCCCAGCCTACCATACACAGGCAGAAGGCGTTTTATAATGCTACCACCAGACCCTAAAGGCAATGATCAGAGCACACTTCTATGAGCACCCCAATGACTGGGACAAAAGACTGGGGTTCCTCCTGTTTGCGACCAGTTTATAACAAAACTTCCATGCTAGATTACATATCCATATGCTCAATGAGTGGCTCACGAGAGCCTGTGCTGTAGCTCAGGAGCACCTTAAAACCTCCCAGACAGCTATGAAAAAGCAGGCAGATAAAGGGATGCTGGCAAGTTCCCTTAACCACTCGAGCTATAGATCTCGGTTTTCTTTACCCCAGACAGTTTATTCCAGTGACGAGTCATGCCCTTCAGATTAAGAAATACCCCAGCCACCTTCCAAAGGCTGATGAACCAGGTAGTGGCTGACCTACCTAATTGTTTAGTGTATCTGGATGACCTGCAAGTGTACAGTGATACCTGGACCACCAATTAGACCAACCAAAAGCCCTCTTTTGAAAATTACAGTGGTACAGACTGTGGTAACTCTCGCAGAGAGGAGTTCGCTGAAGCTCAGCTAATCTATCTGGGGCTTGTTGTGGGCCAAGGTCGAGTGCTGCTCAGAGCTGCAAAGGTACAAGTATTAGTGGTTGTTACTGCCTCCATGACAAAATGGGAAACAATGAGATTTTTTAAGGATGTGCAGTTTCTATCTCAAGAGACCCAAACTTCAGCACCAATAGCTACTTCAATAACAGACTTGTTACAGAAAAGAGTGAAGGTAGTGTGGCCAGGAAGGTGTCAGAAAGTTTTCAAGAAGCTAAAAGCCAGTCTTAACCAACAAACAGGTGTTGGCAGCTCCAAACTTTTGGAACAAGCCATTTAAAGTAGACATTGACTCCTGTGACCTTGGGGCAGGGGCCGTCTTACTCCATGATGATGAGTCAGGCATCAAGAGACCAAATGGGTGGTTCTCAAAGAAAATTAAGCAAGCATCAAAAGAGATACTCCGCTATGGACAAAGAAACTCTGGGATTAATACTGGCTCTCAAGCGCCTCGAAGTATATGTCCAAAATGGATATAGTGAGGCCTCAGTTTACAGACCACAACCCCTTGATGTTTATAGAGAATTCAAAATGCAGAATGTGAGGCTATTTTGATGGAACCTGCTCTTATAACATCACTACCTAAAGAACACCCACATTGTGGGGAAGAACAATGATAGCTGATACATTATCTAGGGTTTAATAAAACACAGAAATATTCCAGACAAAAATCAAACAGAGCATGGCTACAACAGTGTACGATGGAGATGTGAATGTTTGAGAATTGACGTGTGTTTCTTTTTTATTCACAGTCTTGTCAAACATTTCCTGACATCATATTTCACTCTGCGTGGTGCAGAGGTGTCATGAAGATGTGCTTATTTTAAACAGGGATTTTTAATCCACTGGCTGGAAATTTGTACTTGAACTTTTAAGAACAGACAATTTAAAACAACAGGTAGAAGAGAATGACTCGAAATCACATCCAAAAATATGGCTGCCCCAATTTGCACCACTATGCATTCCACATTCCGCTTCATTGGAATGGAAGCGCTGGGTCTGCGAAGACCCCATCAGAGATAATAAACCCCTGAGGAATGTGAAAGACCCTATCTCCCATGCCATTAACAAGGCCAAGCACCTGAGATTCAACTGTTGGAGATGGGACATTAAATCCAATCGCTTGGGCCTTAAGACTATGGCTAAGGTAACTTTTCAGACATGATCTAATCAAACTACCTTTTGGAATACACAAACAACAGCCTTATTTGGATTCCCCCCTCCAACAGAGTAGAGAGCAAGTCACATGACCAGCATGTGGACCACACATTGTGTGGTTAAAAAAGACACAATTGGCGGAGTTGATGCTGAGATAAGAACATAAGAAATAGGAGGAATAGGCCATTCAGCCCCTCAAGCCTGTCCCGCTATTCAATAAGATCATGGCTGATCTGCCCCAGACCACAACTCCTCTTTCATGCCAGCACCTCTATAAGTACTTTCAATGATCTAGCCTCCACAACTCTCTAGAGAATTCCAAACATTCATTATCCTCTGAGAGGAGAAATTCCTTTGCATCACAGTTTTAAATGAGCATCCCTTTATTCTGTAACTATGTCCCATGGTTCGTGATTCCCCCACTAGTGGAAACATCTTCTCAACATCTACCCTGTCAAGCCCCCTCAGAATCTTGTACATTTCAATAAGACCACCCCTCATTCTCCTAAACTCGAATGATTAAGGCCTAACCTGTTTAGCCATTCTTGATAAGTCAACTCCTTCATCCCAGGAATGAGCCTAATGAATCTCTTTTGAACTGCCTCCAATACCAGTTTACCCTTTCTTAAATACAGGGACCAAACCTGCACACAGTACTCCAGGTGCGGCCTCACCTACACCATGTACAGCTGTAACAAGACTTCCCTATTTTTTAACTCCAACCCCCTAGCAATACAGGCCAAAATTCCATTTGCTGCACCTGCATGCTAACTAATTGTATTTCATGTACAAGAACACCCAGATCCCTCTGTGCTGCATCTTTTTGTAGTCTCTCCATTTAAGTAATAGTCTGCCTTTTGATTTTTCTTACCAAAGTGCATGACCTCACACTTTCCTACATTAAACTCCATCTGCCAAGTTTTTGCCCAGTCACTCAATCTGTCTGTACCCCCTTGTAGATTCCATATGTCCTCATCACAACTTGTCCTCCCACCTATTTTTGTAATGTCAGCAAATTTGGATACATTATATTTTTCCCCCTCCCCCAAGTCATTAATATAGATAGTAAATAATGGAGGCCCTAGGATTGATCCTTGTGGCTCTCCACTAGTTACGTCTTTCCAACCTAAAAAAGACCCATTAATCCCGACTCTCTGTCTTGTGTGTTAACCAATCCTCAGTCCATACTAATACATTACTCCCAATAGCGTGAGCTCCTATCTTGTGCAATAACCTTTTATGTGGCATCTTATTGAATGCCTTCTGGAAATCCAAATACACTACATCTACCAGCTCCCCTCTATCAACTCTGCTTGTTATATTCTCAAAGAACTCTAGCAAATTTGTCAAACATGATTTCCCTTTCACAAAACCCTGTTGACTCTGTTTGATTGTGTTAAACTTTTCTAAATGTCCTGCTATTTCTTCATTAATAATGGATTCCAGCATTTTCCCAATGACAGATGTTAGGCTGACTGGCCTATAGTTTCCTGCTTTTTATCTCCCTCCCTTCTTGAACAGGGGTGTCATATTAGCGGTTTTCCAATCCACTGGGACCGTTCCAGAATCCACTGAGTTCTGGAATATTTTAACCAATCCCTCCACTATCTCTTCCACCGCTTCCTTTAAAACCCTTGGATGCAGGCCATCAGGTCCTGGCGACTTGCCTGCCTTTAGTCCCATTTGTTTGTCAAATGCTTTGTCCTTCGTGATAGAGGATGTTACAAGATCTTTCCTCCCATTAGCTCCTTGCTTATCTGATATTTTTGGGATGTTTATAGCTTCCTCCACCATGAAGACTGATGCAAAATACCAGTTTAAATTATCTGCCATTTCCCTGTTCCCCATTATCAATTCTCCAGTCGCATCCTCCAAGGGTCCCACGCTCACTTTGGACACTCTCTTTCTTTTTAAATACCCGTAGAACCTCTTGCTGTTTGTTTTTATATTTCTTGCCAATTTACTTTCATGATCAATTTTTTCTCTATCAGCTTTTTAATCATCCTCTGCTGGTTCTTAGAAAATTCCCAATCCCCTGGCCTACCACTAGTTTTCACCGCTTTGTATGCCTTAGATTTTGATTGGATACTCTGCTGACCAGCTTTGTTAACCACGGGATTCATCCTTCTCATCAAGTCCTTCTTTTTCACTGGGATAAATTTTTGCTGAGCGTTATAAAATATCTGCTTAAATGTCTGCCACTTCTCATCCACCGACCTTCCACTTAGTCTATTTTCCCAGTCTATTTCTCTCTTTCCTCAGTACTGGTGCTAGTGCCCCATGAATCGGAACCCATTTCTCTACACCAATCTTTGAGCCACACATTTATCTCTCTAACCTTATTCACCCTATGCCAGTATACACGTAGCTCAGATAGTAATCTAAAGATTATTACCTTTGTGGTTCTGCTTTGTAATTTAGCTGCTCATGGTCCCTCAGCAGAACCTCTTTCCAAGTCCTACTTATGTCGTTGGTACCTATGTGGACCAAAACAACTGGATCTTTGCCTCCTATTCCAAGTTCTTCTCCAGTCCAGAAGAGATGTCAGCCTACGGGGCTCTCTGTCTTTGCTGCAGGGAACAGTATCTATACCCGTAACTATGCTATCCCCTATTACTACTACATTTGTCTTTTCTCCCACCACTTGAAAGGTACGCTGTGCCATAGTGCTGTGGCCAGTTCACTCATCCTCCCTGCTGCCTGAGCCTTTGTCCACACCAGGAGCAAGAACCTCATGCCGATTGGGCAAGGTCTCTGGCTGAGGCTCCTCAAAAGCTAAATTTTGGATCCCCATACCTGCCTCACTCGCAGTCATGCCCTCCTGTCCCTGACCACGGTTCAAATTTGATGTAATTAATCTAAGGGGTGTGACTGTCTCCTGAAACACAGTGTCCAGGTAACTCTCCCCCTCCCCAATGTGTCACAGTGGCCACAGATCAGACCCCAGCTCATCAGTTCTGAGCCAAAGTTCCTCGAGCAGCCAACACTTGCTTCAGATGTGTTCACCGTGAATCACATAGGCATCCACCAGATCCCACATACTACAGCTGCAACACATCACCTGTCCAGCCAACTCTAGTCCATTTAATTAATTAATTTGGATGTTAGATATTTTAGCAGTGAATTTCTTAACTGTACTCTTCAGCTGTCATAACGTCTCCTGATTGGCCAATCAGAAGAGACACGGAAGAGATACCCACCAATCACCTACCTGTTTTCCTTTGACGTCACACTTCAGCACTGACACATAGAAACATCTATGTTTCAGCTCCTCTCGCACTCTGCTCTAGGTGCTGCTGACTGCCTGTCCCAGGGTTCTCCTCTCGCACTCTCCTCTAGGTGCTGCTGACTGCCTGTCACAGGGTCCTCCTCTCACACTCTCCTCTGCTGATGAACCGAGAACAAGCAGCTGAAGCTCTTAATCCCGTAAACTGTGAGCCCTGTTTGCTGATCGAGACCAACCAGAGGTATACCTACTGCATAGAGACCTTTTTAAATAGAAACTCTGCTCAACATCACTGTCTCCAGAGGACCAACCAAATTCAATTGCTTCAATCAAAACATCAGGGCCACCAAAGGAATGTGTGACCAACAAGAGTCACCAAGCCACCAGTCCTCTTACTTATGGACTCTGATCAACCTATCCTTCTTCATTCTGTAATCTGTATGTGTGGCTGGGCCCTTTGAGAGTGACTGACTGGGTGAGTTTGTGTGTGAGAGAAAGTTGGTGCATATTGTATTATTTTACCCAGATCAGTGTAAGTACAGTAAAACAAACCTCTTTCTTTGTCAAACCCAGGAAACTTGTCCGATTGGTTATCACAGTGCATAAGCAAGGAAACAATTACAGGATTACCAAGTACATTCTTTTAAATTAAAAAAACTCTTGTTACGATCAAACAAGGAGTGGGTAAAGAGGGGAGCTATTCAACCCCTCCTCATCTGATCGTAGCAAAGTGGTGACCAGAGCTGGACACAATACTCAATCTGGGGCCTAGCCAGAGATTTATAAAGGTTAGAGTAACTTCCATGCTTTTGTACTCAATACCTCTACTTTTTAAATCCAAGATCCTGTTTGCTTTCCTAACCACTCTCAATTTGTCCTGCCACCTTCAAAGATTGATGCACATGCACCCTAGGTCCCTCTGTCCCTGCACATGCTTTAGAATTGTGCATTAAGTCTAGATTGCGTCTCCCTATCCCCTCTGCCAAAATGCTTCACCTCACACTTCCCTGCATTAAATTCCCTCTGCCACTTGTCTACTCATTCTGCCAGCTTATGTGCTACTGCAGGCAACTCATCCTCACTGTTTTGCCACTCCACCAAGTTTGGTATCATTAGCAAACTTTGAAATATTACTTCTTATTCCAAGTCTTTTCTATAAAAGAAAAGCAATGGTCCGAACACTGACACTTAGGGAACATCAGTGTCTACCAGCCTCCAATGTGAACAACAACCGTCTACCATGATTCGCTGCTGCCCATAAGTCAAAATTTTTCATCAAATTGGACAATGACCCTCCTATTTTATATGCCTCATTTGTTAACCAACCTTTTTATGTGGTTCCTTGTCAAACTCTTTCTTAAAATACATACAGACAACGTTCACTGCATTCCCTTCATCAACCTTCTCTGTTACTTCATCAAAAAGTTCAATTAGTCAAGCACAATCTGCCTGTTTCAAATCCGTGCTGCAACCTCTCCAAGTACCTATGGATAATTTCCCTGATTATGGATTTCAAACCTTAACCATCACTGATGTTAACCTGACTGGCGTTTCACTGCTAGGACTGTCCTTGAACCCTTTCTTTGGGTATCTCATTTCCCACTCTCCAATCCTTTGGCAACTTCCTCATATCTATTTCTAGATTGAAATATGCTATCTCCACCCAAACTTCCTTTAGCAACTTGGGTACAAAACATCCAGACCAGCTGAATTATCTTTCCCAAGCATAGCCAGCCTTTCCAGTGCTTCCTTTCAATTTTCACACTATGCACTGTCTGAACTATTTCTTCTACCAATATTTTTTGTCAGATACCTCTTCCTTTGTAAACATTGATACAAAGAATTCATTAAGCATTCTAGCCTTGCCATGCACCACTAAGCATACATTAACCTCTGTCTCTAACACGGCCCACTCCAACTGTTACTATTTATATGCTGGTAGATGTTTGGGTTCCTTTTTACGTTGACTGCCATTCTATTCCCTTGTGCTCCTTGCCAGTCTAATTTACTTCTTCACATCCCCTCTCAACCTATTTTATTTGGTTCTCACTTGAAGAATTCACTTGACATAAATCATTCACACTCCTCCTTTGTTTTATTATAATCTCCATTTCCCTTGCCTCTCATCTTTGTTGGAATGTACCCAGCCTGTACCTGAAGCATCTCTTCCTTAAAGGTCACCCATTGTTTTGTCACTGTCAGTTTTTTTTATTCATTCACAGGATGTGGGCTTCACTGGCTGGACCAGCATTTATTACCCATCCCCAGTTGCCCTTGAGAAGGTGGTGGCGAGCTGCCTTCTTGAACCATTGCAGTTCATTTGGTGTAGGTACACCCTCAGTGCTGTTAGGAAGGGAGTTCTAGGATTTTGACCCAGCAACAGCGAAGGAACAGCGATATATTTCCAAGTCAGGATGGTCAGTGACTTGGAGGGGAACTTCCAGGTGGTGGTGTTCCCATCTATCTGCTGTCCTAGTCCTTCTAGATGGTAATGGTCGTGGGTTTGGAAAGTGCTGTTGAAGGAGCCTTGGTGAATTTCTGCAGTGTAACTCGTAGATGGTACACACTGCTGCTACCGTGCATCCCAGTAGTGAATGTTTGTGTGTGTGTTGCAAATCAAGTGGGCTGCTTTGTCCTGGATGGTGTCAAGCTTCTTGAGTGTTGTTGGAGATGCACTCATACAGGCATGTGGAGACTGTTCCATCACACTCCTGACTTGTGCCTTGTAGATGGCGGACAGTCTCTGGTTCCACTTTACCCTGGCTAGATCCCTTCTCATCACATTGAAATTAGCCCTCTTCCAATTTAGAAGGTCTATATTAGACTATCCCTTGCTCTTCTCCATTACAAATCTAAACCTTATGATTTGGGGATCAAAGGTTACAGGGAGAAGGCAGGAGAATGGGGTTGAGAAACTTATCAGCCATGATTGAATGGTGGAGAAGACTCGATGGGCAAATGGCCTAATTTCTGCTCCTATGTCTTATGGTCTTATGATACAATGATCACTCTTACCCAAATGTTCCCCCAAAAACACTTGGCCTACCTCATTTCCTAGCACCACTGTCTCCTTTCTAGTTGAACTGAGATCAAGGAAGTTCTGAACACATCAGAAATTCTTTCCCCCCTTATCCTTTACTCCACCATTATCCCAAGAGATATTCGGGTGATTAAAATTCTTCAGCTTTACCACCTTACACTTTTGCACATCTGATTTCCCTACAGATTTGCTCCTCCCTCTCTCTTACTATTTGGAGGCCAATAGAATACCCCAGTAGCGTGATCTTCCCTTTTTCGCTTCTAAAGTCTAACCAAATGGACACTGCTCTTGCCCCCTCCAGGACATCCCCTCTTTATATCACTGCAATGTTTTCCTTAATCAGTACTGCCACTCCACCTCCCCTTTTCCCTTCTAACTTTTCTGAACATTTTATATCTTTGTATATTAAGTGCCCAGTCCTCACCATTTTTAAGCCAAGTTTGTTATTGCCACAATATCATATTCCCACACTATTTATGCTTGTAGCTCAGCAACCTTATTCACCACTTTGAGAGTTATGTACATGTATTGTGATCCTGTCTTTGCATTTCTCGTAGTCCTTCTGTCTGCTCCCAATATGGCACTACTTCCTTCTCTAGTACTGTCCAACATACTTATTTTATGTACTTTACTCCTTTTTCTACTTCTATCCATTGCCCTGCCAATTTAGTTTAAGGCCTCCCCAACTACACCAGTGAACCTCCTTGAGAGGACTTTGGTCCCAGTCCTGTTAAGGTGCAACCTGTCCCTTTTGAATAGGTTCCTTCTGTTCCTTCAGCCCCAAGAATCTGAAGCCCTCCCTTCTGCACCATGCTTCAAGTCAAACATTGATCCCATCTTCCTATTTCTATCTGGCTAGTTTGTGGCATTGGGAGTAATCCAAAGATTACTAATGTCAAGGTCCTACATTCTAACTTCCTCCTTAGCTCCTGAAAATCTCACCATTGGACTTCAGTGCCCTATGTTGTTGGTGTCAATCCCCCCACCCCGGGCAGAATAACCTGCATCCTTCTGTTATGTACTTCACCTGGCATCAGGGAGGCAATACAACATGTGGGGTTCTCAATGATGGTTACAAAATTGTCTGTCTGCCCCCCACCCCCCTCAACTGTGAAATCTCCTATAACAACTGCATTGCTATGCTTTGCTGTTTCCTCCAGTGCAGACCCATTGCCCATTGGCATCATGATCTGAGCTACACTCCTTTAGGGCATCATCATTCCCAGCAGTCTCTAAGTTCCTGTTTGAGAGTGGTACACATTCCAAAGACTCCTATACTATCTGCCTCTTCCTACTCTTCTGGATGGCCACCACCTACAACCCTGTGAGGTGGCCATAACCTAGGGAACACATCTTTCCTGATATAAAAACAAAAAACTGCGGATGCTGGAAATCCAAAACAAAACAAAAACCAAATTACCTGGAAAAACTCAGCAGTTCTGGCAGCATCAGCGGAGAAGAAAAGAGTTGACGTTTCGAGTCCTCATGACCCTTCAACAGAACTGATTTTTCTTTACAAGGGCGGGGGGGTGAAATATAAGCTGGTTTAAGGTGGGGGTTGGGTGGGGGGAGAGAAGTGGAGGGGGTGGTGTGGTTGTAGGGACAAGCAAGCAGTGAAAGGAGCAGATAATCAAAAGATGTCACGGACAAAAGAACACAGGTGTTGAAGTTGGTGATATTATCTAAACGAATGTGCTAATTAAGAATGGATGGTAGGGCACTCAAGGTATAGCTCTAGTGGGGGTGGGGGGGGCATAAAAGATTTAAAAATAATGGAAATAGGGGGAAAAGAAAAATCTATATAAATTATTGGAAAAAACAAAAGGAAGGGGGAAGAAACAGAAAGGGGGTGGGGATGGAGGAGGGAGCTCAAGACCTAAAGTTGTTGAATTCAATATTCAGTCTGGAAGGCTGTAAAGTGCCTAGTCGGAAGATGAGGTGCTGTTCCTCCAGTTTGCGTTGGGCTTCACTGGAACAATGCAGCAAGCCAAGGACAGACATGTGGGCAAGAGAGCAGGGTGGAATGTTAAAATGGCAAGCGACAGGGAGGTTTGGGGTCATTCTTGCGGACAGACCGCAGGTGTTCTGCAAAGCGGTCGCCCAGTTTACGTTTGGTCTCTCCAATGTAGAGGAGACCGCATTGGGAGCAACGAATGCAGTAAACTAAGTTGGGGGAAATGCAAGTGAATTGCTGCTTCACTTGAAAGGAGTGTTTGGGCCCTTGGACAGTGAGGAGAGAGGAAGTGAAGGGGCAGGTGTTACATCTTTTGCATGGGCATGGGGAGGTGCCATAGGTGGGGGTTGATGAGTAGGCGGTGATGGAGGAGTGCACGAGTGTGTCCCGGAAGGAACAATCCCTATGGAATGCCACCGGGGGGGTGAAGGGAAGATGTGTTTGGTGGTGGCATCAATTTGGAGTTAGCGGAAAAGGCGGAGGATGATCCTTTGAATGCGGAGGCTGGTGGGGTGATAAGTGAGGACAAGGGGGACCCTATCATGTTTCTGGGAGAGAGGAGAAGGCGTGAGGGCAGATGCGCGGGAGATGGGCCAGACACGGTTGAGGGCCCTGTCAACGACTGTGGGTGGAAAACATCGGTTAAGGAAGAAGGAGGACATGTCAGAGGAACTGTTTTTGAAGGTAGCCTCATCAGAACAGATGCGATGGAGGCGAAGTAACTGAGAGAATGGGATGGAGTCCTTACAGGAAGTGGGGTGTGAGGAGCTTTAGTCAAGGTAGCTGTGGGAGTCGGTAGGCTTGTAATGGATATTGGTGGACAGTCTATCACCAGAGATTGAGACAGAGAGGTCAAGGAAGGGCAGGGAAGCGTCAGAGATGGACCACGTGAAAATGATGGAGGGGTGGAGATTGGAAGCAAAATTAATACATTTTTCCAAGTCCCGACGAGAGCATGAAGCAGCACTGAAGTAATCATCGATGTACCGGAGAAAGAGTTGTGGAAGGGGGCCGGAATAGGACTGGAACAAGGAATGTTCCACATACCCCATAAAGAGACAGGCATAGCTGGGGCCCATGCGGGTACCCATAGACACACCTTTTATTTGGAGGAAGTGAGAGGAGTTGAAGGAGAAATTGTTCAGTGTGAGAACAAGTTCAGCCAGACGGAGGAGAGTAATGGTGGATGGGGATTGTTCGGCCCTCTGTTTGAGGAAGAAGCTAAGGGCCCTCAGACAATCCTGGTGTGGGATGGAGGTGTAGAGGGATTGGACGTCCATAGTGAAGAGGAAGCGGTTGGGGCCAGGGAACTGGAAATTGTTGATCTGACGTAAGGTGTCAGAGGAATCACGGATGTAGGTGGGAAGGGACTGGACAAGGGGAGAGAAGGGAGTCAAGATAACGAGAAATGAGTTCCACGGGGCAGGAGCAAGCTGACATGATCGGTCTACTGGGAGAGTTCTGTTTGTGGATTTTGTGTATGAGGTAGAAGCGGGCCATCCGAGGTTGGGCGACTATCAGGTTGGAAGCTGTGGAAGGAAGATCCCCAGAGGAGATGAGGTTAGTGACAGTCCTGGAAACAATGGCTTGATGTTCAGTGCTGGGGTCATGGTCCAGGGAGAGGTAGGAGGAAGTGTCTGTGAGTTGACCTTCAGCCTCCGCGATGTAGAGGTCAGACAACCACAGCACCACCCTTGTCAGTGGGTTTGATGACAATGTCAGAGTTGGACCTGAGAGAACGGAGTGCAGTAAGTTCAGAGAGACAGAGATTAGAATGGGTAAGAGGAGCAGAGAAATTGAGACGACTAATGTCGCGCCGACAGTTCTCAATGAACAGATCAAGAAAAGGTAAGAATCCAGAGGGAGGGGTCCAGGTGGAGGGAGAATATTGGAGGTGAGTAAAAGAATCCGTTGAATGGGGAGAGGACTGCTGCCCAAAGAAGTGAGCATGGAGACGAAGAGGGCGGAAGAAGAGTTCAGCATCGTGCCGAGCCCGAAATTCATTGAGATGAGGACGTAAGGGTATGAAACTAAGTCCTTTGCTGAGCACTGAGCGTTCAGCATCGGAGAGGGGAAGGTCAGGGGGTATAGTGAATACACAGCTGGGGCTGGGATTGGAAGATGGGGTGGGGACAGCGGGACAGGCAGGGGTGGAGGGTCCTAGATGGGTGTTGATGTCAATGAGTTGTTGGAGCTTGCGTTCCTTAGCACTTGAGAGAAAGAGAAAAAGTTTCTTGTTGAGGTGTTGGAAGAGACGAAGAATAAAATGAAACTGGGTGCACGCGCAGCTTTGAAAAAGGGTACGGCGGTGCTGCTGGAGGGAGAGGTCGAGTGTGTTCATATGGCGGCGCATGGCACTGAGTATGGATCTCAGAACGTGACGGGAACAGCAGTTCGAGAAACGTTTTAAGTCCCGAAGATACCTGTAATCCTGGGTGTGTTCGAAACACGAGGGGTGGAATTTCAGTTGAAATCCACATGGGGTAAGTTGGAGATGGAGACAGTCATGGAGAAAGGAGATATGGCTGTGAAAGTGGGTTTTTGTAAACACCTTCTCAAACACTATCCATCCCCACCATCAAACTCCTCCATCCCCACCCCCTTTATGTTTCTTCCCCCTTCCTTCTGTTTTTTCCAATAATTTATATAGATTTTTCTTTTCCCACCTATTTCCATTATTTTTAAATCTTTTTTGCCACCCCCACTAGAGCTATAACTCTTTTGAGTACATCTGTTCCTATTCAGATGAAGTTACATTGTTTCACAGTTTGCCATTGAGAGATTTGAACTCTTGATCTTGGGGTTACAAACCCAGTACCATAACCACTTGGCTATTTAGGCCAAGCCCATTGTGAGATTTGAACTCCTGATCTTAGGGTTACAAACCCAGTACCATAACCACTTGGCTATTTAGGCCAAGCCCATTGTGAGATTTGAACTCTTGATCTTAGGGTTACAAACCCAGTACCATAACCACTTGGCTATTTAGGCCAAGCCCATTGTGAGATTTGAACTCTTGATACTCTTTTGAGTAAACCTGTTTCCATCTGTTTCAGATGAAGTTACATTGTTTCATAGTTTTGCCATTGTGAGATTTGAACTCTTGATCTTGGGGTTACAAACCCAGTACCATAACCACTTGGCTATTTAGGCCAAGCCCCCCCCCCCAGAGCTATACTTTGAGTGCCTACCATCCATTCTTAATTAGCACATTCATTTAGATAATATCACCAACTTCAACACCTGTGTTCTTTTGTCTGACATCTTTTGATTATCTGCTCCTATCACTGCTTGCTTGTCCCTACAACCACACCATCCCACTCCACTTCTCTCCCCCCACCCCACCACCCACCTTAAACCAGCTTATATTTCACCCCTCTGCTTGTAAAGAAACATCAGTTCTGTTGAAGGGTCATGAGGACTCGAAACGTCAACTCTTTTCTTCTCCGCCGATGCTGCCAAACCTGCTGAGTTTTTCCAGGTAATTCTGTTTTTGTTTTGTTTTGAATTTCCGGCATCCGCAGTTTTTTGTTTTTATCTCTGTTTTTAATTGACTGCCACTGCTCTTCAAGAAATGCCTACCTTGAAGAAGTTTTGTTCATCTCTGCGACAAGATTTCCGTATCTCTCTTTTGCCTTGTTCACCTTCATTGCTTTCCATTTCTCTCCTGGTGTTTGACAAGGTGTTTACTAAAACCCGCTTTCATAGCCATATCTCCTTGCTCAGTGACTGCCTCCGTCTCCAACTTACCCCACGTGGATTTCAACTGAAATTCCACCCCTCGTTTCGAACCCACCCAGGATTAGATATCTCCGGGACATAAAATGTTTCTCGGACTGCTGTTCCTGTCACGTTCTGAGATCCACACTCAGTGCCATGCGCCGCCATATGAACACACTCGACCTCTCCCTCCAGCAGCACCGCTGTACCCTTTTTCAAAGCTGCGGGTGCCCCCAGTTTCATTTTATTCTTCATCTCATCCGACACCTCAACAAGAAACTATTTCTCTTTCGCTCAAGTGCTAAGGAACGCAAGCTCCAACAACTCATCGACACACATCTAGGACCCTCCACCCCTGCCTGTCCTTCCGTCCCCACCCCATCTTCCAATCCCAGCCCCAGCTGTGTATTCACTATACCCCCTGACCTTCCCCTCTCCGACGCTGAACGTTCAGTGCTTAGCAAAGGACTTAGTTTCATACCCTTATGTCCTCATCTCAATGAATTTCGGGCTTGGCACGATGCTGAACTCTTCTTCCGCCGTCTTCGTCTCCGTGCTCCCTTCTTTGGGCAGGAGTCCTCTCCCCATTCAACGGATCCTTTTACCCACCTCCAATATTCTCCCTCCACCTGGACCCCTGCCTCTGGATTCTTACCTTTTCTTGATCTTTTCATTGAGAACTGTCGGCGCGACATTAGTCGTCTCAATTTCTCTGCTCCTCTCACCCATTCTAATCTCTCTCTCTCTCTCTCTCTGAACTTACTGCACTCCGTTCTCTCAGGTCCAACCCTGACATTGTCATCAAACCCGCTGACAAGGGTGGTGCTGTGGTTGTCTGGCACACTGACCTCTACATCGCGGAGGCTGAGCGTCAACTCGCAGACATTTCCTCCTACTTCTCCCTGGACCATGACCCCACCACTGAACATCAAGCCATTGTTTCCAGGACTGTCACTAACCTCATCTCCTCTGGGGATCTTCCTCCCACAGCTTCCAACCTGACAGTCGCCCAACCTCGGACGGCCCGCTTCTACCTCCTACACAAAATCCACAAACAGAACTCTCCCGGTAGACCGATCGTGTCAGCTTGCTCCTGCCCCACGGAACTCATTTCCTGTTATCTTGACTCCCTTCTCTCTCCCCTTGTCCAGTCCCTTCCCACCTACATCCGTGATTCCTCTGACACCTTACGTCATATCAACAATTTCCAGTTCCCTGGCCCCAACCGCTTCCTCTTCACCATGGATGTCCAATCCCTCTACACCTCCATCCCACACCAGGATGGTCTGAGGGCCCTTAGCTTCTTCCTCGAACAGAGGCCCGAACAATCCCCATCCACCACTACTCTCCTCCGTCTGGCTGAACTTGTTCTCACGCTGAACAATTTCTCCTTCAACTCCTCTCACTTCCTCCAAATAAAAGGTGTGGCTATGGGTACCCGCATGGGCCCCAGCTATGCCTGTCTCTTTATGGGGTATATGGAACATTCCTTGTTCCAGTCCTACTCCGGCCCCCTTCCACAACTCTTTCTCCGGTACATCGATGATTACTTCAGTGCTGCTTCATGCTCTCGTCGGGACTTGGAAAAATGTATTAATTTTGCTTCCAATCTCCACCCCTCCATCATTTTCACATGGTCCATCTGACACTTCCCTTCCCTTCCTTGACCTGTCTCAATCTCTGGTGATAGACTGTCCACCAATATCCATTACAAGCCTACCGACTCCCACAGCTACCTCGACTACAGCTCCTTACACCCCGCTTCCTGTAAGGACTCCATCCCATTCTCTCAGTTCCTTCACCTCCATCGCATCTGTTCTGATGATCCTACCTTCAAAAACAGTTCCTCTGACATGGCCTCCTTCTTCCTTAACCGAGGCTTTCCACCCACGGTCGTTGACAGGGCCAACCGTGTCCGGCCCATCTCCCGCGCATCCGCCCTCACCTCCCTCCCAGAAACATGATAGGGTCCCCCTTGTCCTCGCTTATCACCCCACCAGACTCCGCATTCAAAGGATCATCCTCTGCCATTTCTGCCAACTCCAACATGATGCCACCACCAAACACATCTTCCCTTCACCCCCCCAGCGGCATTCCGTAGGGATTGTTCCCTCTGGGACACCCTCGTCCGCTCTTCCATCACCCCCTACTCATCAACCCCCCCCCCCATGGCACCTCCCCATGCCCACACAAAAGATGTAACACCTGCCCCTTCACTTCCTCTCTCCTCACCGTCCAAGGGCCCAAACACTCCTTTCAAGTGAAGCAGCATTTCCCCCAACTTAGTCTACTGTATTCGTTGCTCCCAATGCAGTCTCCTCTACATTGGAGGGACCAAACGTAAACTGGGCAACCGCTTTGCAGAACAACTGCGGTCTGTCCGCAAGAATGACCCAAACCTCCCTGTCGCTTGCCATTTTAACACTCCACCCTGCTCTCTTGCCCACATGTCTGTCCTTGGCTTGCTGCATTGTTCCAGTGAAGCCCAACGCAAACTGGAGGAACAACACCTCATCCTCCGACTAGACACTTTACAGCCTTCCAGACTGAATTCAACAACTTTAGGTCTTGAGCTCCCTCCTCCATCCCCACCCCCTTTCTGTTTCTTCCCCCTTCCTTTTGTTTTTTCTAATAATTTATATAGATTTTTTTCCCACCTATTTCCATTATTTTTAAATCTTTTATGCACCCCCACCCCCACTAGAGCTATAACTCTTTTGAGTACAAACACGTTTCCATCTGTTCCTATTCAGATTAAGTTACATTGTTTCATAGTTTGCTATTGTGAGATTTGAACTCTTGATCTTGGGGTTACAAACCCAGTACCATAACCACTTGGCTATTTAGGCCAAGCCAAATAGTGCTTTTCGTGGCTGCAGGATAGCACCTTACAGTCAATGAAGTATTCATTTTATGTGTAACTCTTTTGAGTACAAACATGTTTCCATCTGTTTCAGATAAAGTTACATTGTTTCATAGTTTGCCATGGTGAGATTTGAACTCTTGATCTTGGGGTTACAAACCCAGTACCTATAACCACTTGGCTATTTAGGCTAAGCCCCCACTAGAGCTATAACTCTTTCGAGTACAAACCCGTTTCCATCTGTTTCAGGTGAAGTTACATTGTTTCATAGTTTGCTATTGTGAGATTTGAACTCTTGATCTTGGGGTTACAAACCCAGTACCATAACCACTTGGCTATTTAGGCCGAGCCCCCACTAGAGCTATACTTTGAGTGCCTACCATCCATTCTTAATTAGCACATTCATTTAGATAATATCACCAACTTCAACACCTGTGTTCTTTTGTCTGTGACATCTTTTGATTATCTGCTCCTATCACTGCTTGCTTGTCCATACAACCACACCACCCCACTCCACTTCTCCCCCCACCACCCACCTTAAACCAGCTTATATTTCACTCCTCTCCTTGTGAAGAAAAATCAGTTCTGTTGAAGGGTCATGAGGACTCGAAACGTCACATCTTTCCTGATGTTGCGCAGTGACTCCACCTGCCCCACAGGCTCGAAAATCCTGAGCTGAGCTGGAGATATTTCCTACACGTGGTCACCCAAGACACCTCTGCACAATGGGAAAACGTACTCTTTCCAAGGTAAGGTATCAAGGCAACTGCTGCTTGTTTTTGCTTCAAGTCTAGAAAGGTATTAATGAACCAAAGTGACAAATAAACAGATTAAAAATATGCACTCCCCTGAACAGAATATACAGGAAGAAATATACTCAAAAGAATGAGGAAACTCAATCACACAGTTAACATTTCAACTCCTTATGACTTCTTCAGATCTGAAGAGTCATAAGGACTCAAAACATTAACTTTTTTTTCTCTCCACAGATGCTGTTAGAGCTGCTGAGTTTTTCCAGCATTTTCCGTTTTTGTTTCAGATTTCCAGCATCTGCAGTATTTTGCTTTTAGGAATCTGAATAATATATTATCTAGCTTTCTTCCTCATTCATTCAATATCTGAATGTAAACTGGAAACATAGAAGCAGCAACACCTCCACTATCTGGAACCATCAGATCTAGATTAAAATATCTGCATAGGAATCTGTCATTCAATCTGGAAAGTCCCAAGTTTTATTTCGAATTAATGGTTGTTGCAGTAGAGAAGGGGTGAGGGGGCAAAAAAGTGAGCATTCCGCTGGAAAAGTGCTTGTGTGCGCACATGGTGCAGCTTAATGATTTACCTGATTGATTAGGCAACCAATACTCAGAGCCCAGATTCACTAACGAATCAGTGGCTGATTGAGTACGTTTATGGAAGAGTTGTAAGCACCTGTAAACCCCAAGTGAGGATGGGAATAAAAACCGAAGGTCAGCAAAGATATAATTCCACTAGGCCATGTAGCTAGATGCAGCCTAATGTATTTAATAAACAAATAAGCCAACCACCATCCAGACTGAGTCTTCTCAAAGTGAGGAATTTAAAATCACATAAAAGCATGACATTAAATGGATGACATGTTCCTGACCTAAAGTGTGTTAAGCTTCTAGGTGCCTTACGTGAACCTGAGTGCCATCTTCACTCAATGTGGAACATGTTGCAAAGATCATAAAAGAGCCATACCTGATGGTTTGTGTCTGTTATCTGATCCCAGCTTCCAGGGCAGCCCTTGTGCTACAGTCAGCCTTGAGACTTGGTGGGCTAGAATAGGTGAGGTGGAGGGCAACGACCAGGGTTGCCTCTTATTGCAATTCAGTGAGATTGTGTGGGCACTGAACTTGGACTTGATGATATAACATGATCAAATACGGTTCTTCAAATGAAGGAGAGGCTGACAAAATGTTCGGCATCCTGAAACTCTTCTTCCTCTCATTGTACCCTCCCGGAAGGACCACGAGGGGCCTCCAGCTGTGCCAATATGTGACTGACATGTCATTTGCCTTTACAGCAGTTGTGCAGACCAGGGATCTGTTTAGTTAGAAACTGGTTTGCAGCTTGGAAACGGGACAAAGCAAACAACAGATTTATTAAAACAAGGACTTTTATTCTGCTGTACTCACAACAAAAGCACCAAGGTCTGGTCTGTTTTTTTTTTAAAGTGGGTGCTATTCACACAGCAGTGTCTCTCAAAAGCGCTTGCAAAACCATTCTATGCATGCCCCAACCCTCCCTCCCAACAAAACCTTTAAACATTTTAATGTACAAAACTATATTTACAAGAGAAAGTTCCAATCCTTTCAAACAATGAAAGGAGTTTGACTGAGTGAACAGTGGGCGTGTCAGTGTGACCACACGCTGCTACAGGCACGTTCTGGCACAGTACAACGCCAATAGTGCAGGTAAAAGTGAACGCGGCATTGATTCCCAAATATGGGGCAGGGGTGTTGTTTACACGTTCCTAGAATGCGTAACGGGTTCGGATATCTTCCAGTTTTTTGGACACTTCAGCTGGTGTTCTGTCAAGCTCCTCTGCCACGCTTTTCTGTTTGATGGGATCCATCGAGTTGAACTGTTCACACAAGTCACCATCAATTACGTTCTAGAAGAGAAGTAAACACATTAGCTGCACTATCATTATTTCTGTAAGCTAAGACCATGGACTTGGAATAAAACACAGAACATGAGCTGAAGTTTTGTTGCGAACCTCAAGAACTAATCAATCCAGTAGTACTACACTAGGGAAACATGGAACAGGGACAAGATCATTCCTAAGCCAAACATCTCTTTTCCCACCAATTCCACGCCCCTCCTTCCAACTTAAAACTGTGCTACAAAAAAAACCTGTAGATACTTGGAAGACTTAGCTAGATATCAAACAGATTTTTGTTTTTCCCCAGGCAAGAGCCTCATTATAAAAAAGTGCTTATTCTCTCGTGGTCAATTAGTTTTACCCATGTGATTGGGACGGGAGATGTGGAGAGGGGAGAAGCAGCCACAGGCATCCTTAACAGTCATCATCATAAACTATTTATATTGCAACTGTGCCAATACATCTGCCACAATGCTAGTTTCAATCATTTCTATCTAAGATTTTTGACTAGATATAATCAGTCACAAACCATTTACGTTTGAAAAGGGTGTGTTTTCTTTCACTCCCTGAAGTTGGACATCCCAGTAATTACAAAATGCCCTACGGACAAATCCTTCACAAGGGACTGCAGCTCCTCTGGGTATTAATACTCACTTTTAAACCTTTGAAAATACATTTTGCACCACATTCAGGCATAATTTTCCAGCTTTATTGCTCTCTGAATGAATTTCATACTGTCTGTTTATTCATCATCTATATTGAATATAACTATTCATATAAAGGAAAGAAGACAAAAGCGTTTTCCTGGGTTTTTTGTTAAGCACCACCCAAGCTGCATGTAGCCAAAACTCACAGACTGGACAGTCCCAGATATGGCCACCTAGTCCACACTGAGCTGGTTGACTGCAGGAAAGGAAACGGCAAGAGCTGCTGCGTTTGGCTGCACTGCCCCTATGCAGACTAGGGCTGGGAGGGAGAGGTCAGCTTGGACACCCAGTGATACCAGCTGGAAAGTCTACACCAGGTGAAGTCTGGATCAAGCTCAGTGACTATGGATGTATAGGCAAATAGCCTGCCCAACACACAAGGGTAGAATTTCCAAAGGGGGTTCTCTGTAACCAGCAGAAATCTAGAGAACAACAAAAATAGCGATTTCTATTGTTTCTCCAAGTTTCTGTCCATGAAAATATCCACATGCACCCATGCAGGATACTTAAGTGAAGTGGAGTCAGTTCATATTTTGGAAAAGAGGTGAGGGGGGAGGAAAAAACAAACCAACAAAACAATTTTTCAAAAAATGGACAATTTAAAATAATTAAATGTAATTATATTTACACAAATGAGAAGTCCATAAATGCATAATAGATCAACAGAATGAAAAGGTGCTAAAATTTTGTGGAAGTTTTTAATGTGAGTAAAAACTCTGAACACAACACTAAGGGTATCCCGTGGTGATATAGATACAGGAATGTGTTATTTCCTCAAACTCATCCCCTATTTTGATCAATTTTTGTGTACACACAGGTATTAACCTACAGTGTCACAGGTATTAACCTACAGTGTGTTTGTAGCATTGAACTGGAGAGGTTTCAGTATATTTAACAGTAGGACTTTTATAATGCATGCAAACAAATAAGTGCACTTCTAGACTGTAATCACAAATTTATGATGATGTGCTTTCAGGCTTACAGTAGAGCCACATGTGGCCTAACAATTTAGCTGACAAAATGTTGGCAACTAAGTTTCATTTGTGCTTCTATTTTCATCACTGGTTCGTCCCGTTCAGATTTTGTATGGACTTGCAGGTTTGCAAAGAGGTGTTTTTGGCATTCATTGATGGATAAATAATAAAATCTGAAATAAAAACAGAAAATGCAGGTCTGGCAGCATCAGTGGAAAGAGAAACAGACTACCTTTTTGAGTCCAAACGTCCATACGACTCTTCTTCAGAACTAAAGTTTTGTTAACTCTGTTTCTCTCTCCAGGCCAGCTGAGCTTTACTAGCATTTTGTTTTTATTTCAGATTTCCAGCAACTGCAGTATTTTGCTTTTATAACAAAATCAGAACATCAGGGTATCAGTGATTTGAAATCTGTGTAAATGAATGGGAACATGCGTTTAAAACTTTAGTTGAGGTCCCTTGGCTCCATAATGTGCATCTATGCAACCTAACAAAAAGTCCGGACACTGCCTTAATTACAGATCTGAATCTGATGCTTTACAGCCATGTATCAGACACTCAGTTACCCACCTTAATTTAGAACTTCTAGAACCTTTATTGCTGAACATATGTAGTTAGTGCAGAAGGAAGCAGTTATATTTTTAGTGTGCAGTAATTCAGTCCTTAAAGCGAGTACCAGCGGCGATGGCAGCTGAAAGGGTGCCTACCTTCACAGGGAAGTAGTAACAGCGAAAACTAAGGTGGTCGCGCCCACAAAGCGGAGGATGTTCTGATCTCATGTGCATCTCCAGGTGTTGGAAGAAATCATGATCCTGTGGAAAACAAAACAGATCGATCACCGGTTAGAAACAAAAAGCAATGGGAAACATGAGTCTGCTCACTAAGTTCACCAGTATGGGCACAAGACTGTATCCAAGCCCAGTGCTCAGGAAGCCATTCAAAATGGATTTAGTGCCATGTTGAATTGGATAGCATTTATTTTAACCTGCTGTCTGTTACTTGGGCTGCCAACATAGAGCTGCAGTCTTCAGAGCAAAGCTCACTCAGTAAGTTGAATCACTAGATACACTGAAATCAAGCAACTTGGGAATCCAATATATCTAAAAAACTAAATAAAAAATTAGCTAATAGTGCCGTTTATAAGTGGTTACATATGGGAACACTGAGCTTTCTTCAGTGGTTTATTTAGTAACAGCATTGTGGAACTGAGCCATATACGCCAGTAATGTGCCAGGTTTGAACCGAGTATGCTGATCTCAACCAGCACAGCAGCTGACTGCTACATCCATTGAACATGAATCCCTTAGGTGAGGTGGGGGGGAAACAGCCAAAGTCATTGCCACTGATCGCCATTAAGCAAACTCTGTTGATAGGTGATGCGATGCAAGGCCAGATAGGTCGGTGATAATTATTTAGGCTCATAGGCAATTCTACATGGAACTGTACCCCAGTAACAGTCCTCATCCTCAAGAAAGGAAAAAATTGAGATCGCAACAGCAAACAGGCATCTCAGCAACTAAACTCCAAAGGAAAGCTAATAATGATAACAAGAATATCAGACCCACCTCATGTGATGTGAATGGGACCAGGATCCCGATGCCTCCAGACAGTGTTGTGTACACAAGCGATTCTGAACCACCAGGAATTAATGTGGTCTTCTGCAGTGAAAGGACTGATTCTCCCACGTGATAATTAACAATGATCTCAGCCTGACCAAAGAACACACAATCACAATTACACAAAGATTGTCTCCTCTTACTTGGGCCCTGATCTCACATTGAAGACTCACAAGTAACCAACCCCATACTGAGTCCAGCATAAATACATTTCTATGATTTCCCCACACTGGCAGCTTCCAGTTTCTTGTGGTTTTCAGAAGCTCCGAATAAAATAATGGGAGTGTTGCCCGATTTCTAGCGGTGCCATGAAGGCTACTGGTGGATCACACTGTGCCCACTTAGGAGTTTAAAAAATGTTTGGCAGCTCAAATGTAGGTGCTGTCCTACTAAATTTGGGCTATGAGAATATCTGAACCTTAGGGTGAAGCCAATGGTTACAGGCCTGTCACAGGTGCTGACAGGGCTAATTTGAGACAATGAATTAACACTATGCAAAAAGAAGATTGGTACAACATTGAAGTGTGCTGGTTTAAGTTTCTATGGAATCTAAAATAACAGAAGCTAATGCCAACATTATCAACATATCACCCTCGATGGAGGCGGCAACAGGAGGAAGAGGCAAACAGAGAATTACAGAAGCCAAACATTGTAAAATTGAAGTACAAGTTACACCTGCATGGAGACTTGGGGCAGAATTTTCTGCCTGTCAGGCGGGCCTGACCCAATCGATGGCAGGTGCAGAGCCAATCACCGCCAGCGAAGCGGGCTGCACCACCATTTTACGTGGGCAAGCCAATTAAGGCCCTATTAAGGCTATGCACTCCCTGTGCAAGCGGGGGGAGGGGGGGGTGGGTGGAAATCCCTGAAATCAAGACTGCGCTCTTTCGCGCATCTCCCTGAGGCTAAGTGCAGCCTCAAGGAGATCGCCTGGACTTTGAAAAATATTAAAAATGGAAAAGAAACTTACCTTACATGTCCCCTCATGTGACAATGTCACATGAGCTGGGACATGTTCAGAATTTACAGAGCAGCTTTATTACAATTTTTAAAACCCTGCATGAAACCTCATTCTGCCGCTGGGTGAGGTTTCATGTTTTCTCTATTTGCCACCAAGGCTCCTGGCCGACCTGCCAACCTTAAGGTTAGACGGGCAGGTCCTTATGCATGTATCAGCCTAATAATAATTTATTACTGCACCGGTACACAATATATGATTTTTGCAGCATATCCCAACTCTACCCATGGTTCTTAGCACACTTTCTGCAATGTGCATTTCCATTTAGACATGGCCTGGTCTAGCCTCAGGATGTTGACAGTGCCTTTCATATTTCAGCAAGAGCTATTCAGAAGCATGGCTATCTCAGCTAACATGCAGTGTGGCATGGGAGTTGTTACAATAAACATGTTAGCCCTTTTACCCATCTCCTGCTATGGGAAAAGCCACCTTACTCCATTAGACACCAGCTCACATCTCATTTCGATATGGTGCAGAGTGGCCCTGATACAGGTCACTGGTTGGGTCTCTACCCCAGGACTAAAGTTGAGTAACTTTATCACTGTAAATATGAATGCGTACAGATAATTTTTGCTAATTAAAAGCCAGAATGAGGATAAGTCTCATGACCATAAGTATTCTACCTCGTCAATTTACTGCATATGATATCAGTCTGAACTGTCTGGACAGTGCAAAATGTGACTAAACAATAAGTCCCTTCATCATAGTAGCATGGTCACAGAAACAGTAACTGGCTTCTCCTCCTGAATCTGTGTGTTCATCACATTAAGAGGGGCTACCTTTTTGGAGAAAGGAAAACTATTTCGCTCTACTCAGATCTCTCAAAGTAAGCCACTGAGGCTTCTTCCCAGTTTTGGCACCAGCTGTCCAGTGCTGTTTCCTTAGCTATATTGCCAATGTTGTGCTGTAGGTCAATGCCCAGAAATCATTTTTCTACTTTGAAAAACACTCCCTTACCTTCTGGGAAGCTCCATTAAGCAGACCTCTATCCCATAATGCTTTGTTCCCAGTGGGATCCTCATCAACATCGTCACTTGTGTTTGGAGGTAATCTCACCTGCAACAGTCAAAGTTGATTCTTAATAATTGGTTCCTGTATACTACCATGCTGCCTCTCAAAAAGGCACAACTAGGGACATTGATCGAAGCACTTCATAGCTTGGCAGATGTCCCTAATCTAAGCAACCATGGCAAATTGTCAATTGCAAAAAAAAACTAGTGAAATAGTGACAGTTACTATATATCACAATGACATTTACTTGCAACTAGTTTATCAAGTAGTTTGAAATGATATTAGCAGTTCTGATTGTATAAATAGAGGTCTGATCATTTATAATACAGTTCCCGCCACTTAAGACGCCCATGTTTAAAATTAGCAATTATCTATTATCCATTTTCATTAACATCAATTAAGTTGTCAGTTTTGGAATCTTAAGCAGTCCGGTTATTTCAGGCAGAAATAGGTCTCATTCACAGTAAATCTGTGTACGTTTTCCAGACCTGACAAGAGGTTTTAGATTCTTAATCTCTCAATTACTTCTCCAGCTGATAAAAAGAGTTAGAATGGAATTTGGAGAGATAGGCAGAAAACAGATTCCACACGTGTTGAGATCATCACTTACAAAGCAAGACAGCAATAACATTTAACAGTAGGGGCTAGCTGACAGACATTATTTAAACACAGTTATTCCCTTCAGGCACTAAATGTTAACAAAACCAAAGCAATTGGCCTATATTTTTGATAGTCCGCACACCTCCAATTCTGGCCTCTTGTAATTCTTTTGAGTACAAACACGTTTCCATCTGTTTTCAGATGAAGTTACATTGTTTCATAGTTTGCCACTGTAAGATTTGAACTCTTGATAAAGACAGGTAAGATGGCTGCTTTGTGAGAATCTATGGTGTGCACATAACAGTCATTGTTTTTCCTGGTTTGCCATTGTGAGATTTGAACTCTTGATACTCTTTTGAGTAAACCTGTTTCCATCTGTTTCAGATGAAGTTACATTGTTTCATAGTTTGCCATTGTGAGATTTGAACTCTTGATACTCTTTTTGAGTAAACCTGTTTCCATCTGTTTCAGATGAAGTTACATTGTTTCATAGTTTGCCATTGTGAGATTTGAACTCTTGATCATGGGGTTACAAACCCAGTACCATAACCACTTGGCTACTTAGGCCAAGCCCATAAAGTTACATTGTTTCATAGTTTGCCATTGTGAGATTTGAACTCTTGATCTTTGGGTTACAAACCCAGTACCATAACCACTTGGCTATTTAGGCCAAGCCTCTGACCTCTTGTACATCCTCAATTTTAATCGCTCTATCATTGACAGCATTGCTTTCACCTGCTGAGGCCATTAGCTCTGGAAATTCCCCCAAAACCTCTCTTTTCTCCTTAAGATGCTCATTAAAACCCACTTCTCTGCCCATATATTTCCATACGTGGTTCAGCAGGTAACGCTGAAGCACCTTGGGACATTTCAATACATTAACAATGCTTTATAAATAGAGACAGCTGTCATTATTGTTGTTATTGAACCCAGCAGCTGGTGGAATTTAAATTCAATTAATTAATAAATCTGGAATTAAAAAGCTAGTCTTAGTAATGGGGTGACCATGAAACTACTGGACTGTCATAAAAAACTGGTTCACTCATGTCCTTTAGGGAAGGAAATTTGCCAGTCTGGCCAGACCCACAGCAACATGGTTGACTCTTAACTGGATGGACAATTTAGAATCAACTAAGGCATACCCTATCCAGCTGACCCTGCAGAGTCTTGCTTACTAGCATATGAAGACTTATGCTAAAACTGGGAGGGCTGTCCCACAGACAAGTCAAACGACTAGTCTGCATAGCCACACTCACAAATCATACCTTACAGCCAATGACCCAGACTCCGTCCTTGGGCATGGGCAATAGATGCTGGGCTCGCCAGTGAGGCACACATCCCAAAAAAAAATGTTTTAAAAATTCTTCTCAACCAGTTCATTCCATTACCGTGGTTCCATCCTCAATCAGGGGAATCAAATGACACCACATTTAGACCATACTGTGCCCAAAAACAGCAAGCACACAACTGAGAGTCACATCTCAGCTGGCTGCAAAAATTGTAGGGGTAGGCAAAGCCCTGTATATTACCTACCACACTAATGTTGCCAAATTTATCAGCACCGGCCATGGTTTCATAGTCCAACAGACAAGCCGTGGTGATCCAACGGGGCAACGTGTCATCAGCGAAGATGATAAGTTGGTTCTCATTTCGCTTATAACGAATCCAGAAGAAGCTTTCCTGGACATCTGAGACAATGACTCTGTGTCCAATGGTGTGGATCGCCACGATGAAATTTGGAATGTGCTGAAGAAAGTAAACCACAGGAAGTTACAACAGATATTCAATTCATAATAAGATCCTTTATGTAAACCTGATTTAATATCCTAGTGTTTGCCACCTACCATCCCTCTTTCCTGGAAACACAGATGATGTGGGTTGCATTGCAATTGGCATAACACCACACCTCGTGAAACAGTGTTTGAGGGGTCTCTGATTCCTCTGTCTCTCCTACTTCCACCTGCCCCCCAACATTTTTGACAATGGAGCGAGAGTGGTGAAGTTCCTAGCATTCGATCAGCATCCCTCTCTAAAGTACCAAATAATTGGAAGTATCAGAAACATACAAGGAGATTTTATTTGGGAGGTGGCAGGAACATTACAGAAGAGATTCAAACTCTGATATTGTCAGGAAAATTTTACTATGAAAGTTTTTCAGTCTCTCAAATAAGTGCCTGTTTTATGGGAATACCATTTATTGTACTTGTTAATTTTTAATTTTTTTTTAGATTTCATTGTACTTTTTAAAACCACACCTCTATTTTGTTGCTTCCTTTTCCTTCCACTCTTTCCCTGTACAGCCATTCCCTAGGCTGCCTTCAGAAAGCATTGACAACTCTACCTTATTTTCACATTTCCTCAATAGTTTCTTCTTCCCGAGGTCATAGATGCGCAGGAGTTTTCCCAGTCCGACCAAAACACGGCCCTGGAAAGGGGCAATGGCTGTAGGAACATCTTCAATGGATGTCTGTTAGTGGTGGTGGATGGGGTGAGGGGGACACAAACAGAACAATCTCATTTATAGTAGTTAATGAATTACTCAAGTTGTTTAAAATGCCAAATGTTAAATTCTACAAATCTACATGTTTGTCTTGGACTGATACCACAATTGCAATTAAGATTCACATAGTCAAGCATATTCGATGTTTGATGCCAGTGCCAAACTATAATAGATTGATTGATGAGCATTGGTGCAGTGTATTTAACCAATGCCCCACCCCCCCTTATCAGTATAGGTCTGTTACAAGTTTCGGCTCTGTCTTAGATATTCTCTCCAATACAGCACCACTAGTCACTCCTGTAACTTCTAAGTTTTTTGCAATTAGGGCTGTGCCCATACTGCCCAATATCTAAATTCGTCACATAACCTAAGAGTGTGATCTGAACCAGCTATTCACATCTTTCAGCTGTAGCCCCATGTCTGCTTCTCCAATCTTTCTGAAGGCAGGTTAAGAAAATATTTGGTAAAAGATCAGACATTATTAATCTGCTTTATTTCACAAAGTGAAGATATAGAGCAAGATTTATGGTCAAGTTCACTGATTTCAGTTCAACTTATCTACACCGTAACACGTTTGCCAGCATCAGTAAGTCATCTTGCCGAACTTGAACTAAGTAACTTTTATCTACCCCTCCTGCATTCCAACCTTCTCAGCTAGGTAAAATCTTAGCGGACACCTTTCTAATTAAAAATCTGACTGTTACGGTACATTTCTGCCTCTGTTTTCCTGAATTCACAATGTGAGGAAAAATATACATGAGATATTCATCACTTATCTAAATCAGATAACTAATTGGGAAAGACACTTCAATGCCTAGCAAATCCCCCACGTTTAATGACCTTTTTGTTTCAATCCCTTTTAAGTCTATGAACTTAGCTTTTTTTTGAAAACCCAGCATTTAAATGCAGCCCTTTCCCCAACTCTCTCTGTGGAAAACAGTCAAGTTACTGAGATTTTGAACTATCTCTAACTGACTCTATAGGCTTGCTACCAAGATCCATCCCCATCAATAAACGATCTGCCTGCTGCACCGATTGCTCATTTTATTTAACAGGAGTGTCAGTAATTTTGGGTTTAGAAATAAACCATAAAAATATCATTAAAAGCAGTTTTTATTCAGCCCAGTTAAACTCACTGAAAAGTATGATAGGATCCAAGGCAGATCTAATGGGAAGTGGTGTAGCTCACCATTTGATAAAGCTTAAATATGACCACACAGACCACAAGTGTCCAGGACTGACTGTTAGTCCATGTCATTAATTGATCTCAGGCAATGTAGCAGTGGACAGTGCTACAATTGTCTTCAGTACTCTAACAAAGGAAGGGGCAAATCAGCCCCTTTTATGCTACATAATCCAAGTTAATTAAATTCATTGGCCCCCATTCCTCCAACAGATGCTGTAAGAAGTATAAGCAGGTGATTTGAACTCTGAGATCCAAATGAATTATATGAAGTCAGTTGGTAGATTAGAATTCCTTTGCTTTGCAGAATGATAGATGTGTGGAACAGACCCCTAGAATAAGTTGTGATAATTAACTCATTGAAAAAAACTAATGCTCTATCTAAGCATCTGACTGCCTCTTAAAAGACACTACTCTAACAAAGGAAGGGGCAAATCAGCCTGGATTCCTGCTCATCATTAGCCAGTAGCTGAAGATGCACATGCAGAGTGTGCAGATGAGGCAGGATTAGCTCCAGGTGTGAGACCCTGCTATACACATTAGGCTCACCCATTTGGAATGACCACTGGAGTGAGCTACTGGGTGGAGAAAGGCAGAGGGATGTAAATTGGACAACCACAAAAATTAAATACACCAACAGCTCTTTCAAGCTGTGTTAGGATTACTGTATAAGCACACAGGAAACCCGGGGTCGTAAAACAGCAAAGAATAAAACGGGTCAACAATCCAACACCTGCTACCTCCCATTGATACCATTGTCTCACCTTGTGCACGAATTCTAGCTTCTCTCCATTGTTGATTAGCTTGTAGGTGTAAATGTATCCACCTCCAACTGAACGAGGATTGAGGATCAAGTCCTTGCCAACTCCTACCAGCACGTACCAATCATCACCACCATTGCCAAATTTGCAAACAGCAATACTGGGAACACAATACACCTACGTTAGTACAACCTAACGGCTTCAACAAATACCCAACACGTGAACAGTTCAAATCAATGTGCAAGTATAATGAAGAAATAATTATGAAAGCACATCAGCCACAATCTATGATTATAGCCAAAATCTTCGAACATCGCATTTTATCGTGAAAAGGTGTTTCTTGTTATTGATGCTACACTCTCTTCCTCAGAAGCTAACTCTTGTCAAAAAGGCTTTTATAAGTGATCCAAAAGGCTCATATTTAAGAGATACCTTCTCAGTAATATTAAACTTGTGACCTACTGACACCCAAAGAGCCAAGATTTATATTAGGACAAGCTGGATTGTCACATAGATCACAGCTTCCAGCTATAAGTACAGATGCAGAGACAGGCGCTACAGACGAATACTAAGCCAATAGACTGTGTTCCCTTTTGGAAGAACTCTGATTAAGTGCGTACATATCTGGAAAAAATGCCATTGGTCATGTTACCTAAAGCATGTGCCGTTTATCACTACAACTGGCTTGCTAAACCCTTGTGTTATTCATTATTGGAATGTGGGTTTTCCAATGTGGGCTGGCAAGGAAAACATTTATTATCCATCCCTTGAGAACAGTTAAGAGTCAAGCCAGTTAGCTTACCATCTGTCACAAAGACAATGTTAGAAACTATTATCAAAGGCGTTAGGGCACTTGGAAAAATTTGGGGTAATCTGAGTGGACATAATTTTGTGAAAGGGAAATCATGTTTAACCAATTTATTGGAGTTCTTTGAAGTAGCCACATGCTGTGGATAAAGGGGAACTGGTGGATGTACTGTGTTTAGATTTCTAGAAAGCATTCAAAAACGTACCACATCAAAGGTTATTGTAAAAAATAAAAGCTCATGGTATAGGGGGTAACATATTGGCATGGCCAGATGGTAGACATAAATGGGTCTTTTTCTGGTTGGCAAGATGTAACAACTGCTGTGACACAGGGATCAGTGCTGGGGCCTCAACTTCTGCAATTTATGTAAGTGACTTGGTTGAAAAATGTTTGTTAAATTTGTTGATGATGCAAAGATAGGTAGGATAATAAGATGTGCAGAGGACACAAGGAGGTTACAAAGGGACATACATAGGTTAATTGAGTGGGCAAAGACCTGACAAATGGAGTATAATGTGCGAAAATGTGAATTTGCCCATTTTGACAGGAAAAATAAAAAAGCATGCTATCTAAATAGTGAGAGATTGCAGAGCTCCGAGATGCAGAGGGATCTGGGTGTCCTAGTGTATGAATCACAAAAGGCTAGTATGCAAGTACAGCAAGTAATTAGGAAAGCTAATAGAATGTCATCATTGATTGCAAGGGGAATTGAATACAAGAGTAGGGAGGTTATGCTTTAGTTATACAGAGCATTGGTGAGACCATATCTGGAATACTGTGTACAGTGTTGGTTTCCTTATTTAAGGAAGAATGTAATTGCGTAGGAACTGATTCGGTTTACTAGACTAATATCGGGATTGGGCGGGTTCTATTCACTTTTTGTGTCTTACGAGGAAAGGTTGGACAGGCTAGGCTTGTATCCACTGGAGTTTAGAAGAATAAGAAGCAACTTGATTGAAACATATAAGATCCTGAGGGGTCTTGACAGGGTCAATGTTAAGAGGATGTTTCCTTTTGTGGGAGAATCTGGAACTAGGGGCCACTGTTTAAAAGTAAGGGGTCACCCATTTAAGACAGAGGTCAGGAGCAATTTTTTCTCTCAGAGGGTTGAGTGTCTTTGGAACGCTCTTCCTCAAAAGGCAGTGGAAACAGAGTCTTTGTATACTTTTAAGGCAGAGCTAGAGAGATTTTTGACAAACAAGGGGGTGAAAGGTTACCAGGGGTAGGCAGGAATGTGGGAGTTGAGGTTACAATCAAATTAGCCATGATCTTATTGAATGGTGGAGCAGGCTCGAAGGGCTGAGTGGCCTACTCCTGCTCTTACTTCGTATGATCATATATTGCTGCAGCAGATAAGGATGGCAGATTTCCATCCCTTAAGGACATAAGCAAACTAGATGGGTTTTTACGACAATCGATGATAGTTTCATGTTACCATTACTGAGACTAGCTTTCAATTCCAGATTTTAATTGAATTTAAATTCCACCAGCTGCCATGCTGGGATTTGAACCTGAATCCCCACAGCATTAGCCTGGGCAACGGATTATTAGCCCAGTGATAGTACTACCAAGCCACCAACTCCCCTATTATACCTGAATGCGGCTTCATTCTGTTCCAACTGGATCTGATCATACACGTTGCCCTGAATGGGGTTCATAACTCGAACAACAGATGCCCATTGTCCACTCCCTGCCTTAGGGGATCCAAAAATGGATTCAGGCAAGTTCTCGTTCAAGAAGGCAGCTGCCATCTCTGCTGCCAATTCTCGCTCGTCCTCTCCAGCTGCTTCCACCATTTCCTTAGCAACAGATAAAACAGTAGCATTAACATCCTGATGACGTGTTAATATTCCTAATCGATCTTACTCCAAAATACGCACATCCAGCATTTTCTGTTCTTAAATACACAAGTGTCAACATATAAGAAGAGTTCTTCACGCTCCAATTCTCTAAGTTAAAACGACTGCATTGTTGCAAAGGGTCAACAAATCAGAAATATTCTAAACAGCAAATTTCCTGTTGACATTCAATAATGTATTTTAGAATCAGGTTATGTCTTTCAGCACATATTGTGCAACAAGAGCTAGTATGTCTATTCCCTTTTTGTGTTATACGGTGCTAAGCTGTGGAGTTGTAATCAACAACTAGCAAGTTACCTCGGCCATTTGCTGTTTACGCTGGGCTTTGGTGGCCTCTGTGTAGGCATTGTGATCGGTCTCAATGGCAATGATGTTGTTGCTCTCTGGGTGAATGACAAATTTCCTTGGGGTATATTGCAGAGAGAAGGAAACTTGGTTGAACACTGCTCCCAGCTTCTCGAGAGCCAAGATTCTGGAAAGAAATCAAAAGAAAAAAAATAAATCTACAGCACATAACTCTGCTTCTCCATCACTACACTCACACAATCATACATCAACTTAAAAGCACTGAGCCATGATAATCTGATTTATGGAGTCACCCTAAATACATGAGAATGAAACCTGTTTTTGGGAATCTGATGTTTACACTATTCTCTAGAAGAATAAACAGATAAATAAACCGCTTCCCAATCTTGCCAATTGCAGGAGCTATGCAAGAGTTAAATGAGATGCCCTTTATATTTATAGGAAAGGAATGGGGCCGTCAGAAATACAACACAGTTTCTGGAGAAGTTTATTTTGTGTCTTACAAATTTGATTTGAATGGATATGGGAAATTCAGGATATGTTGTTTACTTGGACTTTCAGAAAACCTTTGATAAGGGTCTTCACACTAGCACATTGTTAGATGCACTCTCTACAACCAGATGTAGCTTAGCCGTAGCCTACTGGGCCTGCCCAAAACTTACACCTCAAAGGACATGCAGAATATAGAATTAAAATATTGAAGAGCTTTGAAACCAGCTTGAGAACAGAAATGAGCCAACTTTTAATCAGAAACATTGCAGTAATCACAAGATATCAGGTGAAACACGGACTGAATGTATCATCATTTTAAAAGTGGGTCACTTTTTATTCTTTGCTGACACGACAATTATCAAGGTTAAATTCCACTTGCCATTCCCCTTGCACATCTAAATCTCTGCATGTGATTGCACTCCTCTACTGTCCCAACCCATGCATAGATTTTGGTATCATCTGGAAACTTACTCAGCATACTCTCAATGCCATTACCTAGGTCATTAATAAAGAATGAACAAGAGCAGACTAAGGAAGGATCACTGGGGTCACAACTAGCAGCATGCTTGAAGGTTGATCCACACTTGTAACTGCTACTATATGGCCATGAGATTGAAGCCAATTCCCAATGCAACTTATTAAATTGTTGTTACAAAGATTCCATCTTGTCAAGTAACCTAAGGTATGTCAGTGCAACATAAAACAGCTTCCCTGGAATTTATTCATGACCGTACCTTCATGATCAGAGCATCCATGCTTAGCATGGCAGTTTTTCTTTAAGTTATAGAATTTAAATTATATAAAATATATGCCAGGGATCTCATTCTGCCATCTGGTCATCAATAGTTGTCTCAAACATCTTAGTTGAAAACAGTCCAGATTCTTCATGTGGCATAATATACTGTCCCAAGTTTCACAGCCATAAAACAGTATCATCAGTTCAGGGGCCTGTACACTTGGAGCTTGGTCTACAGTCTGATGCCTCTCTTGTCCAGAGGCACTGTGAAGGTTGCTTAAAGATGGTCTGGTTTTGTCAATTCTCCAAGATACTTCTGCATCAATCAATATAAACTTTTCTAGACAGGATGCTGCCCAAGTACATGAATCTGCTCATAGCCTTAAGAGTGCTCACCAATAGTGATTATTAATGGGTTGCAATCTTTTGTCTGGGGCTGGTTGGAAGAGTTACCACCATCTTCATTAGGGTTATTAGTCATGACAGGTTTCAGGGAAGCTGTTGCAAGATGGTTTGTGATTAATTGCATTACATATCAAGAATGAGCCATCATAAGATTACAATCAGCGGCAAATACAAATTCCTCCAGTACCTTTGCTTGGGCTTGTACTCTTAAGGCTGAAGTGCTGCCTCTCAGTCTTGAATCTGATTTTGGATCTTATTTTGAAATTATTGAAAGCCATGAAAAGTGTCAAACAAAACACTGAAGAATGATGCTCTTGTCCTTGCTTGACGCTAAGGGGGAAGGAGATGGAATTGTCTCCATATTCTATCATTCAAGCCACCATGGAATTGTTCCACCATTTCATTGTTCAGGTCGGATTCTTTTTGTGAAACCTACCTCAGCGTGTTGGTGGAGATTGCCACAATACCCTCAGGACACTGCTCAGATGCAAAGCCAGATGCATACTCTAGAGTTTCATAGGACAGAGGTGTCAGGTGAAAGCGAGATTGGTATGAGTAGCTCAGCCATGACCTGCTGGACATGGCCAAAACCTACATGGGATAAAGAAAACAAATATAGAATCAAAATAGCCAATACCAATGAGAGAAAGCACTGCTCAAGGTCAGTAACAAGCCAACTTTAAATCAGAAACATTGCAGTAATCATAAGTTATCAGGTGAAACACGGACTGAATGTATCATCATTTTAAAGTTCACTTTCGAAGATTGGACAATCATAACTTCACTGGACACCAAACTGCAACATCCCTAGAAATTTTGTAACATTACAGGGCTGTTTCCACACTTCTCTCTTTCACAAGAATCCAAGATCACTCAAAAAAGTGCTCCTGGGACCCTAATTTGGTAAAACTACTTTTAAATATCCAGTCCAGAAGCACAAAGGCAAATCCAGACAGCTGAAGGTACACGCTGTGTACAGAAATTACTTTTCACAGATACACGGGACAGCTAACAAATGGTTTCAGCTCCGAGCATTTTTAAAACATTGGGATAGGGTGAAATCCTTCAAAGAAAGACATAAAATAAGAAAAGTGACTGGGAAGGAAACAGTGAACAATTGATCAAACTTTGAGGAAAGTTTAATGCAAAGGAAAATCGTGGAGAAGAAATGCTAATGTCATTGACAGAAATAACCCTGACATGTTCCTGCTCCCAAACATTTCCCTCCAGGCTGCAAGATTCGCTATTAGATTTTTGACAATTTTTTGCTTAATATTACAGCCCATGATCAGCTTGAACTCTTGGCCTCTGCATGCTGCCAAAAGTGACACTCACAATTTCATGTCTTTATAGTCCAACCCATCAGTTTGTGAAGGTCGGGGATCTAATTGTGCACACTCACCGCTTCTTGCCCTTGCATTCTGACCCTGAAAAGCTTGACGGGTCGTGATCCGAGATACCTGGTCCTAGTATCAGACAAGTCTCCAGTGACTGGGTCCAACACCGTCCTTAATAATACTCCGTTCTAAGACAACCATAGAAAATTCTTAGAATACACAACACCAGGAAACAGATACTCAGCTAGGAACAAGGCACAAAGAAATGCAGCAGCACATCCAGAATTCACACTTATACTTGCGGTCGGTGCCACTTGCATAAATAAAGCAGCCCCTAGACCTGGGCGGCAACACTGAGTTACACAGTGAATCCTGACACAATGTGATAGAGTCAGGGCCCTCACACAGCAAAGCCCTGATTTCAGCTGTGCTTCTCGGGCATGGCAATGACACAAAGGTGTGGAGCAGATGCCAGGGACTCAGTCCACAGTGAACAGAAAAGGAAGAACCAAAGAGTTAACAAGTCATTCATGTGCATCTCCAAGCAGTAGGTTACGGATCGTTTTAAGAGAAATGAGAAGCAATTTGCCTACCCGTCCTCTTTAATGCGTTGACTGCTCATCTGGTGCTGCTCCATAATCTAATCAAGGAGCTCCAGCACCCCTAAGCCATAAAATCGAGTGGGTTATTATATCATTTGAACCCTTAGATTATAGCCTTGCATAGAATTAACAGCACATAAGTCACTTGGTACGACTGGTCTAAACCTGTGTTTATCTACTACAGAGTCCCCTCTCACTCTATATATCCGGTGTAATACAAATTCCACAGTCTTACCACTCTGATTAAAGATGTTTCTCCTCAATTCCTTACTGGATTTATTTGTACTTTTTATATTTACAGTCCTAGTTTTGGATTCCCCCCACAAGTGGAAACATCTTCTCTACACCTAACTTATCAAACTCTTTCATATTTTTAAAAGCCTCCATCAATTCACCCTCCGGTCTCCGCATTTCTAGAAAGAGTCGTAAAATCCATGACTTTTAAATGGTGGAGGAAAATTGGTTTCAGTTTGCTAGTAGCAGGGATCACCACTGACAGGCTGCAAGATTTCTCATGTAACTGCAGCACAATGGGGTCCCTCAGTGAATGATTAGCTTTGGCAAATATCATCACATATTTAGGGTCCAACAGAACTTAGAATTATACCGCAAAGCCTATTCCTAGGGGTTATCAAACCAAGAATGTTACACAACTCATACGGAGTAACATTCCCTAACACATAGCTGTTGAGTTTACTCACCTGTAAACCAATGTTTAAGTACAAGAAGCCAATGGAACCCTTCTCTCCCAGTTCATCCTGTTTTTCTGCACCCCCCATCTCAACTATACAGAGAGATTCAGGCTGTGCGGGAAGAGCTTGCATACTGAGAGGCTGCAGGCAGTCCTGAGAACGACAAAGACAACAAGGTTAATATAGCTCCCTAAAATAGGATAATTGGTGTAGTATCTGCAACGTGGACCAGGAAAGCCTCAGGTTCAGTCTATGGTTTGTGTAATCAGCAGTGTTAAATATTCCTATAACTTTAGCAAGAGTTTGAACGTGACAGACTGACTCCTCATCCAAATGTTTTAACATCCATTAGAGGTAGAGTGCAAAGTTAGTCTAGTGGGGTTACTAATGTTCCCACTAATTTTCCTTGTTTGTTGCACTGCTGATTGTCCCTTTAAGATTATTGCATTCTTGTGAACATGCGCAATCTTAATGGGAAAATTGGTTGTGTGCAGCTTGTCTGTTGCACTGCACAGCTAGAACAAACAGTGGTTAGTGGGTTCAGTGAGAGAAGGGAGCTGAGGGCCAACAGATCTTCATCACATCATTGTGCATGAGGACAGAACTAAGACAATAAAATATACACTTAGCTTGGTGAAAAAGAGGGCATAAGAGTCTTGATCATAGTAGTAGCCAATAAAATAGAGGAAGACTGGACAAAAATTAAAATGCAGAGGGACTGAAGGCTAGAGATGAAAGGGGGAAAAAAAAAGACAAATTTTTCTTGTGCAAGAAGTATTATAAAAGCTTCCGCAAATATGAGAGCATTATTTCTGCCCAGCGTGTGCGGGTTTTAGTTGGAAGGCGGTGAGTGAAAAAGACATATTCGGCAAGGAGAGTCACTAAGGTAGTTTTAGAGGTTGTGTCACATTAAGTTAGAGAAAGTGGGATCAAATAATGTTGATAAATAAGAGACACAATATTGGAACCAAACACAAAAGGTCGAGGCTATTCAGTGAAAAGATTAATCTGAAAAGGCGATTCTGAATGCTCACCAGTTCTTTTGTGCACCATTTCACTAAAAGGGAGTAATTAAGTTAACAGCTCTTCAGAGGAAGAACAACCTCAGTAGTGTAGTTTGTCTCCATATTTCTATCATTTTGGTATTTAGTGGTAGGAATGCAATCGTACAACAGCAAGCTCCAAGCAGAATCTACTCTCGCCTCTCAAAGGTGCTGTCTCTTGTGGGGTTATTATTCAACTAACAGACTCAAAGAAATCCCCACTTCATATTCTGACTGAAGTGTTCCAGCCCTAAATTAGAAGGGCTCCCGTTCAGCTTCCTGGAAGGCTCCCCACCCGCCAAACAAGGGAGTGGAGGGCTTATTTATATTGTCAAACCTGCCTTATGATCTAGGTTTCACAGGCTACACTAAATACCAGACTCAACTGATTACCAGTTTTATGTGCTTCTGTGGCCAAACCAGGGACAGGCTTGCTAGAAGCACTTTCTAAACCTCCAACCTCTACCGCTTAACATATCAAGGGCATCAGAGACATGGGAACACCACCACTTACAAGTTCTCCAAGTCACATAACATCCTGACTTGGAAACACATTGCCATTTCTTCACTGTCAAAATCCTGGACCTCCTCTCCCAAACAGCATTGTGGGTGTACCTACACCATACAGACTGCAGCGATTTAAGTAGGTGAGTCACCACCACTTTCTCAAAAGAAACTAGGGATGGGGAATATATGCTGGCTTTGCCAGCAATGTCCACATCCCATGACCAAAAAAAAGTTTTAGAGAATTATTTTAAAAGGAAAGGGGGTAACAGTGCAGTAAGAACTACTACCCATTACATTTAACCAGCTTTATCAAAAAGCAAATGGGTAAAACTTACCGAAGGGTCCAGAGAAATAATTCTGACCGTGTTGTCTATGAGACCAACAGCCAGAAATCGAGAACGCTGCTCCCCTGGAGGTACATTTGCTAAACTCATGCAGACCACATCAGTTGACATCTCTTTCCGCTCCGTGTACTCATTCAGTTGTCCAGACTACAAATAAAATTTTGCAAACATAACAAGTGAAAAACATACATAACAGGAACAAGCTTACGATTGTAACGTTAACTAACGACTAGATACAAATTAATTCAAAAATATGAATGTTAAAATTCTGGTCACCCACCTTCCCCTCCATTCTCTTTTCTTGTCCCCCCATTCTAGAATTTACCTCACTACCTGATATAACCTAATCAATGTCTTCTAAACATTCAATCTTTTTCTAATCTGCTTTCCTCTTCCTCTTGACTCCCAGTAGCCACTTTGAAGTGAGAAAAATTTTCAAAAATGGGTCTTGAATCTAAAGCTATACCATGTTTCAGAATGTAGAGATAAGTACTGCTACTGCTGGGGAGTCTCTGGCACCTCCTGGTTGCGGGCTTTAGAAAGCACCGATGACAGCCGAGGAGCAGGCCACAAATTTCGAAAGGGACAACTTTTAAATAAAATGAGATGCCCACCCAGATGCTTGCCATTTTATATCAAGAGCAGGAATTTCTAATTCTTTATCTGATGTATTAATGCCTTACTCACCGGATCCATCTCAAAGTAGACCAGTTCCCCGCCTGTCAGAGCGATCACCACCTGCCGCTGGTTCACAGCACATTTCACAATCGTCTTTTTACCAGGGGTCTTCCACTCGTTGACTCTCTTATCAGCACGGATGTGACGGATCCCATCAGGGTACACCTAAAAATTACAAAGGGAGCTGGGTTTTCCTTGGGCTACCTTATGATGCACACGTTCAGATCCACCTTACATTGGCTCTTAAATGCAATCCAAAAACCCCAATTTATAAAAGGCTTACATTGCACCAAAGCACAATATCCTTTAAAGAATGCATTAAGAAAAATGTTCTCAAGTCTTCTGCCTCTTATTTTGGACGATCAATCACAGCAAGAGATCTGATGAGTGCAGTCTGGTTTATCATAAAATTACAGCATTCAGTGGAAGCTAATTACTCTAATTCAACTTTATCTTGTATAATTCTTTTCAAATATTTCTGATTTCCTTAAATATTAGAGTTCCTGCTTCAATGGGCAGAATTTTGCCCTTGGTGGGTGTGTGGGCCCCACCGCATTTTGATTGGGCGGGCCAGTTAAGGCCCGCCCAGCGGATTGCCCAACAGAAAGTGCTATGTGCTTCCTGTGCAAGGGGGAGGAGGGAATCCCCAGCTGTCAAAGAGCGCACTGCTCCCTGAGACTAAGTGCTGTCTCAGGGAGATTAGTGACAGTTTAAAAAACTTAAAAAATAGAAAAATAAAAATATGATATGATAACATGTCCCCCTCATATGACAATGTCACATGAGATGGGACATGTTAATAAATAAAACATTACATTTATTGAAGATTTTAAAAAGGAACATGAAACCTCATCCCGCCAGTGGATGAGGTTTCATGTATTATCAGAAGCCAGCTGGGGCTCCTGGCCTACCCCCAAGCCTTAAGGTTGGACAGGCAGGTCCTTTAATTACTTTAAGTACCCTGTCAATGGCCTCAATTGGCCATTGACAGGTCGGCAGGCGGACAGCTAATTTCGCTGTCCGCCCGCATTCCTGAAAATTTAAAGGGGCCGGAATGACGTCTGTGGTTACTCCCAACGTCATCCCGCGACATTTTCTCATTGGTGAGCAGGCCCCGCCCCCAAATCGCCAACAGGAAAATTCTGGCCAATAGCTATGTTTTAATATATATCTAGATAATTTTAAAAAATGTAATATCCCTATTGTTCCTCCAGTGATAATCCAGGTCTAATTTGGTTAAGAATTTGTCAATTGGTGAGAAGCATCTTTCACTATTTTTACACTAAAAACCTCTGACCAAGTTCAGCTCCATATTCCCTTCAGAGGAAAGGGGCTTCTTCAACAAAGTTTTTGCTGAGATTAAAAACTTACTAAGGATAACAAAGACAAAAAAACAACAATGGTTGGGAAGAGGAAGAGTGATTGGAAAAGAAAGATAATGCTCCAAAGAAAAATCTATTATGTTATTTTAACTATTAAACAGCTGTTCAATTGAATGCATTTTGGACCGTATGGGAAAGCAAAATCAACTCCACATTTAAAATGCGCCTTTTCTTCCTAAAGAAACTCCTCTTCAATAAATCAAGTAATGTTCTTGCATGCATTGGAACAGCAAGCCATTGGGATGCTTGAACTGGCACCACCAGACAATTAGATTATCGCTGGTCCGTATTTTAATTCCATCATTCTGACTTGGTTCCGTAACTTTTAATACCCTGACCTACCAACAATCTGCCAATCTCAGTTTTAAATTTTCAACTGACTTAATCTCAACAGGTTTGTTTTAGCAGGGGATGGGGAAATTCCAGACGTCCATTACCCTTTAGGCAAAGAACTGACGCCTGGTATCACCTCTGAGCCACCTAGCTCTAATTTTAAGGTTATACCCTGTTGTTCTGCACTCCCTCCCACCATAAACTTATCTCAAGTGTATAACACTTTAAATACATCACTTTTTAATCTTCTATACTCAAAAATATACAATTCTAGTCTACAGAACCTGCCCTTGCAATTTAACCCTTTCTGCCAAAGCATTATTCTGAGTTTGTCACTGTATCCTCCCTCCAAGACCAATCTATCCTTTGAAGTGTAGTGGCCAGAACTGAATACAGTACTCTAAACAAGGTCTAACCATAGCTTCAGATAACTGTATGACCCCTTTGCATTCCAAACTGCTCGAGATAAAGACAAATATTTTATTAGTCTTTTTAATTATTCAACTGATACTGTAGCAGTGCTTCAATTAATACAGGGGAAATCAGGTGTTTTAGCAAAATACCAAAACAGGACTGTGAAACTATCACTGCACCCAAGTGTAAACTTCCCATTTTCACTAAGATTTTAGCACACACACACTACTGAGAATGCAATAATTTTATACTTAAGGACTGCAGCGTTAAAGAAAACCAGTTGTACAACTATATAGATTCCGTTCGGTCACCCTGAAGTATTTTGAGTCGTCAAAAACGGGGGGAAGTAGTAGTGATTGGTGGATCCGTGCTGGTGGAAGGCAGAGAAACAAATTGAGATGACCAATTAAACATATCTCGCCTAAAGCTTTTGAGTTTGAGACTCTACACTAAAACAAAACAAGTACTCCTCCTGGTGCCATTTTCAAAAAAATAATGGCCCAAAATCTATAAATTGCATACTACATATTCTTCAGGTGACAAGCTGCAAACTGCACTGAAATAAAGGCAGATAGGTATGCAAAACTTAAAACATTGCGATTCAGCTCAGCTATTTTATGGGAACCAAGTAAATGAAGCCATACCAGTTCACCAAACACAACTAGTTACAACACTTATGAAGGTGCATCTTACCTATAGGTCTTACTGTAAACTGGTGAAAAATTACATTTAAAGGGCTTATTTTAACAATGCAAGCATTATAGGCAGGAGCAGAAAATTAAAGGAGCAATGGGAACTCAAATACAGCTGAATGTGGTACTTCATCAAACCAAATCAAATTCTATACCCCTACCTGGACCAGTGCATCCTCACCAAGCAAGGAGCAGGAAAGGGTGGGGGTGGTACCCAGAAATCCAGAGTCCGTCACTTCCTCTACGGTCTCACCAATAGACAGTACCAGCGTGGCATTCACGAAAGACACAATGATGTATGCATCATACTCATCTAAACACACACAAAAGAAAGGTGCAAAATACACTTGCAGGTTAACATTCAACACTATGAAAAAGTGTATTACCGGCAAATTCAATTATGAGATTAAAAAAATTTGAGTCATTTACAACACTGGTCATTCAGCCCATCAAGTCCATGCGAACTCTGTACAGCAATCCAGTCAGTCTCATTTCCCCACTCTATCTCCATAGCCTTACAAGTTTATTTTCCTAGCGTGCACATCCAACTTCCTTTTGAAATCATTCATCATCTCCACTTGGACCATCCTCGTAAGCAGCAAGATCAAAATCCACTCGCTGTGTAAACAAGTTATTTCTCACATTTCTTTGCATCTCTTGCCTAAAACTTTAAATCTGTGCCCCTGGTTTTTGTACCATCAGCTAATGGGAACAGCTTTTTGTCTACTTCATCTAAACCTGTCATAACCTTGCACAATCCTATCAAATCTCCACTCAATCTTGCCCAACTTAACCTTGCAGCTAAAATCTCTCAACCCTAGTACCATTCTGCTAAGTCTCCTCTGCATCCTCTCAAGGACCTTCACATTCTTCTGAAAGTATGGTGACCAGAACTGGATACAATGTTCTACTTGTAGCCCCCCAGAGCTTCAAAAAGGTTCAGCCTACCCTCCCTGCTTTTGTACTCCATTCCTCTATTTAAGAAGCCCAAGTTCCCATATGTTTTGCTAACTGCTGACCTTTAAAAGTCTATGCACATGAACCCACACGCCTCTCTGTCCCTTACACACTTTAGAACTGTGCCATTAACTCATTATTGCCTCTCCGCATCCCGCATTACTGCACACTTCTCTGTGTAAAATTCCATCTGTCACTTGCCTGGCCATTCTACTAGCCTATGACCTGTTACAATCAATTGGTATAATCTTCACTGTTTGCTAAACCTACAAGTTAGTTATCATAAGCAAACTTTGAAATTTTACTCTATCCTAAAATCCAAGTCATTTATAAAGCAGTGGTCCTCCCTCTGACCCTTGGGAACCATCCTCATGTCTTAAAAACCATTTACAACTTGCTGTTTTTATCCTTAAGCCAATTTTTAAAAATTCAAGTTGACGCTGACCGTCCTATTCCATGAGCCCCAATTTTGTAAACCAGCTTTTTGTGTGGTACTTTGGTCAAGAAATTTTCTTACAATCCACATAGACAATATCCATATATTCCCTTCATCAACCTTCTCGTTACTCCCATCAAAACATTCAATTGGATTAGTCAAACAATCTTACTTTTACAAATCCATGCTGGCTCTCCTTAATTGCCTCAAACCTCTCCTATTGATTTTATTTTTTTCCCCTGTTTATTGTTTCTAAAACCTTACCTAACACAGATGTTAAACTGACTGGCTAGTAGTTGCTAGGAATGTCCTTACATCCTTTCCTGAACAAAGGTGTCACATTTGCCACTCTCCAAACCTCAGGCACCTATGTCTCAGGAACATTGGGAGATTACAGCAAGCTCTTCAGCTATCGTCACCTCCGGTTCCCTTAACAACCTAGGATGCAAGCCCTCGAGAACACTTGAGTTATTTACTCTTAAGCATAGCCAGTCTTTCTAGTACATCCCACCCATACATTTTCACCCCATTTAATCTTTAAATGCATCTACTTTTCATCTAATTAAGGACATTTTAAACTGCAATTCATTATTGTATTATGTGCGTTTTATTTGTTGCCCAAATGTATACTCCCGCCCCACCTCAAAATATTAGCTCCAGTTTAAAACTACTGAGGACACTCATACTTTCACTGAATGGAATTAAACTGCCCCTTTCAGTATTCAGTCCTATTTTGTTTTTCTCTACTAAGAGATGATGGGGGTTGGCGGGGGGCGGGGGACGACAATGTGATTAAAAGAAACATTTGCGTTTTTCCCAGCAAAAAGTGCCATAGCAAAGAAAAGCCTAAACAATGCTTGTAAAGTGAAAGAGTCAGATAGGGAGCTATTTTCACCAGAATACAACCAGTATTTAAATGTGGGACCATTAACTGAAGGCCAAAGCAAAGGGACACAAGTAACCAGAACAGAGACCACAGTGACTTGAGACTAGCAGGCAAAACAGCCAAAATTAAAAAGTTTCCGAATCAGGACCTGGAAACATTTTCGTGGGGAACTCCCAGTGGCTGTTCACTGTGGGGACAGGAAGGTGACATCTTCGAACAGTAACAAGTATGTTGCTAAACTGTTTTATAACAAATCCTATCAGAGCATCAGCAAGATAAAACTAATTTAACCTCACGTCATAATCTGGGGCTTCCTAAACTAATCCTGTACTACATTTGGGGATTCCTTGTACTTCCCTGGCTAATTCTACAAACCCTGCAAATCTACATTTCCACTATTCCACATCATAAAGCCGAACGGTGAGTCTCAGAAGTAACCATGCTCTGTTGTATGAACCAAAGCTTTGACATAACAAATGCTGTAATAACTAATTGCATCACTGCTTAACAAAATTCCCCAAATAAGCCCCAATATCTGAAATAGTCAAATTTCCCACATCAAATCAGAACAAATATTGCTTTGTATATACAGATGTTAAAACAACATAAGCATCCCCTTAACTCCCTCAACGTCAAATTTAGTGTTGTCACTAGGATTTCAGATACAATTAAGGCCAAAAGGAATGTCCATGTCAATTTGAACTGTGCAGTACAATAATAAATCCTGCTTTTCCAGACTTGAATTACGTCTAGTGAGGGAATTTTGAGCAGCATATTAAGGTTAAAGTTGTGGTGGTTCCAAGAAGCAGTTGCAATTTGAAATGATAAGAACTCTCAGAAGAACGAAACATTGCAACATTAGAGGGCATTTTTTGCGTATTGATATAAATGAACTACATAAGCCTAATGACAACACTGATACTATTCATTGCTGATCCTTGTAAAATTCTATTGTTAGGGTGGAAGGGGGATGTCACAATTATCCAGTCAACATCGTTTAGTGTAGAATATCTGCATCGGCAGTACTTTGCTTCACGAAATCACTGGTTAGGACCGTTCTTTACAATGTCTGTCCTAAACCAGTATCCAAGAGGCCCTATCAGCGGGTACGCACCTAGAGTGAGTAGCACCTTCCCCGGCCACCTGTGGGAGAGAAACAGAGGCTTGGTATTGGTAGAGATTAAGCCACCACATACCAGCCTTGGTTAGTACTGCTCTTCAGACTCAAAAGAGGACAACCAGGGTACAAACTGCAACAACAAAAAGATCACCTGGGCTAGGCAAAATCAATATCAATAAAGCAACCATGATTCTAAAATTATGGGAAACCCAATGACCAAACTGGTGCATGTAAACACACTGCTGTGAAGCAATGGAGACTGTAATGCCACTACTTTCTCAAGAGCAATCAGCGATGAGCTACAAATTATGGCTTATAATGGGCATCTTCAAGTCCAATTTGAAAAAGGAATATATTCTCATTAACAAGTCATCACTTCAGCCTTTCTATTACTTTAGCATCTACCAGCATTAAAATTCCAAACTTAATGCCTCCCAATTAAATCTCAGAATATTTTTGCCATACGCATAAATTTCCTATCTGTTTTCTAGATATTCCTGGGTTGTGATTATCATGCATTCCAATTTGTAAATGTAATCGAGGCCACTCTGAACTACTGGGTTTTATCATTTACTGGATGTGCCCAGCCCGAGATCATTATTGCAGTTTTCACATCTGTACATCTTTCACAAATTACAAGAAATACAATGGCAGAAATTATAGCATGCCTTCCCATATTAACTCCAATTTATGCTCCATTACCTAACCTCAGCCTAGGTAACTGAAGAGAATAACCAAGAGAAATACACTGGGCTAGAATGGGAAAGTCATCCGATGGTTCACTCATGTTCGTCATCTAGTGGCAGTAGCTGGAAAGTGCAAGTGCACAGATTTCGGATGAAGATAGGACCAAGTTCAACTGCAATACCTCCCAGTCGCACAGACTGTTGATATCTATCTAGGCTGGCGCATGAATAATGGCCACGTAGGCAAGATAGTTGAGGATTGACAGGGTCTGTGGAACTGAACCATATGCTAGTATGAGCCAACACCACTTGGAAAGGGAAGAGAAAAACAGGATTAAAAACACTAAAATTAGAATCAATGTGAGACTTTGAAAGTAAACATGAGTGCATGTAAATGAACTAGACTGTATTCATGATCTCCTTCGAAAGTGTGAAGCTTTCATGTGAAAAATAATCGCAACTTTAAATAAACTGTGTTTCACTGTCAGATGAATGTGACTCAGTTTAATCCCATCCATTACTTTCAACAATACTTTTGACATCTATGAATTTGATCTATTCTGTAGTTTATAAGTGTTTAACTCTTCAGCCATTACTGAATTTTGGAACCAGGACAATGCTGGCAAAATATGTATTTACAGGAATGTAAGGAAAGTAAAAGAATGGCAAATACAGGAAACCGGAAAGATTTTATACATCAGTGAACATTTTGGGACAGGATCCTTCACAGAACAAAACCCCCCTTTTCCAGCTGTATCTCTATGTTTGTTTTATATACGTTTTATTTCAGGGTTGTTGCACAGGGTTGTTTTATGAAAAAAGGACTGCAGAAAAATTGTTTAAAATTAAATCTGTAACACCAAAGGATTGTAACCCCCCAATGTGTTAAACAGAGTGCATGTTCAACTATGCAATGAGAGATATTTGAGAGATAAGAATTATTGCTTTCTTCAAAGAATATTATTTTTGGAGAATCAGTTGCCAGCACCACAAATTTGCTGGACACGGTTAGGTGAACATTACTGTACTGTGGCCAAACAAGTTTCTGCTCCACACATTATTCAGGTCATACCTTCCACGTGTCTTCTTACAGTCCATACGGCATTAGGGTTACCGGGCAGCTCTGAGACAGCCATTTCTGATACCTGTCAAAGAATGAGGGGAGAAACTGAGCACGTGCCCTCTACATTATTTTATAAAAATAATTGCCTATTTTAAAAGACGGTTCAAACACCTTGCATCAGTACAAGGAGGTCCTATCCAACACTGATGGGGAATGAAGAATGTGGCTAGGGAACAGAGGAGATACAGAAGATAATGGTTTCAGTCTTCCTAATATTTAATTGGAAGAAACTTCAGCTTTCCTAACATAAGCAGTGCGATAAATCATAGGTAATGGAGAGCTCATGGACTGCTGAATCAGAGAATTAAAAACTTTCCCCAAATATTTTTCGGAGAAGAGACATGATTCACATCATTTAATCAGCAGTACAAACTGTGCTCAACCAAGCTTGATCCTTTCCTGACCAGGCACAGTGGGGGTCACTGAACTGCCATCAGGAATTAAAACCTTGACCAATTTCTCTCCACTGTCCCCTCCCTCAAGCCCCGAAATACTAAAGCTAGCTTCCCAACTGAGATAAGCTAACTAAACAGCACAGATGAAACCTGGGACCTTCTAGTCAGTGTGGCTCAATTACAGGCTGCTTCTACCAAATTAGGTCTCAGGGAATCTCACAGTGGCTAATTAAAAATACAGTCACTGGCGCCTTGGCGACTCAGCCTGGTACAACCCAAAATAATTCCAAGGATATCATACCTCAAGACCATGCCTCAGGACTCTCAATGATGACCGCGGCCCTCTCCCACAGGCAACATATAGTTGAGGCGTGTCTTCATTGGCCAGATCAGCAATCTGCAGTTAAAAATAAAAGCAATAGCTAAACATCGGTGGCAAACATAACTGCCGTGACAACCCACGGATGGCTGAATCAGAGAAATAAAACTTTCCTCAAATACTTTTCAGAGAAGAGACATGATTCACATCATTTAATCAGCATCTTACACAGTGGTCATTAATTGTGTCAAAATAAAGCACACAACCAAAACCTGCAAGTCTACACAATCCAGGCGATCTGATAGCTGGTGAAACAAATAAGAGTCCAGCTCCATTTAAGAGCGCCTGCAAAATAAAGGATTTTGGATGAATTATTTTATACCTGGCATGTCAAAATTGGTGAAAGGCTGTCCAGCTCATCCACTAGGACCAAGTTCTTGAGAGGTCGTGGCTGAAAGAAAAAGGTATCTCCTTCTTCCAAGGGCATGGCTGAGGAGAACTCTGGCTCATCGTCATCATCTCCTAGATGTGCAATCTGATAAAGGTAACTGGAACATGAAAGAGGCAGCACTTACTGATCTGCATAACAAAAGCTTTCTGAAGACTATTCATTTTTTTTTAAATCACACCAACAATTCTTGTTTGAACTGAATTTGAAATTTCAGAATCCCTTCATGGAAATTGTGCAGAAACCTATGGATGCTAGGTCAGTTGAAATTTTAAAGACTAACAGGTAAATTATTGTTGGGTAAGGATAACAAAAGATACGGAGTAAAGAGAGGCAAAAGGAATTAAGTATGGGTGAGTCATATGATATGACTGAATGGTGAAACAGGAACAAAGGGCTGAATAACCTACTTCTAATCTTGTGATACACAAAGGAAGACATACTCATGAACTATAATAATACTGGTGCTCCACCAAAGTAGTTGGCAGAAACATTCCATGAGGAAAAAAAATCATGCAGCAAGTTAGTGACCGCCAATGCACAGCCTGAAAGGAGGTGGAAGCAGATTCAATAACAACTTTCAAAAGGAAATTATACAACTACTTGATGGGGAAAATTCTGCAAAACTATGGTGAAAGAGTAGGGGTGAGAGACTAACTGGTTAGCTCTTTCAAAGGCAACACAGGCATAATGGATCGAATAAGGCCTGCCCCCCCCTTCTATGCTGTATCATTCAATGCCACAAATATACTGATTGGCCACAATGCTAGTTCCTTTACCACTGGCACCAAAACTGATTCCCATGGGCCATGTGCTGCCTAAGGCCCAGAAATCTCAGAAACAAAGCTCAGGCAACCTGTTCTACTTTAGACGGTATGCTAATTGATGGGAAGCTGGGTTAAACTTTTGTGAGTAAGCCCCAAGGCTCCATAATATGCATCTATGAGACCCACATGATATATAGCACTTTTGGATGCTCTTCAAGGGATTCAAACACTTAGCCACTTTCATTAACAGAGCTAAACTGTGATATGCCTTTAAGCAACAAATTATTCATCACCTTGGTCATGAATAGAGAGGGAGAGATATAAAAAATATAAATAAAACAGCTATTTAATTGTTGTAATATCCACTGTGAATAACAGTAAAACACTCCACACTCACTGATTGCCAAACTCTGATGCAACAAAGAGGAACCCAGTCTTCAGGACACACATGGCAGTTGACACAGGAACAGTGTCAAAATACTTCAGCCTGATTTCAGTCACCTATCAATAAACAAAGAGCATGGCTTTAGAAAATAGGACATAAATTCGATCAGAGAAAAGGGAGGTAAGGAGGGGTGTGGGCAGAGAGACAATGATACATATGACAGAGACCAGAAACAAAAGGAACCAGCGTCAGTTTTTTTAATGCACCCTGTCTAGCATAGCGCAAGGCATTAATATTCTCTCTAGACATCAGCAGTGTTTCAAGTCTTTACACAATTGGGCTTTATAGAATAATTTGTCACGGAAACAAGCTTCTGGCAAGAAAACAGAAACAAAGCTTTAAAATCAACAATATTAAAAGTGTGCATCATTCCTTTAGGGAAAGATGAAACGCATTGTCAAAGGTTTACTCATTCTTGTATTTTACAAAGAATGAGAAATCATTAATTCTTGTTTCCAAAAGAAATTCCCATTTGCTGCAACAGGTGCTTGTATGATCCAGTGTCTTCTAACTAAGAGTTGAGTGACAAATTTACTTTCATCTTTGATTAACTGACATCACAGTGAACCATTCCAGACCTGGATACTGTTCTTAGCACACTATAATAGGTCAGTACACACCCAAGCCCTCAATTAAATATATATACTACATTAACTTGCGTCTCTGATTGATGCAACGTGTCAAGTGTGTTAGTGTAGTGGGTGGTGCGTAATGGCCAGCCTGCTTGGAACCTCTTGTTTTCAGTTGTCACCACAGGCTGGCAACATATAGCCTCTTCATTAGCAAAGCCTATGTAGTGCCTCCCTGTGGCGACATATGCAAACTGTGTACCTCATGGACAGACTGAACTACAGGGGAGCCAGAGGAAGCCTAGCCCCGAGGCCCATGGCAACAAAGTCACCAGCATGTGGCTACACTCTGGGTGCCCACAAACCAGACCCCCAGCAAATAGCACCACTGCCTCGTGGAGGTCTCTGGAGAGGAGGCAGCTAAGGGAGTAAACCATGACAGAAAATCTGCAGTGGAGTCCTGTAGACAGTGACATTTCATCTGTTAGGCAGCTTCCCAGCAACTCCTGCAGCAGAGCTGGTACCAAACAGTACTGGTCTCATCCTTTCCTTTGGACAATGCCGAAAGTGGGGTCCTAATGCTTGGGCAACTCAGGGTCTCCACACACTATTTGCCCAGGTCTGCACCCTGGAGAGGACACTCCAGATTCGTGGTTTACGTTGGCAAAACACAGGAAGAAACGGTTATTGATTTAAGCTCTTGCTTGACTGGCATGGAGCACGAGACCCAGGGGTTACTTCCGATGGTGGGAGAGCTCATCACCTGTCATTGGGTCACTACCGCCCACTTCAAGCTGGGCAACCCCCAATCCGTTAGGTGCTGTTCCATCACGGTCTGCTTGCTTTAAGGGGTGCTTGGAGCTTACTGAGTCACCCCTCGACAGGCGGGTTGCTAATCAATGCGCCAGGCAAGATGAATTCATCAAAGAAGGCACCAGTCTTTCGCGTTTAGCAAGCTGGAAGGTAAGGACCATGTGTTCTGGCCCACAAACTTCTGCAGGTTGATGACACACACAAGACAACTGCGATCGACAAGGAATTTACAAGGCTCAATATGAACATTGCTGGCAGGGGAATACTCATAAGGCAACATGTGAGCATGGAGTGGGTTTTGGAATAAAAATCACTCTACTCACAATGATTGAAACTGCCCCCCCCCCCCCGCCACAGAAGGCTGAGAGGGGCTTCTTAATCTTCGCTTGTCAACAAGTGCAGGCCTGCTTAACCTCATGCGCATTTATGCTCAACACTCACCTCCACCCCAGATGTCAAGGATCAATTTTATGAGGCCATCAGCAGAATTTCCAGCACTGAGGAACTCTACCTTCTAGGGGACTTCAACACAAGGGTGGGTACCGGCTCCATAGCTTGGCCAAAGTACATCGGGCACCAGGGAATCAGCAAAATGAAGGAAAATGGGCAGAGGTTGCTGAAACTATGCTTTCACCATGGACTGTATGGTGAACAGCTACTTCCAAACCAAGGTGTGCCACAAGGTGTCCTGGAGACATCTGAAAGCATACCACTGGCAACAGCTAGATCTTATCATCACCAAGCGTACCACCCTCAGCAATGTTGTTATTACTCGTAGCTATCACAGTGCTGACTGTGACACTGACCACTCCCTGGCATGTAGCAAGGTCAGGCCTTCAGCCAAGGAAACTCCAAGAAGAAAGGTCGCCCTCAGGTCAACACTGGCTGTACCACTGACCTAGAAAGGACCCAGGAGTTCCGTCAACATCCGCAATCAGACTCTTTTGGAAAACGTCACCTGAGGCCAGAGGACAGTGTTAAAGTGGGATCATCTGCACAACAATATCCATATCTCTGCACTCACTGCATACAGGCAAAGAGATCCAGAAGAATGTTTACTGGTTTGAAGTTTATTGGACTGAAATAGAGCCAGTTACTGCAACCAAGAGGAGGGCCCTCATGAACTACAAACAACTCCCTAACAAACAAAATCCAGACGCTCTCAGAGCTGCCGGAATCAAGTCTCAGCAGACTGCCCGGAACTACACCAATCAATACTGGTTGAAATTCTGCAATGGCATACAATCTGCTGCTGAATCCAGGGATGCTAGATGCATGTATGAAGGGATCATGAAAGAGACAGGCCCAGCAACAACCAAATCAGCCCCCTTGAAGGCAAAGACAGCTTGGTTATCACTGACATAGCATAAGAGAAGGTAGATGCAGTACTATCTCAAACTCTATACAGCAGATAACATTGTCACTAAAGAAGATCTCAGCACCATTCCAGACTTTGCAATCCAGCTCCTCCATGACAAGACAGTAGAGCTCAGCAAGGCCACTGGCCATCTTGCCAGTGGTAAAACTCCAGGAAACAATGACATTCCAGCTGAAATCATCAAAACTCGAAAACCAACACTGCTGCAGCATCTCCATGCACTTTTGTCTCTCTCCTGGAAGGAAAGGTTTCAGCGTGATGCAAAAATAATCAACTTGTACAAAAACAAAGGGGATCACAGTGACTGGAACAATTACCGAGGCATCCCCTTGTTAAGTATTGTGGGGAAGGTCTAGGCTTGCGTTGCTCTGACCAGATTGCAGACCCTAGCACCACACTTCTGCCCAGTCTCAGTGCAAGCAGATTAATAATTGACATGATTTTTTTACTTCAGCAGTTACAGGAAACTGCGCAGACCACTCTACATTGCTTTAATTTACCTCACCAAAGCTTCTGACCTTGTCAGCAGACACGGGCTCTTGAAACCGCTGCGGAAAATGGCTATCCGCCTGGACATCATTTCTTCTTTCCGCAAGAACATGCACAGTTACAATATCATAATCAGTTACAATGGAGCAATATCAGAGGTTGTTGAGATCAGCAGCAGGATAAAGCAGGGCTGCATCCTGGCAACAACTCTCTTTGGCATAATTTGCTCCATGCTGCTATTGCACACTTTTGGCAACTCAAATCAGGCAGTCAACCTGCATGCCAGAGTTGACAGCAAGAGGTTCAACTTGGCAAGGCTGTGCACCAAGACCAAAGGGTGTCATATCCTAGTTCGTGAGTTGCTGTTTGCCAATGATGCCGTGCTGGCATCGCATACTGAAGCTCATTTGCAACAGCTGGTAGATCAGTTTTCCCAGGCCTGCAAGGAGTTTGGACTCACAATCAGTGTCAAGAAGATCAAAGTTATGGGCCAGGACATTGAGACTTGACCTTCCATCAACATTGACAACTGCACTCTGGAGGTCGTTGACAGGTTCAAACAACCTTGTATCAGCAATCACCAGCAACACGTCCCTTGATGTCAAAATTGGCACCAGGATGGACCAACAGGAAACTAACCGATAATACAAAGCTCTGTGTGTACCAGGCTTGCTCTATGCACCCTTCTTTATGGTATGAGACATGCACAGCTTAAGCAAGCCAAAAAAAAGCAGAACAGCTTCTACCTCTGCTGTCTCAGACAAATACTGGGGTGTTTCCTGGCAAGACAGAGTCCTAATACAGAAGTACTCCACTGTGCAGGGACCCCAGCACGTTCACCCTCGAATCAGTGGTGACCCTGCTGGCTGGGTAATGGGAGCCGAATGGATGATGGCTGCATCCCCAAAGGCATGTTCTACAGCGAACTTGCTATCAGCACGAGACCAACAGGTCACCTACATCTGCAATACAAGGGTGCCTATAAGTGGGGTCAGGATCGATGCATGGAAGTCCTTGATGCTGACTGGAGTGCCTGGAGACAAGCAGTCAGGAAGAGTGTGGAAAAAGCACAGGGCAAAAGAAATGAACAGATGGTGGAAAAGACAGCCTGCCAGAAGGAAAAAACATCAACTGACCTCAAGCCATTCATTTGTGCCAGCTGCGGAAGGGGCTGCCACTACAGCTACAACAGATGATGTTCAATCCCGAAGTGACATATACTCTAACAATTTACAAGCGCTGAGATGGGAGGATGCCAATAATAAATATTAATGTGCAACTTGAAACCATAGATATCTAAAACATAAAAAGGTTTGCAGAGTTGTATTTTGTCTACATAAATTTTACTTATGATCCTTGAATCACCTAATTGGAATTTCTAATCTGAGGGTCTGCTTACCATGTCCTCGTCTGTTTCCAGTGTAATTTTGAAGATATCTCCTTGTTCAGTCTGTGCCAGAAAGAAGAACATGGATTTTGTTTTATGTGTGGCAGAGCAGACAAAGATCATTCCTCGCTCGGGATCATCCAGGTCATTCTGGAAGAGAAAACAGCCATCGTTAAAGTGCCATATATACCATGTTTATACTGAAATCAATCCGCTGAATTTCATTACAGGTTAACGTTCATAAAATATAACAGTTTAGTCTCATTTGCCTGTTTCCCCCCACCACCCCCCCCACCCCCCCCCACCCCCCCGCCACCGGTTGCCTATCCTATCTCTCAAATCACTGACTCATGCTCGACAGCAGTTTCACAGGTTAGAACAATCCTCTAGTACCTTACCAAAGTGACCATTTTTCAGCTGTGAGCAGTGTTAGGTTAGTCCAAGGGGGCAAACAGAGCCAAAACCAAACCATGTCCACATGCACGCACTTCTATCATCGTGATCAGATGCAGCATCGATAATTTACCCCTCCTTAGCTCAGGGAATTGGAAGTTAAATGAAACACAACCTCAGCACAGGCTGGTGATTGAACCTGGCAACTTCATGGACTATATGAAAGGATACTTAGCCAGCAGGACATTACAGGAGGTGCTAAAAATATTGAAAAACTAACATACATATACATATGACATTTAGCCACTCCCTCCCTCAACATAGGAACATGATTGACCAAACACAACATAATCAATTCAAGTATTCCCAAAAAGTTCCAATCATCCTGAAATAGTGCTCAAAGTTGATTAAAGTTGTCAGTTTAGCTCACCCAAGTCAGGAGATTCTAGATTCAAACCCTACCGAAGGAGCACATAATGTAGCCTGACATTTCAATACAGTACAGCAATGTTACACCTGCTGACCTTTGGACAAGACAGGAAACATTTATCCATTGAAGCAGGTGTGAAAGAACATGAAGAGCAGCAAGTTCTTCTGCTGCCCTGGCAACAGTCCTCCTTGGTCCAATGTCACAAATAAACAAATCATCTGTTCATTAACACCTCACCTACAGTTTGTGGAACTTTGCTATGCACAAATGAACTGCTGCACTTCATGAGGACACAAGTTTTGACACTTTAAAAGTAACTCACTGACTGTGAAATGCTTCAGGGCATCATGAGGGTATGAGAAGTGTGATAATTAAATGCAAATTATTTCTATAGGATCCTCAGCTAGTTTTTAGTATTCAAATTAGATACAAGCAAAAGAAATGTCTTTGTACTTTAACCATGAATGCTATTTTCCTGCCAATCTGCATTGATGCATGAAGTTAACAAATTTCTTACCCTCCTCCTGGGAATGGGGCATCGGATGTCTGGCTGGTCCCCAAAATTTTTATAAGTGATATAGTTTTCAGAACAGATTAGTACACCACTCGGTCCATCAGAGCCTCCTGGAACTGGAGTAGAGAAATATTTCAATTTAATGTTCCAAAGCGAGAACATTTTTGAAGGTTCAAAGTAGGCAGAGAGTAAGGAAACTTTTTTTAAGTTGCATCACTAACTGAAATAAAGTAAGAAATTTAAGAGGAATAGCTAAGAAATTAATACAGAAACTCTTAAAAACACACAGCAGTCCTGTTAGTTTCCAAAAGAATTAGTTAATGCTGTGAGTAGAGGCTGTGTGCCAGAATTTGGACATTTCCTGCTGAAACATTGACTTTTTTAAATCCCCTTATGCCAGCGGGCCAATGCTTTTCCAATATTTTCTATTCTTAACTCACAAATCTCAATGTAACTTTGAGCTGAGCTATTTTGCCTGTGCACTTCAAAATAACCAGTGAGCGCTGAATATGTGAAGACCTGGCTGCGAAGCGCAGCTAAGTCCAGAAGCAAGAAACAGCTGAACTCACGATCGCTTTTGGGGATAGTCTGGGAGTAGCAACCCATTCATTCAATTTCTGAATTTCAATTCCTAAATATTTATACATTCCATGATGTTGCTCAGTGAGGGACAGAGTCTGTCTTTCTGTTAGACCCAATAGAAATGGCCCATCGCATTCAGTAGAGCTAGATTAGGTTTCTCCCCCTCTCATTGTCAAAATGCTCAAACAGACTTCCCTCCCTCCCTACATCCACCCTCCCAAGCCTCACCTTCAACTAAGTCTTGCTAAACATAACAACCTTCACTCAAACCATTAATAATTATGAATCGGCCCAAAGATAAGACCCTGCCCGATATGAATATCAGGCTCGCCGCTGCTCAAATGAACAAGTTCTTCTACAAAATCATTAGAATTATAGAAACCAGGGAGTTACAAAGCTCAGTATGGTAGACAGAAATTATTAAGCCCATTTTCCAATGTTTTATCCTTTAAGTTGTTGGGAGTCCTTTTAGGAAAGTGCCAAGCACAGCAAGGCACAAAACAGGGGATACAGGAGACAGTGTTGAAGTCACTCTGATCCATTTTCTCAGCGAGTTAATAGTCCGCCTGCTCTCAGTCAGGCAACATGTAATATGACTTGAGGTGCATACAATTGTTCTCCCCACACACTCCCACCACTGTAGTTTCCTTATCCATTTAGATATCAGCCTCCCAATTTAGGTAGTGGATGCTAGAGCTGTTAATGAAATTCTTTCCAGGACAGTGTCAATATCAAGTCCACTCCACTTTGGTATAGTGTAGATTTAGACACAGGGCACAAAGCTTCCCAAACTCTGAAAAATATTTGTCAACCATGACTTCATATTGACACTTCTTACCACATCACTGTAACATTTTTCATTTCTTGCAAAAGTGGCCTTTGTAAAATTAACAATTTAATGCCAAATTAGAAGTTTTTTTTATTGCCCAGGATAAACAGAAAGAGTTAAAATTGCCAAGATGGCAACCAGAGAAGTCTTTTATCCCACCAGCTGGGTAAATTTAAACACCGAGATGAAAGATCAGTGACTGACCAACTGTCCCAGCCAGTCGCCCTACATTAACTCTAATTTCATCATGCCAATGCAAACTAAAATGTACAAACACAAACGACAACATACACCTATTAAACAGTAGTTTGCTTTGACCAACCAAATGCGAGTTAGTTGCACATTCCAGTTGAAATCCACCAGCAGCACTCGCAGTATACCTGTAATTAGGAAGTTGCCATGTTCCTCCAGAGGTTCACTGTACTTTCTTACAACATGATTCAGGCCCAAGTCCAACTCGTAAAATGTCAATGTCTGTTGAGTGTTAGCAGCTGCTTCACCAGTAGGATCGCTGTCTGCCTCCTACAAATACAGAGGGAAACTTTCAAGCAAGAAATGCATGCTCTTAACAATTTAACTCACCCATACTTTTAATTCTCAGAATTTTATCATTCAAGATACAAAGAATGATTTCTTATTATGCAGCCATTAACCTGCTGAATTTTAATCTGGAATCCAGCCACTGAAATAAGATGTACTTCCCTCCTCCATTCAACGCACACACCACCATCCATTTCTGAACCTGCAAACTTGATAAGCCGAAGACATTGCACATGTACCCGATCATACTGACACACTCTCCATCCCATGCTGGTTAACGGATAGCCACCAGGAATAGGCAAATCAAATTCGGGATCTTCCTCATCAGTACAGTAACGTAATATGCTAGGTGGTGTTTTTAGCAAATAGATTAACAGAGACATTCCCAAAGCACCTAGTTCCAATGCTCCCTTAAAACCACAGAAGTTTACAGCATAGATAAGAACCTAGTTGCACCATCGGACTTGTGCTGGCTCTTTCTTCAGTACAGGACAACCGCTGGCCAGGCACTCTATACTCAGTGTTGATATCACAATGACAGGCAAACAGAAAACCCAATTTGTGATCCTGTGCTTATAACTGAATCATTAAGATAATGGCACAATTATATAAGGGCCAGAGGGGAAGTCCATTCCTTTTAATTGTAGCAGTTTTTTTTCCCCTAAGTCCTTGAACATGTTGTCACCTCCCAAACCCATGCTCATCTTCCCACAATTCCATATTTGAGTCCTTTCAATCAGGTTTCCGGGTAGCCACTGTACTGAAACAGATATTAGCAAAGTCACAAATGACAGTCTTTATGACTGTGACCATGGTGAACTTGCTCAGCCTTCTCAACTTGCCTACAGCCTTTGACAGAGGTGACCACACCATCCTCCTCCAGCAGCTCTCCTCCATCATGCAGTTGGGTGGGACTGTCCTTGCTTGGTTCCCCATTCTTATCAAATTGTCAGAGAATCAGCTGCAAAGGCTTCTCTTCCCACTCCATTACCATCAGAGTCACCAAAGATTTATTCCTGGCCCTTTCCAATTTCTCAGCTACTCTTAGCCCATAGGTGACAGCAGTTTTAGAAACAATAATCCGGGACAAAACTAACAGTCATTTGGATAAATGTGGACTGAAGTCCTAACAGCACAAAGAGGTCATTCAGCCCATCGGGTCCATGTCAGCTCTCTGTAGAGCAATCCAATCAGTCCCATTCCCCCGCTTCATCCTTATAACCTTGCAGGTTTATTTCCATTAATTGACCATTCAATTTCCTTTTGAAACTATTCATCACTTCCTCATAACCTCATAAGCAGCAAGTTGTTTAACTGGGAACCCGCGTAGGTCAGCAAGCAGAAGGCTGAGGATGAATGGGACTTGGTGTGAAGCAAGATGAGCTGCAGAGTTTTGTTTGATGTCAAGTTTATGGAGGGCAGAATGTGGGAGACCAGACAGAACTATGCTGGAATAGTCAAGACTAGAGGTAACAAAGGAATGGATGAGGATTTCAGCAGCAGATGACATAAATCAAGGGTGAGGTCAGACAAAGTTCTGGAGGTTGAAACAGGCGGTGCTAGTGATGGCACACGTGATTGGAAGCTAATCTTGGGGTTAAATATGACACTAAGGTAGCAAAATACTGTTGCTGAAGATCTGAAATAAAAACAAAATACTGGAAAAATTCAGCAGGTCTGGCAGCATCAGTGCAGACAGAAACAGAGTGAACATTTCGAGTCCAATATCACTCTTCTTCAGAAGCCTCTGATGTAAAGAAACATGTCAAGAACATTACAGAAGCATAATCAGACAAAAATTGTCAAAATAAGGCGACATTAATGGGGTAATTAAAAGTTTGGGCAGAGAATGGGGGGTTTTAAAGGTAAAGAAGGAAGCTGATACATTTAAGGAGAGAACTCCAAAGTGTAGAGACTACATAACTGAAGGCACAGTGAAAAATGAGTGAGCAAAGTGGTCAAAGCTGGAAAACGTTGAGTTCTCAAAGGGTAGGGCGTTACAGGGCTGGGGAAGAGCAAGACTTCAAAGAGATTCAAACAGGAGATGGAAATTTCAAATATGAGGTGTTCAGAGGCCTAGAGCCAATGTAACTCAGCCAGCACAAGAGATGATGGGTGAGCAAGGCAGGTGAAGCAGAGGATACAGGCTTTGTGTGAACTCAAGTTTATGAAGACTAGAAGATCGGAGGCTGGTCAGCAGAACATTGGAATAATTGAGTCTGAAGGTAACAGAAGAATGAATGAGGGTTTTAGCCACAGGTGGGCTAAGGCAGGGAATGGAGACAGAAAGTGGCACAAAAAGTATAAGTAGGAAGTCTTGGTGATGGGGAGGATGATGAGGTTGCTAATTCAGTTTGCAGGTCATAGAGGCCACAGATTGACAACAATCTGATTCAGACTCAGTCAGTAGTCAAGGAGGGGAATGGAGTCTGAGCAACGGAGTTTGAGACATGACCAAAGACAATGGCTTCGGTATTCTAAATGGAGGAAATTTATGATCAAAACATACAAGCAGTGTGAAAAGTCTTAGGCAATGATAAGCTCAGGGACTGCTGGATCAGAGAATTAGAGCTTCCCAAATATTTTTCGGAGAAGAGACATGATTCACTAGTCCTTTCCTCACTAGTCACTATTACACAGGACACAGGAGGAGTCACTGAACTACTATCAGGAGTGGAGGCCTTGATTCAACCGTTGGAATTGTAGGATTTGCCATCTGGCTTAGATTAAAAACTTCAAGCAATAGCTTCTGGAGTAAAAATACCTAGTTTAATATTGGATCAAACTATAGATCTCAGGTTCAACTCAAGTCTGTTTCAGATGGGTAATCTCAACCAGCTCCAATAATTTGCCGCAATGCCTCAGACTCCTGATCCATAGAACTCCAAACAATTTAATTAGCCGGCACGAATGTCTCTATTTAAGAATCATTTTAGAATGTTGCACTAATTGTACCCAAAGCTAAGTAAATACCTCATAGTCCATCTCAAGACAAGCAAACATAGGATTCTCAAAGCCCACGTCCACACCAACTACATGATACACCAGTGTGTTTGCTTTGTGTGCTTCCAGCGGTGAGGAGATGGTGAGACGAGCAGCAGCATCTCTGTTCAGAATATAAACCAGCTTTTGCTTCTCGATGGCACCTGATAACAAACAAATTATTTAAGTCACAGAACCACAGGGCACAACAATTTTTTTATTCATTCACAGGATGTGGGCTTCGCTGGCTGGGCCAGCATTTATTGACCATCCCTAGTCGCCCCTGAGAAGGTGGTGGTGAGCTGCCTTCTTGAACTGCTGCAGTCCATGTGGTGTAGGTACACCTACAGTACTGTTAGGGAGTTTCAGTATTTTGAGCCAACAATTTGCTCCTTATACAGATATAGAGCATCCCAAAGGCATGGTAGGTAACTGCACACCTGGAATAGTGCTAAGCCACACATACTAGCAAATGCAGATATCTGTTCCATGCCATTAATACTGGTGCCCTCACTGTTCCCAAAGTTAAGGGGAGCCAGGTGGCAAGAAGAAATTATCCAGGATTCCAGAGCCCAAGTGGGGCAACAGCAGGTTAAAAAGGAGTTAAAATACACATCAGCCACAAACTAAATGAATGGTGGAACAGCCTCAAGTCAGTGAATGGCCTGTTCCTGTCCTTACGTACATTACCACTCACCTATCATAACAGCACGGCCTTTTGGGTCAACTGCCAGGTACTGCCCAGGTACAATACGGCGGCATCCACTCTTCCCAAAGGTTTCCTGGTGGACTTTATCAAAAATATTCTTGGATGGTTGATATTCCAAGATAACAATCCTACCAGAGTCACTACCCACTACGATGTAATCTGTGGACAACAGAAAATGAGTTCATTGGAAATTGCTTGCAATATTTTTACCAAATAAACTGAAATTATCAATCCAAAGACAACTGCAGTTATAGGAACAATGCAGTTAATAAGAGATTTGATCTATGAATTAAATACTGTAGTCATGTACTGGCAATGCTACAGGATGAGAAATCCAGAGGGCTGAACTACTAAACAAGGTTTCAAAATCCCATCACAGCAGTTTCAGAATTTGAATTCAATTTTAATAATTTAGAAATAAAAAACTGTTAGTAGTAAACATGACCATGAAGCTCTCAGATTGGCATAAAAACCAAATTGAATCCAAAATTGGCTCAGTGACAAGAAGCAAAGGGTAATGATCAATGAATGCTTTTGCAAATGGCAAATAGTTTCCCAGTGGTGTTAGGGAGTTTCAGTATTTTGATCCAGCAATTTGCTCCTTATACAGATATAGAGCATCCCAAAGGCATGGTAGATAACTGTACACGTGGAATAGTGCCATGTTGGGGCTCTTGCTGTTTGTTGCATATACTAATGATTTAGACTTAAATGTGGAAGGCATGATTGGGGAATTTGCAGATGACACAAAAATTCGCCATGTACTTCATAGCAAAGAAGATAGCTGTCAATTCCAGAACGATATAAATGGTTTGGCCGAGTGGGCAGAGAGGTGACAAATGGAATTCAATGCGGAAAAGTGTGAGGTAATGGGAGGTAAAAAGGAATGAAACTGGAAGGACCACCTGGTACCGACCCAGGCACCGGAAACAACAATGGCAAACTCAGCTGTCGACCCTGCAAAGTCCTCCTTCTGACATCTGGGGCCTAGTGCCAAAATTGGGAGAGCTGTCTCAGAGTAGTCAAGAAACAGCCTGATATAGTCATCGTCACGGAATCATATCTTACAGAATGTGTCAGACGCTACCCTCCCTGGGTATGTCCTGTCCCATTGGCAGGGCAGTCCCAGCAAAGGTGGTGGCACAGTGGTGTGCAGTCAGGATGGAGTTGCCCTGGGAGCCCTCAACATCGAATCTGCACCCCATGAAGTCTCAAGGCATTAGGTCAAACTTGGGAAAGAAAACCTCCTGCTGATTACCCTCCCTCAGCTAAAGAATCAGTGCTCCTCTATGTTGAACACCACTTGGAGGAAGCACTGAGGGTGGCAAAGGCCATTACCATCAACCCAGGGGATCAACCCTGGTTCAACGAAGAGTGCGGGGGGTAACCTGCATGGCTACAGACCAGATGCTGGAAAGTGGGATTAAAATGAGCAGCTAGTTTCTTTTTTCTTTTTGGCCGACACAGACACAATGGGCTGAATGGCCTCTTTCTACACCGTAATATTTCTATGGTTCACTAATGTACTTCAGGAAAGGAAACCGGTCATTATTAGCTGGTCTGCTTTATTTGTGACTCAAGTCTCATACCAACATGGTGGACTATTAACTGTCCTTTGAAATAACTCTGGACACCACCACCTTCCCAAAGGCAACAAGGGATGAGCAATAAATGCTGGTCTTGCCAGTGATGTATACATCCCAGGAAAGAATAAAAGTGAGCCACTTCCTGTGAAATCACAATGACAAATATACAATTCTAAGCTTTCCCCATCTCAACCTACCCTGCCCATTGGAAAAGTCACAACAAACACACAAACCCCACAGGCCACATTGAACCTGAGATGCAAATCCAATTTAATTTTATTCCTCCAATTAACTGTCCTAGCAACTCTCTGACTTTATCAAGCTTTCGTACATTCCACTACAGTGCTTTGAAACTGAGTGCAGGGGCCAGAGGTTGTGACAAGCAGGACATTCAAAATGGCTGCTGGAATACTAAAAGCAACATAAATAAGGGCAAGTTTAAATATTAATGCCACCACCTAGAGAGATATTATTTACCAGATTATGTACTTTTTTTGGAATAAGACCATAAGACATAGGACCAGAAATAAGGCCATTCGGCCCATCGAGTCTGCTCCGCCATTCAATCATGGCTGATAAGTTTCTCAACCCCATTCTCCCGCCTCTTCCCGTAACCTTTGATCCCCTTACCAATCAAGAACCAATGTTCTAAAAGACTTTGGACTGTAACACTTATAATTACAAAGGGTAGGATGCTCCTCATCCACCCGCCGCCGGGATCTTCTGGTCCCGCCACAGGTCAATGGACTTCTGGCCGGGGTGCCGCCTCACCCGTGGTGGGGCCGGAAAATCCCGGCCAAAATATTACATTAAAGATTTTTCTAGTTGGCATGTTAGGGAATTAAAAATTTGTCCATAAATTAATAGACCCAAATAATTCTGACTGGTGTCCAGCCTAGTTAGAAAGCACCCACAATTTATTTGCTTCAAATTCCATTACCCAACTCTCCCCTGTTAAACAATCTGATAGCACTGATCAAGTTTTCAAACATTTTCATGGATTCTCGCAAAGCTAACTTATCTCAGCATCCCTTTGTGCTAATCGGTAAAAAGCAACTGGAAAACCAGTCTCACCGACAGTTGCATTTGTTTGACTAATTGTAAATGCACAAAGCTGCAATTAACTAACTGATTGTGGTGCACCAAAACCAGCCATTGGTGGAAATGTCCCTGGGGGACAAACCTCTAATCCACTACACAATGATGAGTAAAGTCACTGACCAGTACAATCCTAAAGATATACATGACCAGCAGGGGTCTGATTCCACCCCCTAAAGCAGAGCAAAATTAACTGATCTCAACCATAACACCCACTGGAGCACTGCATCAGACCTCTACCAACTTGAATTAGAAATAATATCAATTTTAAAACCCAGTGTTCTTGTGCTTGATTATGCAGGAAAAATGTATGTATATAGAGTCAAGGAGAGGATCAGCACCAGCTGTGATTCCCTTCATGGTTAAATAGCCTTCTGCCATTTACTGTCCAGGTTTGCACATGAAGAATGGCCACTTGAGGGCTACATAAGCTCATGGAACCATACCCTAGGGTTACTTTTGACAACAGGGAAGAAAATGGAAGCAGATGGGGAAATTTTAATTTGCTGAAATAACTAACATAGGTAAACTCACATTTCTAAAGTTCTTACCTTTGGTACCTCCAGTTAACCGGAAGGCCATTAGAGATCGAATTATCCCGAAGGCCTCCACTGTCAGCAGCGTATGTACCTTCCCAGTATTTGCATCTGGGCGGAGCAACTCCAAGATCTTCCCCCTGGAAACAACAATCTCCTGCATTTTGGTGCCTACAATAAATGCACGAGTGTCAATGAGGACAGCATTTCAAACCACACTGATATTTCCCACTCCATAAAACTGCCATTGAAAGTTACGGAGGATTTGACTTGCACTGGCTTTGCAAATAATCCACTGGGATAAGGAGTGCCCTAAATGGCAAACGACTGATGGTGCTGGAACTCAAGTTTATTTTGTATAAATCATAAGTGGTTTAAAAAGTACAGAAGTAAGGAGTTTATGCTTCACTGGTTAAGCCTCAGCTAGAATAATATTCCCAATTCTGGGCATCATACTTTAGGAAGTTTTAGAGGTTTACTAGAATGGTACCAGGAATGAGGGACTTCAGTACTGTGGAGAGGCTAGAGAGGCTGCGAGTGCTATAGCAAATGTCACCCCTCTATTTAAGAAGGGAGGGAGAGAGAGAAAACAGGGAACTACAGACCTGTTAGCCTTACATCAGTAGTAGGGAAAATGCTAGAATCTATTATAAAGGAAGTGATAAATAGACACTTGGATAATCATGATCTGATTGGGCATAGCCAGCATGGATCTGCGAATGGGAAATCATGTTTGACGAACGTGTTGGGAGTTTTTTTTGAGGATGTTACTAACAAAATTGATAACGCAAAGTCAAAGAACTTGGTATACTTGGATTTTCAGCAGGTTTTTGATAAAGTCCCCCACAGCAGGTTGATTAGCAAAATAAAAGCACGAGATAGGAGGTAACATACTGGCATGGATTCAGTATTGGCTAACAGGTAGAAAACAGAGTGTAGGAATAAACAGGTCATTCTCGCGTTGGCAGGCTGTGACTAGTGGGGTACTGCAAGGATCAGTACTTGGACCCCAGCTGTTCACAATGCACATCAGTGATTTGGATGTGGGGAGCAAATGTAATATTTCCAAGTTCACGGATGATACAAAGCTACGCAGGAATGTGTGCTGTGAAGAAGATGTAAAGCAGCTAACGGAGGATTTAGACAGACTTAGTGAGTGGACAAGAACATGACAGATGGAATATAATGTGGAAAAATTGAGATTATCCACTTTGGTAGAAAGAACAGATGTGCAGAGTATATTCTAAATGGTAAGAGATTAGAAAGTGTAGATGTGCAAAGGGACATGGGTGACCTTGTTCATAAGTCACTGAAAGATAACATACAGGTGCAGCAGGCAATTGGGAAAGCTAATGGAATGTTAGCCTTTATCGCAAGAAGATGAGAGTGCAGGAGTAGTGAAATCTTGCTTCAAGTTTATAGAAGCTTGGTTAGACCACACCTGGAATACTGTGTGCAGTTTTGGTCCCCTTATCTCAGAAAGGATATTACTGCATAGAGGGAGTGCAACGGAGGTTCACCAGGCTTGTTCTGTGGATGGCGGGACTGTCTTATGAAGAGAGATTGGGGAAACTGGGCCTGTATTCTCTAGAGTTTCAAAGAATGAGAGCTACAAAATGCTTAAAAGAATAGACAGGGTAGGTGCAGGGAGTCCAGAACCAGGGGACACAATTCCAAAATAAGGAGGAAGCCACTTAGGACCAAGATGAGGAGAAATTTCTTTACTCAGAGGGTTGTGAATCTTTGGCATTCTCTACCTCAGAGGGCCATGGAAGCTCAGTTATTGAGTTTCTTTAAGGTAGAGATTGATAAGACTTCTGATTAACAATGATGTAAAGGGTTATGGGGATAGTGTGGGTAAAAGGCATTGAAGTGTTCAATCAGCCATGATCGAACTGAATGGCGAAGCAGACCTGATGGGCTGAATGGCCTTCTCCTGCTCCTATGCTCTTTATTTAATCTCCTTGTAAGCTTCTCTAGAGATGCTCAAAATTGAGGGATTTCAGTAGTTTACCCCCACCTTCACCTGAACTAATGGGATGGTGAGAAATTTTTTGATATGCAACAATTTATGATCTAGAATTTATGATTTGAAAAAAGGGTGCTGGAAGCAGATTCAGTAACTTTCAAAAGAGAATTGGCTAAGGACTTGAAGAGGAAACATTTGCACAGATTTGGGGAAGAGAACAGGGTGGTGTGGAACTAATTAGATAGCTCTTTCAAAGATGTGATAGACCAAATGGTTTTCTCTTCATGATTCTGGTGACTATGCACTGCATGATAATTTTACATTTCAAACAGCGACTTTTTTAATATATAAAAAAAAGACTGTAGTGTTTCCAGCCCCTGTTCCCTTTAGTTGCTCTGGCCTATATATTTCCATCATCAGTGCCAGAGAAAGGAGTGTAATTAGTATCTTTTTTCAGCAAGTGTGAGGCAAAAAGAAAGTATTTCCCCTGACCGCTTACTTTAATTTCTAATAAAATGGATACATGCTAAATCAGATCTGACCCATATGTTTGAAGAAAATAACCTCAATTATTCAGCAAGCATAAACATCAATACCTGCCAATCACGTGTTATATGAATCTGCTCAAAGCACAGATCCACAACAGCAAAAAAAAAAACACATTTTCAGAAACTTCTAATCTTATAGACGGAGTAGATGAGGTCATGTCAACATAATAGAAGTCAGTCTTGGTTCAGTGATAGCATTCCTGCTCGACTCAGAAGCTTGTGGATTCCAGATCCACTCCAGACATTTAAGTGCGTAGTCCAGGTTAGCACTTTGGTGCAGTGCTGAAGGAATGCTGCACTGGTGAAGGTGCTGTTTTGGATGTTAAACCAAAGCCCCATCTGTCACCTCACCCGATGGCACTATGTTCGAAGGTCAGGGGAGTTCTTCTTGGTGGTTCTAGTCAATATTTATCCCTCAACCAATACCATTAAAACAGCTACCCAGTCATTTTCACATTGCTGTTTGTGGGAACTTGCTGTGTGCAAATCAGCTGCCACACTTCCTACAACAGTGGAATCATAGGACCATAAGAGATTATTTTGACGTGGTCTTTTGTGCAAGTCCTAGTAGCCAGATTGTCTCAACTGCCTAGGCTAAGAGTGAGCTCGGGAGGTCTGCCACCACCAACTGAGCCATTTCCCTGCATGGGTCAGTGCACTGACTCCGAAGAGGATAGGAGAAAACTAGGAAGAAAAAAATCTAAATAGGCTTTAGGTTCATAAGTTGAACTGTTAACAACAGAAGCTAAACGAAAGCAGCCCAATTAGAGATCCTCACCTGAAAAGTTTCCATGAATGGCATGCGATATGCCAGTTGCTCTCTGAAGGGTTAGGTTATACAAAAACATGATTGCAGTGCTTCTGTTATCACCAAGTATGAAAGGTCACATCCAACTTCCAGTTCTTTAAAGACTGGCTGCAGAGAGAAAGAAAGAAAATTGAACTGAGCAACTATATAAATGCTGGAATCATAAAATCAACAGAGATGTAACAAAAACAGCCAAAAGGCAACTGGGATGCTTGACTGCTGAGACCCCCCTTTTCAAAATTTGGGTCAGTTCCCACACACACACACTTCTTCATCAGCTGGAACATGTTTTTGCAACCAATAGACAGACAGCAAAATGGTTCTCCAGCTTTAATTTCCAATTATAGTGGACCCTCAAAACTGAAAGTACTTAGCTTTTAAAAATGCACGGCAATGTCATTCCTTGTCAGTGAACAATTTTCACTTGTAGAAAATTCACCCTAAAACATTCTACTAAAACAGGAAGAATCAAACAAAAGCTGTCAGCACAAAAATGATCGAATTTCTATACTCATCCTGTATTTCAAACCACCGACTCTTCCTCTTTAAAGTACTTAAAGTTTGAAATGCTGTTTCTATGCTGAATTGACTGGTCCCAGCCAGAGCAACAAACAAGCAAGTGTTCCTGGGTATGGAAAGGAAAATACAACAGTCTGCAAATTCCTGATTCACATTCAAATCACTCCCACTGGAAAGGACCATTGGGATAGTGAAGAAGCAGGCTCCCTCAAAAACTCTCACATGGTAAAAGGCCAGGGAACAGAAGATGAGCATGGAACTACAGGCAGACTTGATACAGCTTCAGGCAAGAACAATAAAGTGCCAGTTGGAAGGGTTGGCTTGGGAGTGAGACCTGAACTGCTGGTTTTACAACAAGTTAATGAACTGCCACACCAAATGGCAAGTTTCAAGTTCTGAACATTAAAATCTCTAACCTATCAAGTTCCTCAGTTCAGAACGAATCACCAGGTGCTTCCTCTGGAAGCGAGACTGTCTGATGACCAACAGCTGGGACTTTTGAAACAGCCTTGGGTAAATTGTTCATCAGAGTTAAGTGTTGGTGGCACAAGAATAGTGAGAGACGCAGTGGAACATTACATAACTGGCTCCATCAGAAAGTAAGAACAAATATGCAACAACTTCAAGCAACTGAACATATACTAAAAAAAAATTCTCGTTACCAAACTAAACTCACAAAGAAACAATTACAGCTGCACAACCACCAGACAAGCTGCCAAAACTCACTGCTCTGCAGGCTCCCAAAAATCTATGTAAATGGGGCTACAATTAAGCTTTGCCTGAAAGAGCATCCAGAGGTAAATGTACTGTGGCTCTCAACAGGGATTCAAAAATCCAGATGTTTAAGTATAATTGCCCATCCAAGGTTAATTGTAAAATGAACTAATTGCACACGTGTCAAGAGGGAAGCTGGCAGCTACAACACACCTTGTTTGGCAAATCATTTATTTGTTATGATCACTATTTTAATAAAAGTGTTCTATTTGCAAGGTAACAGTTTCATTGTTCCTAAAGTTCCTGCAGTTCAAGTACAGATTTCACTATCTAAATGTACTGTGCATAAAATCAAAAATTCTTCCTATGTTAATATACAATTACAGGAAGGAAGTAGGGGAACCTGTATTTCCCCTACTTTTACAATATGTTGTCTACAAATCCATTTCAGTCCACAACTAATCTGCAGCATAAAGGTCACAATTTATACAGTTTATACAATGTGTGACAAGTCTTAACAGATCCACTGTTCTATTCTAACCTTCAACTGGTAATATAAATGAGATAAGAAATCCTACATCTTATATGAAGACAGTTTTGAGTAGACTATTCGTACAAGTTTACAAGAATGGGAGGTGATATAATTGAAACATAAAATTCAAAAGTAGCCTGACAGGGCATTTCCAGGGAGAACATGTTTCCTCTGACTGGGGAATCTAGAACATGGGGTGAGTCTCAAGAGAATGGCTCAGCCATTTAGGGCTAAGATGGGGAGCAAATTCTTCACTCAGGTTGTGAATCTCTGGAATTCTCTACCCCAAATGGTACTTGCTCAGTCAGTGAGTGCATTGAAGATCGAGGTCAATAGATTTTTGGGTACTAAGGGAATATGGGAAGGTGCAGTTGAGGTAGATCAGTCATAATTTTGCTGAATGGCAGAGCAGACCCAAAGAGATATGCGTATACTAATTCCATTTTAGTTTGAGTTCAAGGAGTCTGGCCTTTGAGCCCAATGTCCACACTGCTACATCCAGCTCCCTTATTCCAACAGCAGATTCACTGAACCAGTTTGTTGGCAACTGTCTGGTAGCCCCAAATCCAAACTGAGACAGCTGCTGTATAAAAAGTCAAATTTGGTCCTTCTCTATCTCAAAGGGGCAGCAGGGCCCAAGAGCCAAGAGGAAAAATTAGCAAGGATGGGAGTGTGACCATTCTTTAAGTCCATCTCCTGGTAGATCAACCAGCTTAACGGCAGAAACAGGAATGAGGTTAACAAACCCTGAACCTTCCTTCCCCCGAACAACCAGACCGAGCATAAGGAAGTGGAAAAGATGCACGCTATGATTTAAGGAAATGATTTCAAGGCCATAGTTCAGATTGTGGCTCATAACAGATACCTGCCTGACAGGAGCCCCTTCCCAGCATTTCACAAATCCACATCCTCAAAAAGTTTTTTAAAAACAGGAAATGGTGGAAAAAGTCAGGTCTGGCAGTATCTGTATGCAGAGAACAGGTTTAATGTTTCAAGTCCAATATGACTCTCCTTTGGAGAGGTCATATTAAGCTCGAAACGGTAACTCTTTCTCTCTCCACAGGTGCTGCTAGACCTGCAATATTTCCAGCATTTTGTACTTTGATTTCAGGTCTCCAGTATCCGCAGCATTTTGTTTTCCTCCAGAAATTATCATCGGGGTGGGTGGTGCACAAGGTGTGATGAACCCTGAGGGTTTTCTATCAAGCTGAGGCCGCAGTTCCACCTCATTTTTGATCGATTCTCAAGCAGGTTTTTCCGGCAGCTCTAACTCGCTGCCAGCTGAACCGCGCATGCGCAAGGCCACGATCAATTGGCCGCCTTTTTTAAAGCGACTTTTTAAAAATACAGCCGCCAGCCCCTTGCTCTAAGCCTAATTTCCCCTCCTTCAAGAGGCCTCACCGACCTCCCGCCTGAGCAAAACGAGCAGGATGCTCTGTTGCCGCCGCCGCTGCCACCACCACCACCCCCGCTCTGTAGGCCGCAAAGCCTGCCCGCCATCCGCGGCTCACCAAACGAGCCGCCGCAGCGCGACCGCTCAGAGCCGCATCCAGCGGCAATATTGGAATGATTGGCGCTGCCACAGCTCCCGGAGTCGTGAAAAGCCGCTGTACCCGCCGTGGGACGCAGGATGCCACCGATATCTCCTCAGATGCTACGCTCCATCTTTCTCCGTTTCGCTGACCCCACAGCTCCCAGGCTGCCGTCAGCCCAGGGTCCTCGCTACACAGATAGGTGGCCGGTACGGGCCTGAGTTCAGGGCGCGCATGCGCGGAGCGGCCAGCGACTCCGACTGGAAAAACATTGGACATCAAACATTAAAAAGTTATATTTAAGAACCAGTTTTACAAATATCAACACGTTTTCAAGACAGATTACTGTGTAATATATTTTCAGGCACCCGTTTTCCCTATGCAGGTCTCTTTATTGCTTGCTGTTACATCATATATAAAAAGTTTTATATCAAACTAGCAGAGGTCCTCAAAACATTTGTTGTCAATTTACTCTAATATCTTTATTGCAACAGTACTGCTTTAACTACAGGATTTCAAATTATTCTTTCACCGAATACTTCAACAGAATCTAAATTTATTATTTTGGATCCTATACATAAAGCTGCCCATGTGTACAAACATGGATTTATTGGAATATAAAAGCAGCTTTTGCCTTGTGACTTGTTTATAGTCATAGAATATAAAAATCGAATTGGGAACTGTTTTCTCCTGAGTTGAAAATTAAGGCAGGTTTACATCTGATGGGTTCTGTAGAAGAGTTATCTTATTTAGGGAGAGATGGTGGCATGGTGATAATTTCACCAGACTAATAATCCAGAAGCTCCAAGCTAATGCCCAGGAACATGAGTTCAAATCCCACCATGACAACTAATGGAATTTGAATTAAATTCAATGAATAAAGTCTGGAATTGAAAACAAGTCTCAGCAATGGTGACCATGAAACTATCATCAATTGTCATAAAAACCAATGTGTTTCATCCTTACCTGGTCTAGCCATGGCAATGTGATTGACTTTTAACTGCCCTCTGAAATGGCCTAGCAAGCCACTCAGTTCAAGGGCACTTAGGGATGGCCAGTGACACCCACATTCCATGAAGGGAAAAGGACAAAAAATTGGACTCAAAACATTAAGTCTGCCAGTATATGTTGTCCAGGTCTCACCAATGAAGAGGAGTGCACTGAGGATAGAGGGGAGGCAGTGGAATAGTGGTATTGTCACCGGACTGGTAATCCACAGACCCAGGGTAATTCTCTGGGGATCGAATCCCACAATGGCAGATGGTTTTAATTCAATAAAAATCTGGAATTAAGAGTCTATGATGACCATGAAACCATTGCTAATTGTCATAAAAACTCACTAATGTCCTTTAGGGAAGGAAATGTGTTGTCCTGGCCTACATGTGACTCTAGACCCACAGCAATGTGATTGACTCTTAAAATGCCCTTTGAACAAGGGATGGGCAATAAATGCTGGCCCAGCCAGTGATGCCCACATCCCAAGAACAAATAAAATTAGTAGACTCACTGTTTGATGTTCTCAGTCAGGTTGCTATTGTTCCACACTCTCTTACTCAGCTTGGACATAATAGCTGCAATGCACGATTTCAGCATCAGGTGACAAATTGCTGGTGATTATGGAACCTAGACACATGAAACTATCAACAACATCCAGCATTGTCAATGCTGATAGATGTAACATCCTGGGCAATGACATTCGTCTTCCTGATACCGATGATTCGACCAAACTCTTTACAGATGTGAGAGAATTTGTCCATTTTGCCACTGAAGGTGTTCCTCAGTATGGAATGCAGCATCATCAGTGCAGCTTAGATCTCAGGTGAGCAGGGCTGAACAGCTTTTGCTTTTAGCTTTCCATCAATCCTGGTAGGTAAGTAGAAACCCCTTGTAGATGACCTGAAGGCAAAGAACAGAAATTAAGTCAACACAACTTGCACAACACTGTAAAACAGTTAAATGAAGAAAATGTATCAAAAAGCTGAATTAAATCTGATATTAAGTGTTTGGGGGAATTTTCAGTCAGGGAACATGGTTCCTTGGCTGTGTGGTGGTTCCCCCCGACATTAGCTAGACGAAAAGGTATGTAAGGACAACTCCTTTGTGCCAGTGCTCGGATCCCTGCTGCTCGTGAGCAACTGGGTCAGTTGAGAACAAAAGTAATTAGCTGAGCTAGTTAATAATGTAAATCTGTGAAAGATAGGGACAGACGTTGATGTGGATTATATGTGTATTTTGTGTGTTTAAAATAATCGGAATCATCTGGGCATTGTGAACACCCATAACCTTGTTACAGGAGGGCAGTTAAAGAGAGATGGATGTCTGTAAGTAGACAATAGTAGACTATCAAAATAAAAGCGAAATACTGCAGATGCTGGAAATCTGAAACAAAAACAAAAATTGCTGGAAAAAAAACTCAGCAGATCTGACAGCATCTGTGGAGAGGAAGACAGAGTTAACGTTTCGAGTCCGTATGACTCTTCATCAGAGCTAAAGAGGAATAAGAAATGAGGTGAAATATAAGCTGTTTAGGGGGGGTGGCACAGGCGGAGCTGGATAGAGGGCCAATGATGGGTGAAGGCAAAGGAGAGATAGCCAAAGATGTCATAAACAAAAGGACAAAGGGGTGTTGACGGTAGTGATATTAGCTAAAGGATTTGCTAATGGTGACATTAAGGGTAGAAAGCAGGATGAGCAAGTGACATGGCCCTAGTGGGTGTGGGGTGGGGGGAAGGGATTGAAATAGGCTAAAAGTTGGAGATAAAACAATGGATGGAAATAATTTTTTTTAAATAATAATAGAAATAGGTGGGAAAAGAAAAATATATATATGAAAAAATATATAATAATTATTAGAAAAAGGGATCAAAAAGAGGGTGAGGATGGAGGAGAGAGTTCATGATCTGAAGTTGTTGAACTCAATATTCAGTCCGGAAGGCTGTATCAGAAGATGAGGTGCTGTTCCTCCAGTTTGCGTTGAACTTCACAGGAACATTGCAGCAGGCCAAGGATGGACATGTGGGCACGAGAGTAGGGTGGTGTGTTGAAAAGGCAAGCAACAGGAAGGTCTGGGTCATGCTTGCAGACAGATTGAAGGTGTTCTGCAAAGCGGTCACCCAGTCTGCGTTTGGTCTCTCCAATGTAGAAGAGACCACATCGGGAGCAGCGAATGCAGTAGACTAAATTGAGGGAAGTGCAAGTGAATTGCTGCTTCACTTGAAAGGAGTGTTTAGGTCCTTGGGCAGTAGGAGGGGGGAAGTAAAGGGGCAGGTGTTGCACCTTCCACGGTTGGATGGGAAGGTGATAATAGACCATCAATATTCGTCGGAGTTCACCTCCAATTGTTAACAGGTTATCAATACTTATAATACAATACTTATCAGATTTTACTTCCGGCTGTATTGTAGCATGAACTTGACTGTACAATCCTTAATATGAAATGGGAAGCAATCTCCACATATTGTTTACTATCTCCGCTGTATTGTTAGCCATAGCAATGAATGAAACTGTCTTACTATAAAAACTGGATACATGCTTGTATTCATTAGATGTGACTCTGGTGTATTCCACATCTCTTGTTGCAACGATAATAAAATCAACTGTGTCTTCGCCTCCAGTCAGGGTCTCGGGGCTTTCTCTTGTTTTCTCTAGGCCACACTAATTCAACAGGAAGCCCTCAGCAAATTAATAGACCTCAAGAAGTGCAATTGAGAAATCCCCCAACATTAAGTTATAAGGGTTGATGAAAAAGACTGGCTAAAGAAATGGGTTTAAGGAGATTCTTTGAGAAGGAAAGCAGTGTAGGCTGGGAATTTCAGAGCATGGTGTCTAAGTGACTGAAGGAAAAGCAAGTTTTAAAAGACTTACATTTATAAAGCGCCTTTCAGGACCTCAGGATGATCCAAAGTATTAACGGCCAACAAAGCACTTTCAAACTAAAACAAAAATACCTGCAAAAACTCAGCAGGTCTGACAGCATCTGCGGAGAGGAATACAGTTGACGTTTCGAGTCCAAATGACTCTTCATCAGAACTAAGGAAATAGAGAAATGAAGGGAAATATAAGCTGGTAGAGGCAGGTGGGACAGGTGGGGCTGGATATGGGGCCAGTGATAGGTGAAGGCAAAGAAGAGATTGCCAAAGATGTCACAGACAAAAGGACAAAGGGGTGCTGATGGTGATGATATTATCTAAGGAATGTGCTAATGGGGACATTAAGGGTAGCAAGCAGAACAAGCTAGTGGCAAACACGTTCAAAGTACTTTCAATGCCTAGTTACTGTTGTTAGCTAGGAAATGTGATAGCCAATTTGCACACAGCAAGGTCACACAAACAGTAATGAGATAATGTGACATCATCTGGTCTGCTTGAGAGCGAAATATTGGCCCACACACCAGGGAAAAATCCTCTGTTTATTTTGAATAGTGCCAAAGGATCCTGCTGAGATCATCCAAAAGCATAGTGTCAGTTTCCACATGCATGCTGATGACATCCAGCTCTATCTCACCATAACCCTCTCTCAACCCCACCACTGCCCCCAAATTATCAGACTACTTTGTCTAACATCAGGAGCTGGACAAACAGAATTTCATTTATTAAATATTGGGAGGACCTAAGCCATTGTCATCAGTCCCTGCTAGAAAGTCTGTTCCCTTGCCATCAACTCCATCCCTCTCAAAGGACTGTTCTCAATCTTGATGTCATATTTGACCCCAAGACATGCTTCTGACTACAGATCCGTGTCACTACTAAGACCGCCTATTTCTACCTCAATAACATTGCTCAACTTCATACCTGCCTCAGCTCATTTGTTGCTGAAACCCCTGTCTGTGCGTTTGTTACCTCTAGACTTGCCTTATTCCAATGAACTCCTGGCTGGTCTCCCATATCCTCCATAAACTTGAGCTCATCCAAAACACTGCTGCCCGTATCTTAACTCGCACCAAGTCCTGATCACCCATCACCTATATGCTCATTGAACTACATTGGCTCCAAATGAAGCAACGTCTCGATTTTTAAATTCTCATCCTTTATCAAACCCCCACCCCCAGCCTCGTCCCTTCCTAGCTCTGCAATCTCTTTCAGCCCAGAACCCTCTGAGGTACCTGCTCTTCTCAAATCCTGGCCTCTTGACCACCACTAATTTCAATTGCTTCATCATTGATGGTCATAATTTTAGCTGCCAAGGCCCTAAACTCTGGGATTCCCTCCTTAAACTCCTCTCCTTCTCTAAGTCCCTTTCCTCTGTTAAGACACTGCTGAAAACCTCCTACTTTGACCAAGGTTTTGTTCCTCTGCCCTATATATTTCTTAAGTGGCTTTTGGTGTCAAATTGTCACAGAATTTTAACAGCACAGAAGGAGGCCATTCGGCCCATCATGTCTGCACCAGTTCTCCAACTGAGCATTATGACCTAGTGCCATTGCCCTGCCTTTTCCCCATGCCCTTGCGCATTGTTTCTATTCAAATAATCATCTAATGCCCTCTTGAATGCCTCAATTGAACCTGCCTCCACCACACTTCCAGGCAGTGCATTCCCGGCCCAAGCCACTTGTTGTGTGAAAAAGTTTTTTCTCACATCACACTTGCTTCTTTTGCAAATCACTTTAAATCTGTGCCCTCTCATTCTTGATCCTTTTACGAGCAGGAACAGCTTCTCCCTATCTACTTTGTCCAGACCCCCCATGATTTTGAACATCTCTATCAAATCCCTTCTTAGCCTTCTTCTCTCCAAGGAGAACAGTCGCAACCTCTCCAATCTATCCTCATAGCTGAAGTTTCTCATCCCTGGAACCATTCTTGTAAGCCTCTTCTGCACTCTCGACAATGTGTTCATGTCCTTTCTATAAAGTGGTGCTCAGAACTGTACACAATATTCCAGCTGAGGTCTAACGAGTGTCTTACATAAATTCAGCATAACCTCCTTGCTCTTGTAATCTAGGCCCTATTAATAAAACCCAGGATACTATATGCTTTATTAACTGCTCTCTCCACTTGTCCTGCCACCTTCAATAATCTATGCACATATACACCCAAGCCTTTCTGATCCTGCACCCCCTTCAAAATTTCACCCTTTAGCAAGGTCCCAATACCAATCCATAGGGAACTTTACTACAAACCTTCCTCCAGCCCGACAAATGCCCATTGACCATTATTCTCTGCTTCCTGTTTTTCAGCCAATTTTGTATCCACATTGCTACTGTCCCTTTTATTCCATGAACAATAAGTTTTCTCATAAGCCTGTTGTGTGGCACTGTGTCAAATGCCTTTTGAAAGTCCTTGTACACCACATCAACAGCATTACCCTCATCCACCTTTTCTGCTACCTCTTCAAAAAACTCCAACAAGTTAGTTAAACACGAGTTCCCCTTTACAAATCTGGCTCTTCCTTATCAACCCATGTTTTCCATGCGACTACTAATTCTATCCCGAATAATTGTTTCTAGGATCTTGCTCACCACTGAAGTTAAACTGACTTGTGTTTTATAATGCTTCTGTCTAAAGCCTTCGGGCGTTTTATTGCCTTAAAGGGGCTGTATAAGTAGAATTTGTTGCTCATATTCATCTGTGGAGGAAAATGGGACTTGCTTTAACACGTCATCTGAAAGATAGCACATCTGATAATGCAGAACTCCTCAGTGCTGCACTAAATTGTCAATCTGGATTATGTGCTCAGTCTCTGGAGTGGGACTGACCAGGTGAGACCTTGGCTAACTGGAATGCAACTAATCGTAGGTTTGAGGGAGAGAAGGATCCACAATACACTAAAGTCAGAGGACAGTTTTGGGGATGAGAGATGATAAATTGTCAAAGTTTATAGAGACAGGGAGAGGCATAACAAATAAGGCATTTAAACACAGGAATGAGAATTTCAAAACCAATACGTTGAGGGACTGGGGACCAGTGCAGATCAGCAAAAACAGTTATGATGTTGAGTGGGGCTTGGTTCAGGATAGGATACATGAAGCAGAATTTGGGTAAGAGTACAGAGGCTGAAGGATGAGAAATTATCCAGGAAAGCATTGGAGCAATTGAGTCTGGAGGTGGCAAAAGCAAATTGGCAGAGGAGAGGCCTTCTAAATGTGAACCAGGGTACTATTGGGGTTTAATCAGTTAAAACCACTCCAATTACCAAATTAAAATTAAAAAGGGTTTCCTGTTTCCACTCATTAGGCCTTTGGCCTATGCAGATATCTGAAACAAGAGGCAAGGCCTATCTTGACGCAAGATATCCAAGATGCACTGCAGCAACTCACTAAGGCTCCTTCAACAGCACCTTCCAAACCTGTGGCATCTATCATCTAGAAGCAGCAGATGCATGGGAACACCACTACCTGTGTGTTCCCCTCCAAGCCACTCAACATCCTGACTTGGAACTATATTGCCATTCCTTCACTGTCAGTAGGTCAAAATCCTGGAACTCCCTTCACTATGGGTGTACCTATATGACATAGACTGTAGCAGTTCAAGAAGGCGGCTTAGCAGCACCTTCTCAAGGGCAAGTAGAAATGGGGAATGAATGCTGACCCAGCCAGTGATGTGCACTTCCCATGAAAGAATAAATTTTTAAAAACTGAAAGGAATTTGGGAAGGGAAAGGAAGGATACAGTTCTTGGTGTTCATATTGGGGTGAATGACATTGGAAAGAAGAGGGAGGAAGCCCAAGAGATAGGAGCTAAATTAAAAGGCAGGTCCTCATGGGTAAAATCTGGGGTTGACTTTTCGAGTCCTCATTACCCTTCGACAGAATTTGAGTTCAAGTCCAAGAAAGAGTTGAAATATAAGCTGGTTTAAGGTGTTTGGGGGGGGCGGAGAGAGAGTTAGAGAGAGAAGTGGATGGGGTTGGTGTGGTTGTAGGGACAAACAAGCAGTGATAGAAGCAGATCATCAAAAGATGTCACCAACTCTTTCTTGGACTCGGACTCGAACTCAAGTTCTGTCGAAGGGTCATGAGGACTCGAAACGTCAACTCTTTTCTTCTCCGCCGATGCTGCCAGACCTGCTGAGTTTATCCAGGTATTTCTGTTTTTGTTTTGGATTTCCAGCATCCGCAGTTTTTTCGTTTTTAAAATCTGGGGTTGTTACTTGAGCCACAAGCAAATCGGCATTGGGACAAGTAGATTAGGAAAGTAAACACATGGGGCGGAATTGCCTCAGATTTGCACTAATGTGGTAGCGGGCAGGTAAATGCAAAGGTGGGTTTTCACGCCTTGTCGTCTCAAACCTGCTGCATTACTTATACATGCCTGGGAAAGACACTGTTTCCATGGCAGGAGGGCTTTCATTCGTCCGCCATGCTGTCACCTCGCTGCTTCATTATGCTGGAGGTCATATTTAAAGTCCAGCTACACGCATACATCTCAGTGCTTCCAGCCCACAACTGCTTAGGGGAAGATGTCCGCAAAAGACAGAAAGACTGCAGCCCCAATGTTTAGCAACAGGTCACTGGAAAGCCTTTTGGATGCTGTGGAGGCCTGCCATGATGTCCTCTATCTGGTGGCAGGATGGGCAGTGGCGTGACCAGCTAGGCTTGGAAGGCGGTGGCAGCTCTGGTCAGCGCCAATGCCCTGCAAAAGAGGACAGCTACTTGGTACTGCAAGAGAATGAATGATCTCCTCCATTCTGCCAGGGTAAGTCATTCTACTCACACTGTCAACTCACACACTCACAAACCCATCACACATTCACAGGGATCTCACTCACTGCCAGTTCAAGGGACATCACCATTCACTCTCTCATACACATTTTTATTGTCCTCATCCTGTCCATGGGACCACTCATCACCCACATATGCCAGGCTTACATATCATCTGGCCTGGCAGGTGTCCTGCTTACACTGTCTCCATTTCTATTCATGTAGGATAATCTGGCACACAAGTTGGAGAAGTTGCAGACTGGTAGAGGAATGCCTAAAATCAAGGACCTCACAGACTTTGAAAACAGAGCCATCCAGCTGGCCAGCGATGACCTGGACCAGTCCTAAGCTGTTAATGAGGTTGGTGGTGCTCTACCAAGTGAGGGTCCAGCAATGCAACATCCATCAGACAACCATTCTATGAGTGATGTGTCCGGTTTCACAGGTCACTGCCTTGCATTAATTATTTTTCCTTGCTTCCGCAGGCACATGTGGGAAACAGCTGACAGAGTCCACGACTCAGGGCCTTCAATCAAGCCCTGAAGAAACCTCTGAAGAGGAATCTGAAGGCACTCTCCTTGAAGTCCTGTCATAGCGCTCACCCACACCCTCTACCAGTGCAGAGACACAAACCTTGGTGGGACCTAGCTTTAGAATAACCTCAGGATCACAATCTGGTGAGCACGTTGCACTGTCTGATCCACAGCAGGCGGCAGCAGGGACATGCCAGTTGTCTGGCACTCAGAGGATTCTGGAGGCCAGAAATTTGATGATGAGCCTCTGGACTTAGTCATGTCACAGTTGCTGAAGCTGCAAAGGCAAAGTTGGAAACATCTGTAAGGGATGTCTGCTGCACTCTTCAGATTGCAAGGCATGATGGAGGAGTCCACCCATCTTCAAACTGAGGTCAACAATGGTAGGATGGTGGCCACCATGGAGACCTTGGTCCAGGACGTCGCTCCTGCACTGTTACACGGGCTCAATTCTATCACTGTTGCCATAGTTAGCCTCCAACAGTGTATATATGAGAAGGGTATGAAGCAGCTCAATCTCACTTCAGCTACCCCTTTTCCTCAAGGAGTCAGGCTGGGGCCCTCGGGCCGCCATAGGGTGGAGGATCAGCAGGTATACTCCCCTGGGCCATCCATCCAGGTGACTCCAGGAGTGTCCGGCCCATTCGAATCTCCTCTTCCTGTGGCCTCAGCAGCTCCATCTCCACAGCTCGAGGAGGGTGTCACTGCCACACAGCAGGTCCCTGAAAGCAGGCTGGTGCCCTCCAGGTCTCAGACCACCAGAGGATACCTGCCAAGGTAATGACAGTCAGCAGGATGCCTGCCACTCCACTGTGGATGGCCAGGGAGCACCAAGACGTAGTGGCAGGATTACATAAGTTAAGAAGATGTAACTCTTTTTGGAGTTAAACAATTAAACTAAATTAACAAAATGAAGGACAAATCAAGCACAAGCACAGCCTGGGTATGTGTGTTAATCACTTGTTCACTATTGTCAATAAATCAATACACTCCCAAGAATATCTCACTGCCTATGGCTCCTTGTTCTGATGAGCAGTGTTCATGTCACACAGATGCGAAACCTTTCTGCACAGGGTAAAGGCAAGTGTCTCAGTCCAGGGCTTCTTCCCTGTGCTTTGTGCAGCCTTCAGACCAAAGTGATGGTCCAGCCTCACACTCCCTGGACACATTACTGATGCCTGCAACTTGATGGTGCTCATCATTGCTGCCAGAATGTCATGGGTAGGTGTCACAGAGTTCCGTCATTCTCTCTGTGTGTTCTTGGCACCTTAAAGGTGGGGCTGGCCCCCCCATCTCTTCAGCATCTGTGACCAGTGACACTGTGCTTCTGAAGGGGCCAGGTTCTGAAGGCGGACAAAGGATCAGGTGCTTCTGAAGTTTCATGGCTGCATCTCTATGATATGACCCTGATCACAGAGCCCAAGTGAGCTGCCCTCGGCCAGACATGAGTCAGACATTCTCAGAGGCTATGTGAAGACCTATGGAGTGTCCTCACTGCATGTCGTCATCATCCCCTTGCAATCGAGCAACTATTAGGCCTTCCATGACAGGAGCCTTAACGCATCCTGGAGAGTGCTAGCCATCACTTGGATGATCAGAGTTTAGTGCACTGCATGGCTGCCCGAAACCCCACCCACATCCGCCCCACTCCACCTGGCCGATTGGTGGGAGCTTCGGCCACTGGACTGCATGCTGGCTCTCAGCTCAGACACAAGCATTCTCCTCACCTGCACTGCACTGTTAGCTTGAACCATTGGGGAGACTGGTCCAGACCTGAATGATGACATTGCAAGGGGCTGTGAGTGCCCCCACCAGTGACTGCTCCTTGGCCAGCTTTAGCAAGGAGATTGCACAAAGTGTCCAGTCATCCAACTATTCTGCAGTCCACTAAAATGCTCATTACTTTGCAGTCTGTGCCCAAGGGGTCAAAAGCTCTGGAGCACTTGGTGGCACTTTGATGCCTCTGCATTTCTTGGGTGGGCAGATAAGTTAGAAGCCTGACTCCAAACATATCATTGGCTGCACCTGAACTGTCTCAGTTGCAGAGGAAAGGTCACTTTATATAAGGTATCCCTAATGAGTGACTGCTTCTCTCACCCACCCCTCCCCCACCCAGAATGCTTGTGCATTACATTCAACTGCAGGGTAGCCCTAACACTCCCCTCAAGCCACCTCAACCACATTGCAGCCCTCATGCACCCCCCCCCCCCCAAGACACTTCAGCCACAGAGCTGCCCTTGCCCACCACCCCTCCACCCCCGCCATGTCACCTCAACCCCAGGGCTGCCCTTCCCCCTCCCAACCCCGAATACTCCTCAAGCTTGAAGTCCAACAGGCGACCCTGGTGAGCTCTGCGCAACGTGACTGCGTACTCACCTCCCGGTTCCCCTCAAAATGCAGCCTGCCACGTGCATGCCTTTTATATACTATTGTGAAACACGTTGGCAGGAAAACCTGCCGACGTTTGCGGACAATCCAGATAGGAGTGGGGTGGGGAGTGATTCCGGCGGGCAGGCATAATAATGGTATGCAGATGTATTACAATGAGGTTCCCTATGTCTGATGGTGGGAAACATGGCCCACCGTTGGTGGGCTGAGAGGACAATCACAAACTGGTTTCACGCTGTCATGAAACCGATTGGGCCATATTGTCCGCTTATGACACCAAACACACCCAACACAGGGCGGGCACAGAAAATCCCGGCCACGGCTAAAGTATTGGTGTGGTAAAGAGGGTAAGTGGGGGGGTGGGGGGGGGGGGGGGGTGGATGGGATTAAGGCAGAAATACAAACAGTCTAAAGATTAAAAAAAGGGATGAGAGCAAAGGCATTAATAGTGTTAATGCTAATGGAAACACTACAGGTCTGCAAAAAAACAAGAAATAATAACAAAGTAGTTAATAAAAATGCAATAAAAGTATTAAAAATGATAAGTTAAGGAGTGCTTGTTGCAAGAGCAAAAAGAACTCTAAAAAGTGATACCTAGAAAAGAAAAAGTCAGTATTTGGGTCACTTGATCAAAGCTGAAAAGCTGCAGTTGATTTGTGCAGTATCAGGGGGCCCAATTTGTGTGTTTTTGTACATATAGATTGTTTCTGGGTTGGAAAGAGTCAGTTCAATATCCTTCCCCCTGCCCTGCTCTCGAGGCCATCTTGGCTCGGGGGCGGGGCGGACACCGCCAGAAGTAGTTAACCCGGAAGTGGTTGCCCGGGGTGACGGTGAAGATGGCAGTCGCTTCCATGTCGGGCGGTGTTGGCCGGAGCAATTGCTGCTCGAGTCTGACCATGGAGCTTTTGGAGGGGCTGACGGAGATCGCCGAGTTGCAAGAGGCCTACAGCAAACTGTGCAGCGAGGAGGTGCGGCTGGGGCGGCGGGGGGTTAGACCGAGAGGGATAGAGTGTCTGCTGGCGGAGACTGAAGCACTCCAATCATATATTTACATCATCATACAATATATCACTTCGATCATATATTTACATTATCATACAATATATCACTTCAATCATATATTTACATTATCATACAATATATCACTTCAATCATATATTTATATCATCATACAATATATCACTTCGATCATATATTTACATCATACAATATATCACTTCAATCATATTTATATCATCATACAATATATCATTTCAATCACATATTTACATCATACAATATATCACTTCAATCACATATTTACATCATACAATATATCACATCAATCATATATTTACATCATCATACAATATATCATTTCAATCACATATTTACATCATATAATATAGCACTTCAATCACATATTTACATCATACAATATATCACATCAATCATATATTTACATCATTATACAATATATCATTTCGATCATATATTTACATCATACAATATATCACTTCAATATATTTACATCATCATACAATATATCACTTCAATTCATATATTTACATCATCATACAATATATCACTTCAATTCATATATTTACATCATACAATATATCACTTCAACCATATATTTACATCATCATACAATATATCATTTCAACCATATATTTATATCATCACACAATATATCACTTCAACCATATATTTACATCATCATACAATATATCACTTCAATCATATATTTACATCATCATACAATATATCACTTCAATCATATTTATATCATCATACAATATATCATTTCAATCACATATTTACATCATACAATATATCACTTCAATCACATATTTACATCGTACAATATATCACATCAATCATATATTTACATCATCATACATTATCACTTCAATCACATTTACATTGTACAGTATATCACATCAATCATATATTTACATCACCATACAATATCACTTCAATCACATTTACATTGTACAGTATATCACTTCAATCACATATTTACATTGTACAGTATATCACTTCAATCACATATTTACATTGTACAGTATATTACTTCAATCACATATTTACATCATACAATATATCACATCAATCATATATTTACATCATCATACAATATATCATTTCGATCATATATTTACATCATACAATATATCACTTCAATATATTTACATCATCATACAATATATCACTTCAATTCATATATTTACATCATCATACAATATATCACTTCAATTCATATATTTACATCATACAATATATCACTTCAACCATATATTTACATCATCATACAATATATCATTTCAACCATATATTTATATCATCACACAATATATCACTTCAACCATATATTTACATCATCATACAATATATCACTTCAATCATATATTTACATCATCATACAATATATCACTTCAATCATATATTTATATCATCATACAATATATCATTTCAATCACATATTTACATCATACAATATATCACTTCAATCACATATTTACATCGTACAATATATCACATCAATCATATATTTACATCATCATACATTATCACTTCAATCACATTTACATTGTACAGTATATCACATCAATCACATATTTACATTGTGCAGTATATTACTTCAATCACATATTTACATCGTACAATATATCACATCAATCATATATTTACATCATCATACAATATATCACATCAATCATATATTTACATCATCATACAATATATCACTTCAATTACATTTACGTTGTACAGTATCACTTCAATCATATATTTACATTGTACAGTATATTACTTCAATCACATATTTACATCATACAATATATCACTTCAATCATATATTTACATAATCATACAATATATCACATCAATCATATATTTACATCATCATACAATATATCACATCAATCATATATTTACATCATCATACAATATATCACTTCAATCATATATTTACATCATCATACAATATATCACTCCAATCATATACTTACATCATACAATATATCACTTCAATCATATATTTACATCATCATACAATATATCACTTCAATCATATATTTACATCATACAATATATCACTTCAATCATATATTTACATCATCATACAATATATCACACCAATCATATATTTACATCATCATACAATATATCACTTCAAATATTTACATCATCACAATATATCACTTCAATCACATATTTACATCATACAATATATTACTTCAATCATATATTTACAATCATCATACAATATATCACTTCAATCACATATTTATATCATACAATATATCACTTCAATCACATATTTACATCGTGCAATATATCACTTCAATCATATATTTACATCGCACAGTATATCACTTCAATCATATATTTACATCGTACAATATAACACTTCAATCACATATTTATATTGTACAATATATCACTTCAATCATATATTTACATCGTACAATATATCACTTCAATCACTTATTTACATCGTACAGTATATCACTTCAATCATATATTTGTATCATCATACAATATATCACTTCAATCATATATTTACATCATACAATATATCACTTCAATCATATATTTACATCATAACAATAAATCACTTCAATCATATATTTACATCATCACACAATATATCACTTCAATCATATATTTATATCATCATACAATATATGACTTCAATCATATTTACATCGTAAAATATATCACTTCAATCACGTATTTATTTACATCATACAATATATCACTTCAATCATATATTTACATCATACAATATATCACTTCAATCATATATTTGTATCATCATACAATATATCACTTCAATCATATATTTACATCATACAATATATCACTTCAATCACATATACATCATATCCAATCTCTCCTCATGACTAAAACTCTCCAGCCCAGGCAACATCCTGGTAAATCTCCTCTGCACTCTCTCTAGTGCAATCACATCCTTCCTATAATGCTGATTTCAGAACTGCATGCAATACTCTAGCTGTGGCCTAACCAGCGTTTTATACAGTTCCAGCATATCCTCCCTGCTCCTGTATTCTATGCCTTGGCTAATAAAGGCAAGTATCTCATATGCCTTCTTAAACACTTATCTACCTGTCCCACTACCTTAAGGGACCGGTGGACATGCACAAGGTGCTTCTGATCCTCGGTACTTCCCAGGATCCTACCCTAAAAAAATTGCGCATTCCCGTGCTTTGTTGGTCCTGCCCAAGTGCATCACCTCACACTTATACGAATTAAATTTCATTTGCCACTGATCAACCCGTCTATATCCTCCTGTAATCTAAGGCTATCCTCCTCACTATTTACCGCCCACCAATTTTCGTGTCATCCGTGAACTTACTGATCAACCCTCCTACATTCAAGTCTAAATCGTTTATATATACCACAAACAGCAAGCGACCCAACATCGATCCTTGCGTAACCCCACTGGACACAGGCATCTAATTACAAAAACACTCCTTGACCATCACCCTCTGCTTCCTGCCACTCAGCCAGTTCTGGATCCAAATTGCCTTGGATCCCATGGGCTATTAACTTCGTTAACAGTCTCCCATGCTGGACCTTAACAAAAGCCTTGCTGAAGTCCAAGTAGACTACATCAAATGCATTGCCCTCATCTACACACCTGGTCACCTCAGAAAAATTCAATCAAATTGGTCTGACATGACCTCCCCTTAACAAAACCATGCTGACTGGCCTTGGTTAATCCCTGCCTCTCCAAGTGTAGGTTAATTCTGTCCCTCAGAATTGCTTCCGATAGTTTCCCCACCACTAAGGTTAGACTGACTGGCCTGTAGTTCCCTGGTTTATCCCTTCCTCCCTTCTTGAATAACGGTACCACATTGGCTGTCCTCCAGTCCTCTGGCATTGAGGTACTGAAAATTATTGCCAGCGCCCCTGCTATCACACACATTACCACTATGGTCCTTAATGGGCCCTACTCTTTCCCTAGTTATCCTCTTACTCTTAATGCACTTGTAAAATAACTTTGGATTTTCCTTTATTTTACCCGCCAATGTTTTTTTATGCCCCCTTTTTGCTCTCTTAACTTCCTTTTTTTAAGTTCCCCCCTACACATTCTATATTGCTCTAGGGCTTCCACTGTTTTGAGCCCTCTGTTTTTGTCATAAGCCTTCCTTTTTCTCTTTATCCAATCCTGCATATCCTTTGACATCCAGGGTTCCTTGGATTTGTTGGTCCCACCTTTTGTCTTTACTGGAATATGTTGGCTCTGTACTCTCCCTATTTCCTTCTTGAACGAGTACCACTGCTCTGATGCAGATTTACCTAAAAGTAGCTTCTCCCAGTCTACTCTGGCCAAATCATAGCTGATTTTATTAAAATCGGCCTTCCCCCAGTATAGAACTCTGATTTCTGGCCCATTCTTGTCCTTTTCAACCTTGAGTCCAACGGGGTTATGATCACTATCTGCAAAATGCTTCCCCACTGATACCTCTACCACTTGCCCAGCTTCATTCCCTAAAATTAAGTCCAGGAACGCCCCCTCTCTTGTAGGACCTTCTACGTACTGGCTTAAAGAGCTCTTCTGGATGCATTTTAAGAATTCTGCTCCCTCTAAACCTATCACACTATGACTAACTGTTTGGGGGCCTATAGTACACTTCCAGCAATGTGATTGCTCCTTTTTTTGTTTTTCAATTCTACCCATATGGCTTCATTTGAGGAGGCTTCTAAGATGTCAACCCTCCTTACTGCTGTAATTGATTCCTTGATCAATATTGCAATACCCCCTCCTCTTTTGCCTCCTTCCCTATCTCACCTGAATATTCTATATCCTGGAATATTGAGCTGCCAATCCTGCCCCTCTCTCAACCATGTTTCTGTGACAGCAATGACATCATACTTCCACGTGTTACTTTGTGCCCTCAACTCATCTGCCTTATTTGTCAGACTCCTTGCATTAAAATAAATACCATCCAACATTGCCAAACTCCCTTATGCTTTAACTGGCCTATTATTTCTATGCCTTCCAGATTCACTTGCTCTCTCATCTAATTTTGGCTGTGCATCTCCCCCTGCTGAACCTCCTCTCAGGATCCCATCCCCTTGCCAAGTTAGCTTAAACCATCCCCAACAGTACGAGCAAACCTCCCCGCAAGGATGTTGGTCCCATTCCGGTTCAGGTGCAACCCGTTTGCCTTGTACAGTCCCACCCCCCCCCGAAACAGTCCCAATGTCCCAGAAATCTAAAGCCCTCTCTCTTGCACCAACTCTCCAGCCACGCATTCATCTGGACTAACCTCCTATTTCTATACTCACTAGCAGGTGGCAGATGAAGTAATCCAGAGATTACTACCTTTGAGGTCCTGTTTTTTAATCTGTTTCTTAGCTCCCTAAATTTTGCTTCCAGGGCCTCACCCCTCTTTCTACCAATGTCGTTGGTACCAATATGTACCACAATCTCTGTCTGTTTGCCCTCCCCCTTTAGAATGTCCTGCAGCCGTTCAGTGATATCCTTGACCCTGGCACCAGGGAGGCAACATACTATCCTGGAGTCATGTCTACAGCCGCAGAAATGCCTGTCTATTCCCCTTACTATTGAATCTCCTAGCACTATTGCTCTTTCCCTCTTTTTCCTCCCCCACTGCCCCCCCGCGCAGCAGAGCCGCTCACAGTGCCATGAGTGTGGCTGCACTCCCCAGAGGGACTGTCACTCTCATCGCTTTCCAACACAGAAAAATGGTTCTCAAGCGAGCTGCACCCTGGGGATTTCCTGACTACCTGCCTGACACCTTTCTTCTGACTGATGGTCACCCATTCCCTCTCTGTCTGCTCTTCAGTAAGCTGTGGGGTGACCACGTCTAAAACCGTGGTATCCACAAAACTCCCAGCCTGATGGATGTACCTCAGTGCCTCCACCTGCCGCTTAAGCTCCAAAACTTGGAGCTCAAGTAGCTGCAGCTGGTGGCACTTCCTGCACATGTGATCGGTCAGAGTGCAAGGAGCGTCTAGGACTTCCCACATGTTGCAGGCGGTACATAACACGGGACTGAGCTGCCCTGCCATGACTGTAGTTGAAAAAAAAACCTTACTTTAAGTTAAATACAGTAAAAAAAAATGTTGTTATTTATGTATTTTAAATAAAAACTAGAGCCCTTACCTTTCTTTAGCTTAATCTATTTCAAACTGGAGAAAAAACTGGAGAAAAACACTTAGCCACTAGTCACCAACCGACTCTCACTTTTGTGCTGATGTCACTTTTTGAAGCTTCACTGCACTCATGCTGGTTCTAATCTCCCTGCCACTCTCTTGCGTTGTCTTGTGATGTCACTATTGTTATTTATTTGAAAAATATACTTTATGCATAAAATATCTGGAAGAACATTACCAAACATTTCTAAATTGCCATCACAAAAAGTGCAATCAGATTCAGAATAATGTCACTCTTGTTATTATCAAAAAGAACTGCAGGACACTCTTCCTAGACTGCTTCACCGCAATGCTGACTGCAGGACACTCTTGCCAGACTGCTTCACCGTGATGCTGACTGCAGGACAATCTTCCCAGACTGCTTCACTGTGATGCTGACTGCAGGACACTCTTTCCCAGATTGCTTCACTGTGATGCTGACTGCAGGACACTCTTCCCAAGCTCAATACAATATATCACTCCAATCACATATACGTTATATAATCACTCCAATCACATATACATCATATAAAATTCACTCCAGTCGCACTTACATCATACAATATATCACTCCAATTGCATATACACCATATAATATATCACTCCAATCACACAAGCATATACATATATATATCACTCCAATCACAAACACACACATATATATTATATATAATATGTCACTACAACCGCATACATATTATCACTCCAATCATATCTCTGTCATATAATATACCATTACATTACTATCTTGGTCCAAACATGCAATTGTATATATACGCATGTAAACACAATCATGGATATATCAATGCTACTTTGGAATAAATGTGTATAACATGAATATATGGTATGTGTGCTCTGCCCAGAGGCAGGTTCTAGGCTCACTGTCTGCTGATGTTTCATTCTGAGGTGTTTTCTTGGCAGTTTTTTTGTCAGTGGTGGTTTGCTATTGCCTTCTACCCTCAGGGGCCTGGTGAGGAGGCAGGTCTACCTCAGCTGGAACAGGAATTGAACCCGTGCTTTTGGCGTTATTCTGAATAATGTGTGAGCCAACTGAGCTAACTGCCTCCACACCGCCCCCAAAACATAGACATGTCTCACACCTTTTATGACCTCAGGACCAAAGCATGTCACACACAATTAAGTATTTTAGAAAGTGTTGCAATATAAAAAATGTGGCAGCCAATTCATACAGCAAGCACCCACAAACAACATTTGTTTTAGATGTTGGTTGAGAGTTAAATGTTAGCCAGGGTGCTAGGGTGAATTCCACCCTTCTTCTTTGAACAGTGTGATGGGGCAGATACGGTTTAATGCCATATCAAAAAGACTCTGACAGTGTGGCTGTCTCTCAGTACAGATTGTTAACCTGGGTTACGGGTTCAGGTCCGTGGTGTGGGGCTTGAATTCAGAAGCCTCTGTATAAACATTGTCTCTTGTCCAAACAATACAGTGTTTATATGGTAGATCCACAGTTTGGGTACATTTCACAGCTAGAGTGCCTCTCATGACCCTACGGTATAAGAAGACGAGGAAGGTTTAGGAAGTGCTGGATGGACAATGTTGTGGGAAGCGATACAGGTGACTGAAGCGGCTGGAACAGACAACAATGGAGTGAATTCGTTTTGCCCCATCGTTGTTGCTGGGTTGACCAATGGGAACATATATGTTTATGTTTGTGTTTCTAAAATTGAGCACATATTTGTGTTACACATTTTATATAAATATTTTTCTCCCCTCCAATTTTCTTTTATACCTTCCTCTCCTACCGTGTCAGCCTTGTCTCGGAATCAGAAGGTTCAAGTTCAAGCTGACACTCGTGCAGTACTGAGGGATTGCTGCACTGTTCGAGGTGCTGCCTTTTGGATGAGAGGTTAAAGTCTTAAAAAAATAAAATTAAAGTCAAAGTTAAAAATTAACTAGAAGTTAAAAATTAAATGGCAAATTGGAGTTGAGGCGACAACCACATCAGCCATGATGTTATTGAATGGCAGAGCAGGCTCGAAGGCCCCCCTCCGATGGACATAAAAGATCCCATGGCACTTTTTTGAAGATGAGCAGGTGAGTTCTCCTTGGTGTCCAGGCTAAGTTTTATCCCTCAACCAACAACACAAGAACAGATTACCTGATCATTACTACATTGCTTGTTTGTGGGAACTTGCTGTGCGCAAATTGGCTGTCACGTTTTATACTTTACAGCAGTGCCTACACTTCAAATATACTTCATTGGTTGTGAAAGGCACTATAGAAATGTACGACTTTCTTTTGATGGTTTTTCTTTGTTCCAAAACCCTCTTGTAACAGCTCAGCTGAGTGGCGATTATTTCAGACAAGTAGTGTGACAGTAGCTGGCAGCAGGCTGTTTTACCACTGAGAGCATCATAATTGCACCTGATCCCGAATGCATATAATGTTCACACACCTGCACTTTTCAACAGGGGCTAATACATGATGATCAGGAGCAAGCAGGGGAACCATGACGTAATGGTAATGTTACTGGACTAGTAATCCAGAGGCCTGGATTAATGCTCTGGAGAAATAAATTCAAATACCACCACAATAGTTGTGGGAATTTAAATTTAATTAATAAATCCGGAATAAAATGCTCATCTCATTAATAATGATCATAAAGCTATCGGGTTGTTGTAAAAACCCATCTGGTTCATTAACGTCCTTCAGGGAAGGAATTCTGCCATCCTTACCTGGTCTGGCCTACATGAGACTCCAGACCCACAGCAATGTGGTTGATTCTTAACTACCCTCTGAGATGGCAGGGTAAGCCACTCAGTTGTAGGTGGTTCACCACCAACCGCTCAAAGGCAATTAGGGATGGACAAAAAAATGCTAGCCTTCCTTGCCAGTGATGCTCAGATCCCAAGAATGAATTTAAAAAACCCCTGCAATTTAATTGTAGCAATCCAGTTATCGCTGAAATCACATAACTCAGCACAGAGGTGGAATCAAACCCAAGGCCTGCCTGGTTTGTATAGCTCAAGTACTCACTGAATAAACCTCCTAAGCCTCAAGGAGACCATTAGTTCCATCAGATGCTTAGTTCAGTTCCTGCTCTGTGCTTATTTAATTAATGATGCTGCAGTTCAGTGTCAATGTTGGGTGAGAACGTGATTGGTCTTACTGTGATATTATGGTCATTTAACAGCTTACTGACACTGTCTAGAATTACCACTGCAGAATGCTTACTTAAATAAAGTGCCAGAGATTAGCTGTTCTCTGTGTAACTGACTCGAGCAAAACTTAGTGCATTTTGAGATAAAAGTAGACCTTCGGTGGTAGAGTGTAACTGGGCATCTTCACCCAGTGAGGAGAGTTGTGTATTTTTGTGCATTTGGAAAGAATTCTTCGTCTGTAAGGTATGAGCATATCTGTAATCGGTGCACATCTGTCAGGTGTGTATATACTGTGTTTATTTTATTTTCCTCTGCTCTTTCTGCAGAAGGAGGTTGAAGCAGAGCTCGAGGCTCTCATTGGGCAGCAGAGCAGTCTGGACAGTAAGATGGTGGCTCTCCACCGCATGGGGTAGGTACTAATCTGGAGAAGCAGTGATTAAAGAACTGAATTGTAACAGATGACTGTCAAAGGCTGATTTATTTTTTGATCAGGTTCTCAATTTCACTGATTACATCCGCAGCCATTATGTAGAACAAGTTATATATGAATTAGGAGCAACAGTAGGCCATTTGGTCCCTCGAGCCTGCTCCACCGTTCAATAAGGTCACGGTTGATCTGATTGTGGCCTCAAAGAAAGACACTTCCCTGTCTACCCCCAATAGCTTGTTAGTCAAGAATCTGTCGACCTATAGTTTAAAAATATTCAATGATCCTGCATCCACCGGTCTTTGGGGAAGAGAGTTCCCCAGACTCACGACCCTCTGAGAGAGAAAAAAAGCTCTTCTCATCTCCATCTTAAATGGGGGATCCCTTTTTTTTTAAACTATGTTCCCGAGCTCTGGTCTCTCCTGCAAGGGAAAACATTCTCTTAGCATCCACTCTGTCAAGTCCCTTAAGTATGTTATATGTTTCAATAAGATCGCCTCTCATTCTTCTAAACTCCAATGGATACAGACCCAGCCTGTCCAACCTTCCTCCATAGGATAACCCCCTTGGCCCCATCCTAGGAGTCAGCCAAGTGAACCTTTTCTGATAAAATCAAAAAACTGCGGATGCTGGAAATCCAAAACAAAAACAAATACCTGGAAAAACTCAGCAGGTCTGGCAACATCGGCGGAGAAAAGCAAAGTTCTCGAAACGTCAACTTTGCTCTTCTCCGCCGATGCTGCCAGACCTGCTGAGTTTTATCCGGTATTTCTGTTTTTGTTTTGAACCTTTTCTGAACTGCTTCTAATACAATTGTCATTTCTTAAATAAGGAGACTAAATCTGTACACAGTTCTCTAGCTGTGGTCTTACCAATGCCCTGTACAACTGCCGCAAAACACCCTGCTTTTATATTCCATTCCAAATTGTTTCTAAGCAGCATGCTTTGCAGATTTGTCCTTGGGTCTGTTTCATGTACTAGTACCAATACACTGCATTTGAGCTAATAAGCTTTAATGATGTACATGGCTATTGCTCACGTGGAGGGTAAATACCAATATGGTCTTGTTGGGCTGAGTGGCCTGTTTCTACGTTGTAGGTTATCTGTAAGTCTATGTAATTTTCTTATATGTTGAAGTTATGGTAAGTTATTAGAAATCACAGCTCGACTTCAGCTTCAGTATTGTGTTCAATTCTGTGCACCACACTTCAGGAAGAGGGTGCACAGGAGATTTACCAGAATGGTAAAGGGATGATGGACTTCAGTTATATGGAGAGACTCCAGAAGCTGGGATTGTTTTCTTTACATCAGAAATAGTTAATTAATAGGGGTGATCAAAATTGAGAGGTTTTGATAAAGTAGACCTGGAGAAACTATTTCCACTGGCAGGAGGGCTGCTTACCAGAGGACACAGCTTTAAGATTGTTGCCTAAAATGAAAAATAAGGGAAAGAGCAAGGGGCAAGATATTTTTTAATGTGATTGGCTGTTAAGATCTGGAATACATTACCTGAAAGGGTGGTGGAAGAAGATTCAATGGTAACTTTCAGAAGGGAGTTGGATATAACCCTGAAATAGAGAAATTTTTGAGGGCCAGGAGGGAATAGGGGAGTGAGACCAATTGCGTAGCTCTTTCAAAGAGTCAGCACAGACTTCATGGGCTGAATGGCCTCATACTGTGCAGTATGATTCTATGACACTTGAAGTTCATCCCTTCAAGTTGTTCCTATCACCAGTATAAACATCTTGGTGTTGTACAGTTTAAAATAGTCTCTCCAGACACATCCCAATTCTATATGCTTATATTTGCACACCACTATGCTTTACTGAATCCTAGTGACAATGTTGCAAATGGAGAAACCTATAAAGTACCATGCCATGGCTTTCAGGAAGCTTCAGATGTCTGTGTTTGCTGATTTGAGGCACTGTGTTATCATAGCCGACAGTGTTGGTGCATGTTTGTGAGGAACTGATGGAATTCCAGTTAGCCAGCCTGGAGGACAGACAGCTTGATGTTGACACTGAGTTTCTGAAATGCAACATATTTCGTTCCCTGATGGTGATATCCCTTTCCTTTGATCTCAAAATTAGTACAATAATCTACTCATTCAGTAAATGTAATTCTAATTGTTTTATGTGTGTTTTGGAATGTTTGATTATGGCATTAAACAGCAGAGAAAGCTGATGTTATATGAGGGTTCCACAGAATCTTTACAGTGCAGAAGAAGGCCATTTGGCCCATCAAGTCTGCAGTGGCTCTCTGAAAGGGCATTCTACTGAGTCCCAGTCCCTTACCTCATCCTTGTAACTTGCATTCTTTCTTTTCAGATAGCAATCCAATTCCTTTTTGAATACCTTGATTGAACCTGCCTCCACCGCCCTCTCAGGAAGTTCGTTCCAGACTCCAACCACCTTCTGGGTGTAGTTTTTTTCCTCGCCTCACTTTTACTTCTTTTGCCACTTATTTTGAATCAGTGCCCTCTAGTTCTTGATGCTCTCTTGAGTGGGAACAGTTTCTCAATATTTACCCTGTCCATACCCCTCAGGATCTTGAATACCTCTGTCAAGTATCCGCTCAGCTGTCTTTTCTCCAAGGAAAACAGTCCCAACCTCTCCAATCTATCCTCATAGCTACAGTTCTTTATCCCTGGAATCATTCTTGTGAATCTCCTCTGTACTCTTTCCAATGCCTTCACATCATTTCTCAAGTATGGCACCCAGAACTGGACGCAGTCCTCCAGATGAGGCCTAACTAGTGTCTTATACAAGTTGAACATGACCTCCTTAGTCACGTGCTCAATGCCCCTATTAATAAAGCTTAACATACTATATGCTTTCTTAACTGCTCTCTCAACTTGCCCTGTCACCTTCAATGATATGTACATATACATCAAGGTCCTTCTGTTCCTCCCCTTATTTTGTATTATCTCTCCATATTCCTCCTGCCAAAATGAATCACTTCACAATTCTCTGAATTGAACTTCATCTGCCACTTGTCTGCCAATGCCCAACATGTCTATGTCCTTTTGAAGTTCAAGACTACCTCATCACAGTTGACAATATTCCAATCTTCATATCATCTGCAAATTTTGAAATCATGCCCTGAACACCACAATTTAGGTCATTAATATATATCAAGAAGAGCAAGGGTCCCAACACTGACACCTGGGGAACTCCACTATACACCTTCCTCCAATCTGAAAAAAAAATTATCACTACTCTGTTTCCTGTCACTCAGCCAATTTCTTATCCAAGTGCCTACTTTTCCTTTTATTCCATGAGCTAGAATTTTGCTCACAAGTCTGTTGTGTGGCACTGTATCAAATGCCTCTTGAAAATCCATATATGCCACATCAACAGCATCAACTTTCTCTGTTACCTCCTCAAAAAATTCCAGAGTTAAACATGATTTTCCCTTAATGAATCCATGCTGGCTTTCCTTAATTACCCTGTACTTGCCTAAGTGACTATTGATTTTGTCCCATAGTTTCCAGCAGTTTCCCTACCACGAAAGTCAAACTGACTGATGTGTAGTTGCCAGCTTTATGCTTGCATCCCTTCCTGATCAAGGGCATAATGTTTGCAATTCTCCAACCCTCTGGCACAACCCCTGTGTCTAAAGAAGATTATCGCTAGTGCCTCTGCAATTTCCAATCTCACTTCCCTCAGTACTCTTGGATGTATCTCATCTGGTCCTGGTACCTTATCTACTTCAAGTAAAGATACTCGGTCTAACACCTCTCCTTCTCAATTGTAAGTTCTTCTAATATGCCAGTTACCTCCTCTCTCACCTCGGCCTGGATAATATCTTCTTCCTTTGCAAAATACTCGTTTAATACCTCCCCTACTTTTCCAGCCTCCACGTGTGAGTCCTCTTTTTTATCTCTAATTGGTCCTACTCTTTCTTATACCACACTTTTATTATTTATATGCTTATAAAAGATCTTGGAATTCCTTTTTACGTTAGCTGCCAGTCTCTTTTCATGCTCTTCCTTGCTTTTCTTATTAATTTTTTCACTTCTCCTCTGGTCCTTCTATATTCAGCCTGATTCTCCATTGTATTTTCTACCTGACATCTGTCATACGTGCACTTCTTTCTCTCCATCTTCACTTCTATCTCTCTCATCATCCAGGGTGCTTTGGATTTATTTGTCCCACCCTACCCCTTCAAGGGAATATACCTTGACATGCCTGCTATACTTTTTCTTTGAAGGTGGCCCATTGTTCAGCCACCGTCTTTTCTGTCAACATTTGATTCCAACTCACTCGACTCAGATGCATTCTCATCCCATTGAAGTTGGCTTTCCCCCAATTAAATATCCCTGCTCTGGATTGTTCCTCTTCCTTTTCCATGGCCAACCTAAACCTTGTGATGCCATGGTCAATGCCTCCTAAATGTTCTCCCACTGTTATTTGATCCACTTGGGCCAACTCATTCCATAGAATCAGGTGCAACAGTGCTTGACCTCTTATTGGACTGGAAACATACTGCTGCGGAAAACTATCTTGAACACATTCCAGGAGCTCTGACCCCTTTGCATTATTCCTATCCCAGTCTGTACTTGGATAATTGAAGTCCCTTATTATAATGACTCTATAATTCTTGCATCTCTCTGTAATTTCTTTGCAGATTTGTTTCTCTACATCCCTTCCACTAGTTGGTGGTCTGTATACTACACCAATCAATGTTATTGCACCTTTTTCATTCCTTACCTCTAGCCAAAGAGATTCTGTCCTTGATCCCTTTGAAACATCCTGTCTCTCCATTATTGTAATGCAATCTTTAATCAATACTGCCACATGCCCCTGCCCCTTTTTCTTCCTTTCCTGTCTCTCCTAAATATCTTGTACCCAGCAATGTTTAACACCCAGTCCTGCCCTTCTTTGAGCCAGGCCCCTGTTATAGCAATAATATCAACCCATTGTAAAAATAAAGTGCTCGTTTATCTTTAGCTTTTGGGTTTTCTGAAAGGAAAAAGCTGAAACTTTTTTTTTACCGATGCTGTCTGACCTGCTGTGTATTTCCAGAGCTTTCTGTGTGTAATATGGAATAGTCCAATGTCCTTCATTCTGTATGCACTTCATGGTATTTGCATTGTTCCTTTATCTTTGTCCTTTCTTGCTTTCTTCCCCAGTCCGAACTTGCAGCTGATCGAGGGGGATGCCAAACAGCTTGCGGGGATGATCACGTTTACGTGCAATTTGGCTGAAAATGTCAGCAGCAAGGTTCGGCAGCTTGACCTGGCCAAGGTACAGCAATCGCTTTGTAACCCAAGTGCAACTACTGTAAAAAGTACAGCTATTATATTCTTCATTCTTACATGGTAAAGGGACAGTGTCAGTTGTCGAAAAGTTTTTTTCCTGTTATCTGATAGTCCCAGTTTTTGAAATCCTGCCATATGCACCAGTAGTTACAGTGGACATTCTGCTCTCTGGAGTACCAGGCGTGGGCTTACACTTGAGTTTATTTATCCCAGTTTTCTGCCCGCTGAAGGCGTTAACTCATGTTAGGATATGGGCACCATGTGCATTGGGCATTCCTGGGATCTTGGCCAATTGTCCATTACTTGTGTGCAAGCTTAGATAGAGTGTTTTGACAGAATATTCACAATGAAGGATATCATAGCCATCTACATTTTCACAATTCCAAGCTGGAGTTACTGGATAGTGACCAGGGACAGAAACATAGATTCGAATTTATTTTTGAAAAGAATAGACTTATATATGGTATTTAGGATATCGCATACATTTTTGAAATTAAGTTTAATATGGAAACTGTCTTTGCATACTCAATTTCAATATTGAGATGAATTGTCTATGGGACCAGGCTAGGTTGGTTGATTTGAAATTGGTCAGACTACAGCAGCTAATCATATGGTCAAAAAATTAGCAGGTATACAAGATGAAGATGATATTTATCTATCTTGAGTCAGGGTTGTTGGGGAAATATGGCTCTGTAGCCTATTGGACTGTTCAAGCTTGGGGAATAGTTGCACTGGCTTTAGTTATAGCCAAAGATCTAAACTCTGGAGGTGGGCTGAGAAATCCTCATTACCCACAGTTGAATCTGAAGTGTCTATAGAAGAAATAAGATAAATGAGCACAAGAAATATACCCCCCAAAATGGTATTTTAATTCATTATGGATGATTTTTTGGATTGCTTTTAAATATTTATGAACTGTTTATTGGTCTTTACCCAGAGAATATTAGAATGCGGAACTTGCTACCACATGGAGTGATTTTGGTGAATAGTGTAAATAAATTTAAGGGGAAGCTGGATAAATACATGAGGGGCAAAGCAATAGAATGATATGCTGATGTAACTGTTGCACTGTCAACACCTTCCGATATTATTCAACCTGAAATGAATCTTTCTGTTGGAAAAACAGGAAAAATGCTTTAAATAATCAGCAGGCCTGGCAACATCATTGGTGGGAGAAGCAAGGTTAATGTTTCAGGTTGATGACCTTTCGTAGAATTGGCAAACGTTAGAGATGCAACAAGTTTTCAGCAAGAACAGTGGCAGAGAAAGGGGTGAGTGGGTGAGGGATGTTAGCATGGAGGACAGAAATGATTAAATGACAAAGGTAGTGGTAGTGTCGGACAAAGGGGGCGGTAATGGGGCAAGTAAAGAAACAAACAATGTCAATTACAAAGGCATTGCTTGTAATGTATTAAGCAGGCCAGCTTTTGCAGGAAGTTTAACAAGTTATTATCCTGTGTTTAGCAATTAATAGGAACATATGAATTAGGAGCAGGAGAAGGCCATTTGGTCCCCTCGAGCCTGCTTCGCCGTTTACTAAGTGCTCTGATTTCTGACAAAGTTTGGTCTTCAAGTCCGGTTATCTTAGTACATACGAACAAGGAGCAGGAGTAGGTCATTTGGCCCCTTGAGTTTGCTCTGCCATTCAATAAGATCATGGTTGATCTGATGGTAACCTCAAACCTACATCCTGCCTACCCCAATAACTTATAACCCCTTGCTTACCAAGTAGCTATCTGCCTCTGCCTTAAAAATATTCAAAGACTCTGCTTCCACCGCCTTTTCAGGAAGAGAGCTCCAAAGACTCACAACCCTCTGAGAGAAAAATTTTGCCTCATCTCCGTTTTAAAAGGGCAACGCCTTATTTTTAAACAGTGACCCTGAGTTTTAGATTCTCTCACAAGAGGAAACATCTTTTCCACATCCACCCTGTCAAGACCCTTCAGGAGCTTATATGTTTCAATCAAGTTGCCTCTTACTCTTCTAAACTCCAGCAGATACAAATATAGCCTTGGACCCACTCCTCTCTCCCTCAGACTGAATGTAAAATTCAATCATGTTATGGTCGTTGCTACCTAGGGGTGTCTTCACTATGAGATGATTAATTAATTCCATCTCGTTGTATAATATCAGGTCTAGTATAGCCTGCTCTCTGGCTGGCTCCTGAACATGCTTTTCTAAGAAACTATCCCGGAAACATTTTATGAACCCCTCATTTAGGCTACCTTTGCCCATCTGACTTTCCAGTCTTTATGTAGAGTAAAATCTCCCAGTGATAAGAGTCTGGATATTACAATTTGGAGAGGCAGTCTCTAAGTGCAATTTCTGGGCTTTTTAAAAAAATACTGCTTCATGGTTATTTTGCCTTTTGGTTTTATTGTCGAACTCATGTTAACACCAACACACTGACTAAAAAGTGTGAGCTGTACCATTCGGCGTAGTGCTGAACACTGAACTAATTATTACAGGATTTACAAATCATGTCGGATCATGAAACCTCTTATATATGCTTTGTGTACACAAAACCATTCATTTGCACTGATTGAATCAGTTTTTATTACACAGGTTTAAAAACTTTTACTGGTATTTTAGAAGTTGGGTTTGGTGAAAACCAGAAATCACTGACCTCATCTGCAAGATTTTAATCTTCAGTTGCCTTCAATAAGGGATGGAAAAGGAACAATGTATATGGACCTTGCTATAGAACATAGCCTTACAAGGAGTAGGTAGGTAATTAGCCATTGTCCATGAGGGACTGTAGGTATCTCTATCAGAGGGAGAGAAACAGAGATGCTTGCGGTCCCCAGTGGACTATGTTTCTTTCCATTAGAGAGAGAGAATTGGTTATATAGCTTGAGGAGCACCACTCTGCATCACTTATGGACTAGTTGAGGAGGCAGGTCCCAAGTCTACTTCAGCCAGGAAAGGAATTGAACTTGTGCTGTTGGCGTTACTCTGAACCACATGCTAGACTTCTAGCCAACTGAGCCATCTGGTCACCTACCCCACAGCCCCCCTTTTGGAGTAGGTAAATTTAAAAATAATTTTCTGCTGGGAAACCTAACAAGGCTGACAACAAAAATTAGCTCTTGCATCCATTTAATATTTTAGGAATTGAATAATGATTTTATAAAAAATTATAACATAATCTTGTTCTGACACAAATACTTTGATTTATTACTTTCTACTGTGAGGACATTGAGTCTTCCTGAAGCACTGTTCCACAGGCATGGACAGCTTTCATAAGCTCTATGAATGCTATCAGACATTTAGTCCTGGAGCCTTCCCTGACACTTATGTGTATATACTTTCTGTATTTGGAACACCAATCGTGAGTGGAAATGTTGGTTGGTTTCTTTCAGTGCCTTTCCTTGCCCGGGAGTGTTGAGGTAAATTGCAGCACCTCAGCTACACAAATCTCCAACCCAGCTAAGATCCATACATTGGGAATCCACTTGGAACTTTCCTGATCTGTGTGGCCCAGTACCACATCAGGCCATGCTACTAGGTAGTGAGAATTCTCAGGAGCTACTTTATTAGTTCCAAAATAACGTCAAAAGTATAAGGAGGTGAATATCAAGCTCTGAATCCCATTAAGAGCTAACATCTTTGCAGTATCACAGGTTGCAGATTCAATCCATAAGACCGTAAGACAAAGGAGCAGAAATTAGGCCATTCGGCCCATTGAGTCTGCTCCGCCATTCAATCATGGCTGATAAGTTTCTCAACCCCATTCTCTCGCCTTCTCCCCGTAACCTTTGATCCCCTTACCAATCAAGAACCTATCTATCTTGGTCTTAAATACACTCAATGACCTGGCCTCCACAGCCTTCTGTGGCAATGAATTCCATAGATTCACCACTCTCTGGCTAAAGAAATTTCTCCTCATCTCTGTTCTAAAAGGTCTTCCCTTTACTCTGAGGCTGTGCCCTCGGGTCCTAGTCTCTCCTACTAATGGAAACATCTTCCCCACGTCCACTCTATCCAGGCCTTTCGGTATTCTGTAAGTTTCAATCAGATCCCCCCTCATCCTTCTAAACTCCATCGAGTATAGACCCAGAGTCCTCAAACGTTCCTCATATGTTAAGCCTTTCATTCCTGGGATCATTTTCGTGAACCTCCTCTGGACCCTCTCCAGGGCCAGCACATTCTTCCTGAGGTACGGGGCCCAAAATTGCTCCCAATATTCTAAATGTGGTCTGACCATAGCCTTATAAAGCTTCAGCGCACATCCCTGATTTTATATTCTAGTCTTCTCGAAATAAATGCCAACATTGCATTTGCCTTCCTAACTACTGCGTCAACCTGCAAGTTAACCTTAAGAGAATCCTGGACTAGGACTCCCAAGTCCCTTTGTACTCCAGATTTCTGAATTCTCTCCCTGAATAGAAAATAGTCTATGCCTCTATTCTTCCTACCAAAGTGCATGACCTCACACTTCCCCACATTGTATTTCATCTGCCACTTCTTTGTCCATTCTCCTAACCTGTCCAAATCCTTCTGCAGCCTCCCCGCCTCCTCAATACTACCTGTCCCTCCACCTATCTTTGTATCATCTGCAAACTTAGCCAGGATGCCCTCAGTTCCTTCATCTAGATCATTAATGTATAAAGTGAAAAGTTGTGGTCCCAATCATAGCGTTACACATGAACATACGAACTAGTAGCAGAAGTAGGCCTACTCCATGGACTTTGGTGCTGTGATGCAGAAAAAATGAGAACATAACAGCTTTTATGCTGCATGTCCCTGAAGTCTTGTAGAACCAACTAAAACCTCATACTCAAGCCTGGTCTGCCATTCATTAAGATCGTGCCTGATCTTGTTTGTGTTTCGAATTCAACATTCCCATCTACCCCCTATAACCTTTGATTTCTTTGTTGATAGCCTTTGTTGGTAGAGGCCCGGGAAGTGAGCTTGTTTGACTACCTTTGGGTCAGGGGGCTGTGTTTAATTCAGAGATGATCAGGGCCAGAGGAGAAAGGGAGGGAAAGTGAAAGATGACCAGCAGACTCAGTGTGGTAATTGTGGTCTTATCTGTATCTTGCAGAACCGGATTTATCAGGCCATTCAGCGAGCAGATGACATCCTGGATCTGAAATTTTGCACTGATGGAGTACAGACAGCTCTGCACAATGAGGACTATGAGCAGGCAGCAGCACACATCCATCGCTACCTATCACTCGACAAATCTGTAATTGAACTCAGCAGACAGGGCAAGGAAGGTGAGGACTTAAAAATCCTGGCTCACTTAAAGCCCCCAGTATTGAAACTGCAATGGGTTAGAGCTTCTAACCTCTGGTTAGAATCTTGCTCAAACAGATTGGATATAAATCCCCTTCCCCATACATTTTCTTTAAACATGAAATGGTTTTGTGCAGCATGAGCCCAGCTCCTAATGTTGGTCCCAAAGCTGTGTAGCTACCAGGCAAGTGAAGGTAAAGGCATTTTCCAGCCTGAAAGGAACAAGGGCTTGCTTATGGAAATGAACTTTGGTGCTGTGATGCAGAAAAAAATGAGAACATAACAGCTTTTATGCTGCATGTCCCTGAAGTCTTGTATAGGCAACAAAAACCTCTTATACTTGATAAATTCCAGAAGGCAAACACAGTCCTTAATCAGCAGTGAATATGCATGAAGAGAATTGAACCTCTGTGCACTCATTTTATTTTTTCCAAATGTGCGACTGTACTTGTGAGATAACAAGACATAATTTCCATTTGTTTATGATATGAAGAAACTAAAAATATCAGGAACTTGTACAGTATGCACCCTGCAATTGCGCTGCAGGCCAAGGAAGATGAAGACTCACTTAAACCTCCTTCAATGAAAGTGCAGTGATGGAGGTTAACTATTGCACTAGCTAACATCACTGTGCTACTATGGCCAACCACTGAGCTCAGCTTTGTAAAAACAGCAGAGAGAAAAGCTTGGAAGCAGCTTACCAACCCTGTACTGTCACCATGATTGAAACTGTAATATACTTGGTTGACATGTTTCTACTATATCTGCTTGAGTTATAGTATAGTTACAAATTTCACTTGAAGCTCAGGCTTGCGGCTGGAGAAAGCATTTTGAGTAGAATTTTCAAATGGCTACTTTGGTAGGTGTTGATTAAGACTATCATACAAAGAATGATGTATAACACAAAAACCTATTGAAGTAATTGTGATTTATTTTCCTGAAATGTATTGGTATCAGTTCACTAAATAAGCCAAGTGACAATACTATTAATGCTGCCCTGCCTGAGGTCCGATATTTCTGCACTGACCAGGGAGCAAATTTGGCACTCTCCTGGTCTATATTGTGGAGTATTGCGCTATTTAACCTCTAGGTTATCTATGTGAATGGGTTCCGAAATCTCTGGAAGTTTAGCTCCATTCCTGTCAGTTCTTATATGTTCATTTTGAGTGTGGTGGCTCAAGAAAGGCAGCTTTAATGAGTGTTAGGCACAAGAACGATTGTCTATGCATGACTTGGAATTATGCAATTATCTTGATTGATGAACATGGAAGACTCATTGCCATCAGTGGCAAGTTCTTCCAATCAGACAAGAACGCCAGCTGGGAAGCATTTTTTAAAAAATGGGTGTGATTGACTAAATGTGAAATAGACATCATGGGCCCTTCCTCAGCTAATTGTAGCTAAATCTCCCAACAGCCAATATCATTGATGCAAACCTAAACCTTTTGCAAGAGGCAGAGCAGCGGTTAAGAGTAATTGTTGCTGAAAAGTTTGACATAGCCATCACAGAAGGTGACCTGCCACAGGTGGAGCGCTTCTTCAAGATCTTTCCATTGTTGGGATTACATGAAGAAGGGCTGAGCAAGTTTTCTGAGTACCTCTGTAAGCAGGTAAGGAGATCAGGAAGGCAGAAGGGTTGTCTCTGTTCAATTTATGGTATTGGGGTTGATTTTCCTTTTCAGTTGAGCATATGCATCAAGCTTCAGGCCTATCATCCCCTGTATGGCATGTTGTTGTCCTACTTTCTCTTCCCTGTGCTGAAATCAAGACTCATCACATTGACTCCTGCTCCAACACGCTTTTTGCTAGAATAGAAAACTATGGAACTTTTCTGATCCATCATCCAAAAATCATCAGACTTTTAAACTCTAGGTGAAATTAATATACACCTACAGTAGTAACGTCACTAGACTAGTAATCCAGAAGTTCAGACGAATGCTCAAATCCCACCAAGGTAGGGGCCAGGTGAGGAGGGGGGTGGAATTTAAACTCAGTTAATAAATCTGGAATATAAAGCTAGTCTCAGTAATGGTGGCTATGAAACTATCATTGATTGTTGTAAAAACCCATCTGGTTCATTACATATAAACATACAAAATAGGAGCAAAAGTAGGCCATCTGACCTCTTGAGCTTGCTTCTCCATTCATCAAGACCATGGCTAATCTGTTTGTGTTTTGAATTCCACATTCCCATCTATCCCCTGATAATCTTAGATTCTTTTTAGGCAAGGAAATCAACCTCCCTCCACCTTAAAAATATTGAGTGACCCTGCCTCCACTGCCTTCTGAGGTAGAGAGTTGCAAAGTCGCACACAACCCTCTGAGAGAAAAAAATTCTCCTAATCTCTGTCCTAAAAGGGCGACCCCTAATTTTAAAACAATGCCCCCTAGTTCTGGATTCACCCACAAGAGGAAACATCCTTTCCACGTCCACCTTGTCAATACCGTTCAGAATCTTATATACTTCAATGTAATCACTCCTCACTTATCTAAACTCCAGGGGAAACAAGTCCAGTCTGTTTAACCTTTCCCCATAAGACAACCCGCTCATTCCAGTTATCAATCTAGTAAACCTCCTTTGAACCGCCTCCAATGCGTTTAGATCCTTGCTTAAATAAGGCGACCAAAACTGCACACAATATCTGAGTTGTGGTCTCACCAATGCCCTGGATTACTGAAGCATAACATCCTTATTTTTATAAAAGCAAAGTACTGCGGATGCTGGAAATCTGAAACAAAAACAAAAATAGCTGGAAAAACTCAGCAGGTCTGACAGCGTCTGCGGAGAGGAATACAGTTAACGTTTTGAGTCCGTATGACTCTTCATCAGAACTAAGAAATATAGAAATGAGGTGAAATATAAGCTGGTTCAGGGGGGTGGGACAGGTAGAGCTGGATAGAGGGCCAGTGATAGGTGGAGGCAAAGAAGAGATAAGACAAAAGGACAAAGGGGTGTTGATGGTGGTGATATTAGCTAAGGAATGTGCTAATGATGACATTAAGAGTAGAAAGCAGGACATGCAAGTGCCAGATGGCCCTAGTGGGGGTGGGGTGGGGGGAAGGGATTGAAATAGGCTAAAATGTAGAGATAAAACAATGCATGGAAATACATTTAAAAATAATGGAAATAGATGGGAAAAGAAAAATATATCTAAAAAAAATAATAAATTATTGGAAAAAGGCGGATTGGAAAAGAGGTGGGGATGAAGGAGAGAGTTCATGGAGGTGGTCTGAGGGCTCTCCGCTTCTTCCTTGAACAGAGGCCCGAACAATCCTCATCCATCACTACTCTCTTCCATCTGGCTGAACTTGTTCTCTCGCTGAACAATTTCTCCTTAAACTCTTCTCACTTCCTCCAAATAAAAGGTGTGGCTATGGGTACCAGCATGGGCTCCAGTTATGCCTGTCTCTTTATGGGGTACGTGGAACATTCCTTGTTTCAGTCCTACTCCGGCCCCCTCCCACAACTCTCTCTCCGGTACATTGATGACTGCTTCGGTGCCGCTTCATGCTCTCATCTGGACTGGAAAAATTTATTAATTTTGCTTCCAATTTCCACCCCTCCATCATTTTCACATGGTCCATCACTGACACTTCCCTTCCCTTCCTTGACCTCTCTGCCTCAATTTCTGGTGATAGACTGTCCACCAGTATTCATTTCAAGCCTACTGATTCCCACAGCGACCTCGACTACAGCTCCTCACACCCGGCTTCCTGTAAGGACTCCATCCCATTCTTGCAGTTCCTTAGCCTCCGTCGCATCTGTTCTGATGATACCACTTTCCAAAACAGTTCCTCTGACATATCTTCTTTCTTCCTTAACCAAGCTTTTCCACCCACGGTGGTTGACGGGACCCTCAAGCGTGTCCGGCCCATCTCCCGTGCATCCGCCCTCCCACCTTCTTCACCCTCCCAGAACCATGATAGGGTCCCCCTTGTCCTCACTTATCACCCCACCAGCCTCCGCATTCAAAGGAGCATCCTCCGCCATTTCCGCCAACTCCAGCATGATGCCACCACCAAACACATCTTCCCTTCACCTCCCCAGTGGCATTCCGCAGGGATCGTTCTCCCCGGGACTCCCTGGTCTACTACTCCATTATCCCCTACACCTCAACCCCCTCCCAAGGCACCTTCCCATGCAACCGCAGAAGGTGCAACACCTGCCCCTTTACTTCCCCCCCTCCTCACCGTCCAAGGGCCCAAATATTCCTTTCAAGTGAAGCAGCACTTCATTTGCACTTCCCTCAATTTAGTCCATTGCATTCGCTGCTCCCAAAGGCATTCTCCTCTACATTGGAGAGACCAAACGCAGACTGGGTGACCGCTTTGCGGAACACCTTCGGTCTGTCCACAAGCATGACCCAAATCTCCCTGTCGCTTTCCATTTCAACACACTACCCTGCTCTCATGCCCACATGTCTGTCCTTGGCCTGCTGCAATGTTCCAGTGAAGCTCAATGCAAACGGGAGGAACAGCATCTCATCTTCCGAGTAGGCACTTTACTGCCTTCCGGACTGAATATTGAGTTCAACGACTTCAGATCGTGAACTCTCTGCTCCATCCCCACCCCCTTTCCAATCCCCACTTTTCCAATAATTTATAATTTTTTTTAATATATTTTTTCTTTTCCCACCTATTTCCATTATTTTTAAATGTATTTCCATCCATTGTTTTATCTCTACCTTTGAGCCTATTTCGACCGCTTCCCCCTGCCCCAAACCCACTAGGGCTATCTGTACCTTGCTCGTCCTGCTTTCCACCCTTAATGTCATCATTAGCACATTCCTTAGCTAATATCACCACCATTAACATCCCTTTGTCCTTTTGTCTATGACATCTTTGGCAATCTCTTCTTTGCCTCCACCTATCACTGGCCCTCTATCCAGTTCTACCTGTCTCACCCCCCCTCAACCAGCTTATATTTCATCTCATTTCTATATTTCTTAGTTCTGATGAAGAGTCATACAGACTCGAAACGTTAACTGTATTCCTCTCCACAGATGCTGTCAGACCTGCTAAGTTCTTCCAGCTATTTTTGTTTTTGATCATTATTTTTATGTTCAGTTCCTCTCATAATAAAGGATAGCATTCCATTAGCCTTTTTAATTACTTGTTGTACCTGTATACTAACTTTTTGTGACTCATACACAAGAACATCTAGATCCCTCTGCACCTTGGAATTCTGCCGCCGTTCTCCATTTAAGTAATACTCTTCTTCTTTTATTCTTCCTGCCTAAGTGAACAACTTCACATTTTCCCACATTATTCTCCATCTGTCATATTTTTGCCCACTCTCTCAACCTATCTATATCCATCTGCAACATCCTTATGTCCTCTTCACAACACACTTTCCTACCTATCTTTGTGTCACTAATGCCCTTTAGGGATGGAAATCTGCATTCCTTTCTCGGTCTGGCTTACACGTGACTCCAGACCCACAGCAATGTGGTTTACTCATAACTGCCCTCTGTAATGGCCTAGCAAACCACTCAGTTCAAGGACAGTTAGGGATGGGTAACAAATGCTACCTTGGGGAAGTCCACATCCCAGGAAAGAGTAAAGAAAAAATTCACTTGCAACAAACTCCTAGCGAATCAGCAGCCCATTTATATTCCATGCCCGATTTTTCTTTTCTGTTTAATGGAAAAGAGAATTGGGTGCAGTATAAACTGGCTGCTGATTTGTTTCACATTCTTGCTCAAGACCAATTTCATTCCCCAGCCCATGTCAGCTTGGTTTAGTTAATAGCACTCTGGCATTTGGCTTAGAAAATTGTGGGTTCAAGTTCTACAATCTATAAACTGAGGCTCACTTGCAATGCTCGAGACCTTAAATTAATAGGCAGATGTTCAAGATTGCATGGCACCATTTGAAGCAGGGCAGGGTGTCCTCCTGGTGTCCTGGACATCTATGCTTCCTCAATCAGTAGTAACATAAAACACAAAGTCAACTGGTAATTTATTCTTTGCTGCTATGGTGCAACAATTGCCTATATAATAAAAAAATTATTCATTGGATAGAGAGCTGTGAGAGAAATGGACCTGTGCCTGAGCCATTATTTAAGCCCCCATGAGAAATACATTTGCTTTTTGGTTCTCGAAGAATTTAAATTCTTAAGAGAAAGTGATGGATTGGGAGCAATTCACTAAAGTTTTTTTCCTGATTAAAAATCCATACCGGCCCTGGCGCTCTCATTTGGGTCAGAAATTTGTTGTTCAAATCTTACTCAAGAGACTTGAGCACAAAATCTAGGCTGAAAATGCCTGTGCCGTATTGAGGGAATGTTACAATGTTGGATGTGCCATATTATGGATGAGATGTTTAACTGAGGCCCCATCTGCTCTTTCAGGTGGGCATCAGAGATTCCGTGGCACTATTCAAAGAAGAACAGGGGAATTCTCCCTAATGTCCTGGGCAATATTTATCTGTCAACCAACGTAACTAGAAATACAGATTATCTGGTCATTTGTCTCATTGTTATTCATGGGTTCTTGCTGTGCATAAATTGGTTGTGTGTTTTGTACCTTAAAATGGGAAGCAAGCTTCAAAAGTAATCCATTGGCTTTAATGATCTGTGAGAACGTTCTGCGATTGTATGAGTTTCTATCCAAATGTAAGGTTTCTTTCTCATGGGTGTTAAAGAAAAGGAGTTTACGTCTAATTGGCTTGGCCACGCTGGTGAGGGTAAGAGATTACAGATGGTACTGAAACTGAGAGAAGAGGACATAAAGAGTCTGCCAAGGGATATAGATAGATTAAGTGATTGGGCAAAAGTTTGACAAATGTAGTATAATGTGGGAAGATGCGAACTTGTCCACTTTGGCAGGAAGAATAGAAAAGCAGCATATTATCCAACACTATGTCTCCTTCCAACACAATATGGCCACTAATATGCGTCTGCGCATGCACACTATTGCATGCATGTGCAGAAATCCAATGAAATCACTGCTGGAGCCTGTAGCCTGGAACTCGGTGGGTCAGAAGGGGGAAAAATGAGGAGAGGCAATATAGTCTTAACAATCACAACAGCCTACAATCCAATACATTACTGGGATAGTGAGACCGAAAAAGCAGGACAAATCCAACCCGGCCAATTACCGCCCCATCAGTCTACTCTCGATCATCAGTAATGGAAGGGGTCATCAACAGTGCTTTCAAGCGGCATTTACTTAGCAATAATCTGCTCACTGATACCCAGTTTGGGCTCCGCCAGGGCCACTCAGCTCCTGACCTCATTACAGCCTTGGCTCGAACATGGGCAAAAGAGCTGAACTCCCGAGGTGAGGTGAGAGTGACTGCCCTTGACATCAAGGCAGCATTTGACCAAGTGTGGCATCACAGAGCCCTAGCAAAACTGGAGTCAATGGGAATCAGGGGGAAAACTGTCCACTGGTTGGAATCATACCTAGCACAAAGGAAGATAGTTGTAGTTGTTGGAGGTCAGTCATCTCAGCTCTAGGACATCACTGCAGGAGTTCCAACCTCGGCCCAACCATCTTTAGCTACTTCATCAATGACCTTCCTTCCATCATAAGATCAGAAGTGGGGATGATTGCACATGTTCTGCACCATTCGCAACTCCTCAGATACTGAAGCAGCCCATGTCCAAATACAGCAAGACCTAGACAATATCCAGGCTTGGGCTGACAAGTGGCAAGTAACATTCGCGCCGCACAAGCCAGGCAACGACCATCTCCAATAAGAGAGAATCCAATCATCGTCCCTTGATGTTCAATGGCATTACCATCACTGAATCCTCCACTATCAACATCCTGGGGGTTACCATTGACCAGAAACTGAACTGGACTAGCCATATAAATACTGTGGCTACAAGAGCAGGTCAGAGGCTGGAAATCGTGCAATGAGTAACTCATCTCCTGATTCCCCAAAGCCTGTCCACCATCCACAAGGCACAAGTCAGGAGTGTGATGGAATATTCCCCACTTGCCTGGATGAGTGCAACTCCCACAACACTCAAAGCTTGACACCATCCAGGACAAAGCAGCCCACTTGATTGGCATCCCTTCCACAAACATTCACCCCACTCCACCACCGATGTACAGTATCAGCAGTGTGTACTATCTACAAGATGCACTTCAGGAATTCACCAAGGCTATTTCGACAACACTTTCCAAACGCGTCACCACTATCATTTAGGAGGACAAAGGCAGCAGACACATGGGAATGCCACCAATTGGAAGTTCCCCTCCCAGCCACTCACCATCCTGACTTGGAAATATATCACCATTCCTTCACTGTCGCTGGATCAATATCCTGGAACTCCCTCCCTAACACCACTGAGGTTGTACCTACACCACACGATTGCAGTGGTTCAAGCAGCTCATCACCACCTTCTCAAGGGTAACTAGGGATAGGCAATAAATGCTGGCCCGAGCCAGTGAAGCCCACATTTCATAAATAAATTTAAAAAAAAGAAACACTGACCGATATGACTACAGTAGAATATCCAACAAGGAAAAGATTTTAGTTTCCCATCTGCAAGTCATTCCCTTCTAACTGCCTGTAAAAGTAGTTTCCAAAATCCTTCACTGTTAGTCCAAGATAGAAATTCAGAAGATACAAACATTTCCCTTGGTTTGATTTTGCTGTGTGTAAATCTTTCATTTCCAACCTACTGTAAAACAAGTTTCTAAAATCCATCACTGTCAGTCCAGGATAGAAATTCACAACATTTCCTCCTCCTGCTGACAGGGACAGTGATGACCGTGAATGGGCCCTGCTGCAATTTGCCCTCTATAAAGATGGCAACCTCTAACCTGGGTCTACTGTCAGCATTCAACTGTGCATGCATGTTGTTGGCATCAAATGCAGCCAACATCTAAATGGAGAGAGATTGCAGAACTGAGGGTAACGTTGGATAGGTTGGGTCTGTGCATTGGAGTGTAGAAGAATGAGAGGTAATCTTATTGAAACATATAAGATTCTGAAGGGACTTGACAGAGTGGGTGCTGAGAGGATATTTCCCCTTATGGGAGAGACCAGAACTAGGGAATATAGTTTAAAATAAGGGGTCTCCCATTTAAGACGGAGATGAGGAGAATTTTTTTCTTTCAGAGAGTCATGAATCTGTGGAGCCCTCTTCCCTAGTGGCAGGATCATTGAATATTTTTAAGGTTGAGGTACATAGATTCTTGACAAACAAGGGAGTCAAAGCTTATCGGGGGTAGGTGGGAATGTGGAGTTGAGGCCATAATCAGATCAGCCATGATCTTATTGAATGGCGGAACAGGCTGGGAGGGGGTGAATGGCCTACTGCTCCTAATTTGTATGTTTGTATGAAACTTGTTGGTGTATTTTTGCTTTGGATATAAATGTACTTTAGTTGAATTTTAGTTGCCAGCCTGATCTATTTTCTGTTACTGAAGATTGCAAACAAAGCTGAAGAAAACCTTCACCTGGCACTGAGCACTGAAATGAGTGATCGCAGGGCGGCTGTTACCTTTGCTGACACCCTCACGCTGCTCTTTGAAGGTAGGACTGTCTCAGTGAGTCTAATAGTTGCAATGACAGGCTGGCCACAAGGGGTTAGAACAGTGGTCTGCCACTTCCTCACCCTGAGTTTGAATCCAATCTGTTCTATCGCATGAAAGTCACTTCTCTTGCTGCTTTACCAGCCTAACGAACTACACCTCTTGTAGAATTAGTGTGCTTGAGCGGGGAGATTAAAAAAAAAAATCATTTGAGTTGTGAGCACCAATGGCAAGGCCAACAGTTAATGCTCATTCCTAGTTGACCTGTGAAGATGGTGTTGGGGCTGCCTTCATGACCCACTGGTACTAGGTTCACATAACTGAATGGCTTGTTGAGGCAGTTCACTAGGTAGTTCAGAGTCAGCTGTGTTACTATGGGTCTGGAGTCACATTTGTGCCAGACTGGATAAGGACAGCAGGTTTCCTTCTTTACTCTGATTTTTAATGACACGTTGACATGGCACAATGACAGCGCTCCTGCTGAATGAGGGCATACGCCACACCGGTGTTGCTACCATTCCCACTGTTAAATTTCGGATACTTTCTGCAGCATTTCTCTTTCAGTTTTTTGCCTTTTCTTGCTGGGATGGAGTATCAAACTAAGCAGTAACTTTACACACTTCTAGTTAATAATTGGTTACAGGTAAAATAGATGTATTCAGAAAGTTGCAGAATGTTCCCTTTTGCTGACTGTTTGGGTCCTGTGTGCACCTTTCAGCTCAGATTGTTTTTTTATTTGTGCTTGGGATGTGGGCATCTCTGACAAGGCCAGTATTTATTGCCTATTCATAATTGCCCTTGAGAAAGTAGAGGTGACCTGCCACCCAGAACCACTGCAGGTAGGTACACCCCATTGTTGAGGGAGGGAGTTCCAGTGACAGTGGAGGAACAACAATTTAATTCCAAGTCAGGATGGTGTCTGTCTTGGAGGGGAACTTGCAGGTGGTGGTGTTCCTGTGTGTCTGCTGCCCTTGTCCTTCTAGATGACACACATTGTGAGTTTAGAAGATGCTGTTGAAGGACCCTTGCTGAGTTGCTGCAGTGTGTCTTATAGATGGCACACACTGCAGCCATGGTGCACTGGTAATGGAGGGAGTGAATGTTTAAGGTGGTACATGGGGTGCATTGTCCTGGATGGTGTTGAGCCCCTTGAGTGTTGTTGGAGCTGCACTCATACAAGCATGTGGAGACTGTTCCATCACACTCCTGACTTGTGCCTTGTAGATGGTGGGTAGGCTTTGGGGAGTCAGGAGGTGAGTCACTCTCCAGAGAGTTCCCAGCCTCTTGCAGCCGCAGTTATTTATGTGGTTGGTCTAGTTCAGTTTCTGGCCATTTGGTAACCTCCAGGACGTTTGTGATGGGGGATTCAGTTGAATGCCGTTGAACATCAAGGTGCCATAGTTAGATTCTTTTTGGAGACATAATTGCCTGGCACTTGTATGGCACAAATATCACTTGCTACTTAGCCACCCAAATTTCTAGGATGTTGGACCTATAACAGCCTATTTGCCACTAAGCACTGAAATGGCAGCATCACTTGGTGAGGTTACACGATGGCTGGTATGGGAATTGAACAATGCCACATTGGTGCATTACCTCTCTGAGCTTGAGGCTGAGGCACAATGTTGATGTGGAGTAGAGGAAGGATTACTTTCTATTTAAACTGTAAAAGGGATTCAGAACTTGGAGGGGTGATTTTGACGGTACAGAGTTTGTATTGTTTGAAATCTTTCACAGGGATCGCTCGTATAGTGGAGACTCATCAACCCATCGTTGAAACGTACTATGGGCCTGGGCGGTTGTACACACTTATTAAGTACCTACAGGTGGAGTGTGATCAACAAGCTGAAAAAGTAGTGGATAAGTTCATTCAGCAGAGAGATTACCACAGAAAGGTAAATCAGAGCTCCTGTATTTTTGTATAAACTAATTTTTGACTCGTGTTATTTTGCAGGGTGCCTTGTTTGCCCGCTGTTGACCCTGTAAGGAAGTAATCGTAAATTGATACAACTGAAAAGGAGGCCCTTCAGCCCATCGCACCTCTTTGAAAGAGCTATCCAATTAATCACATATCCCTGTTACTTCTGAAAAGCTGTACAAATGGTTTCCCTTCCAGTGTTTATCCAATTCCATTTTGAAAGTTATTATTGAATTAATCTTCAACCACCTTTTCAAACAGTGGATTCCAAAGTAAAAACCTGCTGCACTAAACAAAATTTCCTCATCCTCTCACCTTTGAAAATTCAAAACTAGATCAACCATGATTGTAACACAGTGCTGGCGAAAGTCAAGTCTCAGTAGTTGAGTGTTGAGGGGTAGCAGCAGGTCAGTGAACAGCACCTGTGGGGGTGAGGTACAGATCTGAGTCTCAGTTAGATTTCATGAAAGATTGGAAACCACACTCTGTGAGTAAACAATGGGCAGGATGTCCCCCCCGCCCTGTTGGGGAGGTTGTGCAGGAGTGGGCGCAAGCGGCTAGGTTCCCTATCGGCACCCCCAGTTGGGGGTGCGCTGCCATTGTACGTGGGCAGGCCAATTAAGACCTGCCCAGCCTGATATCCACCTGGGAGTGCTGTGCACTCCCCGTGCAGCCGGGAGGGATTCCCTTAGCCGGGGGTGCACTGTTTCGCATGCCCCCCCCAATCCCGCTTGCCGACCGAAAGATGCAGCCCAGTGTCTAGGAGTGAGGATTCTTTCTTTGTTTAAACCGACCATCTACTTCCCTTGCTTAAAGTATAATTTTCTTCGTCAAATCCCAAATTCTGAACCTTGACTTTGTGGCTGAAGAAAAATTGTCTCCGTTATTTGAGTCATTCTGTCCATTTCCAGAAGGTCTGTTCTGATGTAAGTGGTGTGAAAAATGTTACTGCTGGAAACAACAAAAACACACATTCAAATTGGATAGCTCAATTTTTTTTCACTTTATTTCAATCAGTTGACCATAAGCAGAAACATTAAGGCCAGAGAGTGACAGTCATTTTGCCCTCCTCAGTTTTCTCTCCTCTTCTCCTGAGTGTGATTTCACAGGCATTGTCAACATTACAAAACCTTGCTCAAAGAGGTCACTGTTCATATGGGATGCTACTTCTAATTGCTACATGTTCACTCCTGCTGGTGGGGACACCTTGTAAAATATCTGCAGGGAAGTTTGTGTGTGTGGCCTGACCTATTTTTACTTGCATTGTTTTCAATCCCATGGAAAGACAACTAACAGTGGCAGTAGCCTGGCAGTCCCTTTCTGTAGAATTGTGAGGATAAAGCTACATCTAACTCTTATCGGCACAGCAATGTGGTGAATCAATGGCCTGGTGCTAATTCTGGTTCTGCAGTTACTATTTGCAATTGGATCTTTACTGTAAACACCTGTGTTACATGCAAAACAAACATTGACTTCATTCATTTTGTGGCTTTGCAGTTCCAACGAGTGCAGAACAGTATGATGAGGAGCTTAACGATGGATAAGATAGAGCCCAGGTATGAATGTACTCTGAGTAGCTATAAACTGTTGTGTATTCTGCTTTTGTTCAGTAGTAACACAATTAAATTGTTGGTTGTTTATTATCTGCACTTTTTAAAAAAAAAATAATGGCTCTGCATCTCTTCTGTAGGCACGATTCCTGGACTACTGATACAGTCCACTACCTTATTCTTCAGTTATGCACCCAGGTAGCAAGTGTTGACAGTGTATTTGACCATTGAAGGCACAGAAGGAGGCCATTCAGCCTAATGTGACCGTGTCAGATCTTTGTTAGCCACGCAATTAATACCACACTCCTGCTCTTCCCCAAAGCCCTATAAAAAAATTCCCTCCATTATTTTCCAATTCTCTTTCGACTATTATCATTGCATCTGCTTCCATCTTTCAGCAGTGCATTACAAATCACAGCTGCTCAATGTGAAAAAATGTTTTCTTATCCCCATTGGTTATTTTGCTAATCATCTTAAATCTGTGCCCTCTGGTTACTGATCCTTCTGCCACTGGAAACAGTTTCCCCTTATTTATGCTATCAAACCCTTCATGGTTTTGAACATCTCACTCGAAACCCCTCTTTGCCTTCTGTGCTCTAAGGAAAACAACCCAGGCTTCTCCAGTCTCTGCATAATTGAAGTCCCTCATCTCTGGTAAGATTCTTATATATCTTCTCTGCATCTGGTAGATAGGTCCTTCAGGACAAGGCCAGTTTGGTCCGTAGTGCTGCTACTGAGCTACTCTTGGTGATGGATATTGAAGTCCCCCACCCAGAGTACGTTCTGTGCCTATGCCACCCTCAGTGTTTCCTCCAAATGGTGTTCAACATGGAGGAGTACTGATTCATCAACTGAGGAAGGGTGGTAGGTGGTAAACAGTAGGTTTCCTTGCCCATGAATGATCTGATGACAGGAGACTTCATACAATCCAAAGTCAATGCTGAGGACTCCCAGGGAAACTCCCTCCTGACTGCATACAACTATGCCGCCACCGTCTCTGCGGGTTCTTTCCTGTCCGTGGGACAGGAAATGCACAGGGATGGTGACAGTGATGTTGATGTTGATGTTGCATCAACAGCCTCAGTCACACTCATGGAATCATACCTTACAGCCGATGTCCCAGACACCTAGGCTCCTCCTGCGGCCTCCAGCATCACAGACACCAGCCTTCAGCCTTTTCGATTTGTTCCACATGATATCAAGAAATGACTGAGGGCATCGGTTACTGCAAAGGCTATGGGCCCTGACAACATGAAGCAATACCACTGAAGACTTGTGCTTTAGAAGTAGCTGCAATCTTAGCCAAGCTGTTCCAGCTGGTCACTACACTATAGGAAAGGTGTGATTGCACTGGAGAGGGTGCAGAAGAGATTCATCAGGATGTTACCTGGGCTGGAGTGTTTCAGCTGTGAAGAGAGACTATTTAGGCTTGGGCTGTTTTCCTTAGAGCAGAGAAGGCTGAGGGCAGACCTGATAGAAGTATACAAAATTATGAGGGGGGTAGATAGGAAGTGACTTTTCCTCTTAGCGGAGGTATCAATAACCAGGGGGCATAAATTTAAAGTAAGGGGCAGGAGGTTTAGAGAGGATTTGAGGAAAAATTTTTTCACCCAGAGGGTGGTTAGAATTTGGAACACACTGCCTGAGGGGGTGTTAGAGGCAGGAATCCTCAAAACATTTAAGAGGTATTTGGATGAGCACTTGAAACGCCATAGCATACAGCGCTATGAATGAAGTGCTGGAAAATGGGATTAGAATAGATAGGTGCTTGATGGCCGGCATGGACATGATGGGCCGAAGGGCCTGTTTCTGTGCTGTATAACTCTATGATTCTATGAGTACAGCTACAACGCTGGCATCTACCTGACAATGTGGTACATTGCCCAGATATGCCCTATCCACAAAAAGCAGGACAAATCTAATCTGGCAAATTACCGCCCCACCTGTCTGCTCTCAATCACCAGTAAAGTGGCGGAAAGTGTTGTCAACAGTGCAATCAAGCAATACTTATACAGCAATAACCTGCTCATTGACACTCAATTTGGGTTCTGCCCTCATTACAGCCTGGATCCAAACAGACAAAAGAGCTGAATTCAAGAGGGAAGGTGAGAGGTACTGCCCTTGCAATCAAGGCAGCATTTGACCGAGTGTGGCATCAATGAGCCACGCTGGAATCAATGAGAATTGGGGGAAAACTCACCACTGGTTTGAGTCATAGGTAGATGATTGTGGTTGTTGAAACCAGTCATCTCAGCTCGAGGACATCACTGCAGGAGTTCCACAGGGTACTGTCCTACGCCAAACCACCTTCAGGTGCTTCATCAATGACCTTCCCTCCATCACAGGTTTAGAAGTGGGGATGTTTGCTGATGATTGCACAATGTTCAACACCATTCGCAACTCCTCGGATACTGAAGCAGTCTGTGTCCATATGCAGCAATGCCAGGCTTGGGCTAATAAGTGGCAAGTAACATTCACACCACAAAAGTGCCAGGCAATGACTATCTACAAGAGAGAATCTAACCATCTCCCCATGATATTAAATGGCACCATTATTGCTGAATCTCTTTACTATCAACATCCTAGGGGTTAACATTGACCAGAATCTGAACTGGACCAACCATATAAATACTGTGGCTGAAAGGGCAGGGTCAGACACTGGGAATTCTGAGGTGAGTAACTCACCTCCTGACTCCCCAAAGACTGCCCATATCTACAGGGCACAAGTCAGGAGTGTGATGGAATACTCTCCACTTGCCTGGATAAGTGCAGTGCAACAACACTCAAGAAGCTCAACACCATTCAGGACAAAGCAGTCTGCTTGATTGGCACCCCATCCACCAACTTAAACATTCACTCCTTCCACCACCGATGTACAATGGCAGCAGCATGTATACAAGATACACTGCAGCAACTCATCAAGGCTCCTTCGACAGCACCTTCCAAACCTGACCTTTACCAAAGGCAACAGATGCAAGTTTCCCTCCAAGTCACAAACATCCTGACTTGTAACTATATTCACTGTTGCAGGGTCAAAATCCTGCAACTGTCTCCCTAACAGCACTCTGGGTGTACCTACAACACATGGACTGCAGCGGTTCAAGAAGGTGGCTCACCACCACCTTCGTCTGGTGAGATACTTTCTTGAACTGCTGTAGTCCTTGTGGTTTAGGTATACCCACAGTGCTTTAGAAAGGCTTTTTGACCCATTTACAGTGAATGAATGGTGATATAGTTCCAAGTCATGATGCTGTGTCACTTGAAGTGGAACTTGCAGCTGGTGGTGTTCCCATGTGTCTGCTGCCCTGTGTGCTTCTCTCCAATTAAACAACTATTCACCACAACTCTTTGCTTCCTGCCCCTTGGCTAATTTTGTATCCATGCTGTCAAGACCCTTTCATTCTGTGGATTTTAATTCTACTGGTAAGTCTATTATGTGTACTTTGTTAAATGCTTTTTGAAAGTCCATGTAAACAGCTGCAGTATCCTCACTACACTCTCCATTACTTCATCAAAGAACTCGATGAAGTTAGTAAAACACGATCTACTGTTAATAAATATAACAAATGAGCAAATTTTACTGGCACATACTTTTCAAAATTCTAATTAATTTTGTCCCCGATTATTGTCTCTAAAATTTTCTTCACCACTGCTGTTAGGCTGATTGGTCTGTAATTGCCAGCTTTATCCATTTCTCCTTTTCTTAAACAGGGATGTAACTTTTGCAATCCTCCAATCCTCTGGCACCATCCCCATGTCCAAGGATAATGGAAGATTGTGGCCAGAGCATCTGCAACTACTATGCTTTTTTTTTCATTCATGGGATGTGGGCTTCGCTGGCTGGGCCAGCATTTATTGCCCATCCCTTGTTGCCCTTGAAAAGGTGGTGGTGAGCTAACTTCTTGCACCACTGCAGTCCATGTAGTGTAGGTACACCCACAGTGTGGTTAGGAAGGGAGTTCCAGGATTTTGACCCAGCGACAGTGAAGGAATGGCGATATATTTCCAAGTCAGGATGGTGGGTGACTTGGAGGGGAAATTCCAGGTAGTGGTGTTCCCATCCATCTGCTGCCTTGGCCTTCTAGATGGTAGTGGTCATGGGTTTGGAAGATGCTGTTGAAGGAGCCTTGGTGAATTCCTGTAGTGCATCTTGTAGATGGTACACGCTGTTGCTACTGTGCATCGGTGGTGGAGGGAGTGAAGATTTGTGGAAGTGGTGCCAATCAAGTGAGCTGCTTTGTCCTGGACGGCGTCAAGTTCCTTGAGTGTTGTGGGAGCTGAACTCACCTAGGCAAGTGGGGAGTAGTCCATCACACTCCTGGCTTACTTCCCCCAGTAACCTGGGATGTATTCGTGGCTTTTCTGCTTTGAGGACTGCCACCCTTTTGAGTGCCCCCTCTTCATCTATTTTTATCCTTTACAGTATCGCCACTGTCTCATCCTTTACAATTACATTGGCAGCCTTTTCCTCTACACATACATATATTCATTCTCTATTTGCTTTCTCCTCTTTCTGTGTCACTAGATAATGATTAGGAATTGAACCAAGGCCGATTTTTCCTTTATCTCTCTCTCTTCTCTCTCCCCCTTTCTTTGCCAACAGCACCCACCCCCAAACACTCCTCTTCATCCACCCCTCTGTCCTACAAGATTCGCTGGATAATGACCAGCAATCAAACTCTTGCTGATGTTTGCTCTCTCTAGCCCAAAGCACTTAAAAAAAACTTGCCTGACCGATATCAGCTACTTGACCAAGGATGAAACCTGAGACCTTCTGGTCTGCGCAGTTTAATACTACAGCAGGCAATGTACTTAAAGCATTAGGAGGAATGGGTTGCTGTCCTGTTATGCATGGGCCAAGATATGGATGAACACTTTTTATACTTATAAGAATTTATTTTTGATTTTCAGAGAATTGGACACTATTTTAGCGGAGGTTACATTGATGAATGCTCGCGCGGAGCTGTACCTGCGTTTCATCAAGAGAAGGATCACTGCTGATTTTGAGGTTTGCGATGCAGTAGCCTCTGAAGAAGTGAAGCAGGGTACAAACATCTCCTTGCTGTAAATGGTGGAATTTCCATCCAACTTTAGAATTGTTGTGTTTAATTAAAATTGTTTCAGAGGTATTTTTTGGTATTTCATCCTTCCTCTCTCAGTCCAGTCTCTCTTGTCTGAAAATCTTTGCTGTCAGGAGGGCAGGTGAGTGGATGAGCTGCTTACAGCTTCTCCATCCTGTTGGGGAGATGCTCAACTGACACTTAAACAGAGAGGTGGAATTGCACTAGCCCCCAGTCACTGCATGATGCTCTGCCATGCTTTCTTCTTTTGTTGCCTTGTTTCTCCCCTGCTCTTCGTGCTGCCACCGTAGGATATCTGGGTGCCCTACAGTAATTGATCCTGGATGGTGAATTGTGGGAGGCTATTTAGCCCAGAGGCCATTGGAATGGAACCTGAGCCAGTTCTTGGCCAGTGTCCAACCGTGCAGACTTTGCAGCAGGAGTTAGTGGATAATGACCCCAGGAGCTGGAAGGCTGCTCGACCCCTACCCCACCTCATGCAGCAGTGCTGTATTTGAGTAGTTGTGTTGAAGCAGGATGTGAAAGTTAGAGATAATGGATAACTAGAAATAACAGGACTGTACTTCTAATAATTTGATTACAACATTCAATATACGACTTAATCTAAGCCGTTTGTAATGGTTTGGGATACAGTGTTACATTTTATGGGTAACTTAATGGAGCCCAAAATTAGTTTAATAAATATAAGACAGTTACTAACAAGCCCAGTAGGGAATTCAGGAGAAACTTCCTTAGCCAGAGAGCGATTAGAATGTGGCACTCACTACCACATGGAGTGGTTGAGGTGAATAGTATAGAAGCATTTAAGGGGAAGCTAGATAAACATGAGGGAGAAAGGAACAGAAAGATATGTTGAAATGGCCAGATAAAGTAAGATGGGACGAGGCTGTTATAGAGCTAAAACAACAGATGATTGATATGTGTTTGCACTGTAAATTTGATACTAATTAATTGCTATTATACTAATGTGCTAGTTGCAATTTCTCTTTGTGTATTGCTAACTGCAAAGATACTGAATAATTTGTTGACCTGTTTCTGTGATTTAATTACTTGTTACCCAGAGCATCAGAAGGCACTGGATAAGCTGAGTAACCTCTGTTTGCTGAGCCGGAATATGCAGGAGCTAATTGGATATTACATCACCATGGAAGAGTACTTCATGAGAGAGATGGTCAACAAGGTAACTGTATAATGGTGTCAACTTCTCTCACATGCATCTGAGAAGCCATGATTATCGCAGTGCAGGCTCACCTTCATAACGCTAAGGAGAGAAAAATCAGCCTGGGTTCCTGTCCTGACCACTGCTAACAGTCCCAGAGACAAGGGATGAGCCTGTGATTTCCCCCTCAATGTCAAATGGCTTTCTGCTTTCTGGCTGTCTAGGTCCCTGTGTGGAAATGACTATTGGATAAGGTACCTGAGGGATTGATCATACCAAGAACCAGCATCTACAGGAGAGAAAGGCGTACTGATGATTATGAAAACAGAATGTTTGTTAACTCCTTGCACTCAGATTAAATGACATGGCATCAATTCTTGACATTAGGTGGAGGCCTGGCCTCTCTACATGTAGAGAAGGGGGAAAGTGGTTGAGCAAATTACCTCAAGAAATTGAGACCTTCTTGGCCTGTTTGGCTCAGTTTCATTCCAACAAGGAGGAAACTACTGGAAACATTTTAACACCATGACCATAGGATCTATTATGAAGAATTCTAGGTGCCTAGTTGTAATTCCAAGGCAGTATAGTATGATTTAGATTCAGATGTCAGAAGGTAATCTGATGAGGTTTAGCGTTGCATCCGTTTCCAGTGGAGGATCCCATCCAAACCACTAACATTCTCTTTTCAGGTACTGACTGATTTGTGTATTTCAACAGTTTTTGTTTCTGTATCTGCTGTCTCAGCACATACTATGATTGAACTGGGACTTACCTGAACACTGCCGTGGCTAAGTTAACCATCTGATGTGCTCCCAGCCCATGTGTACAGTGTTGCAAAAGGCCTTGAATTAATCCTGCTTCTAAAACCGACTTCACCATGGTTTCTGCGTCATACGTACACATATCTATAGTACGCTGATCCCCATTATCTCAGCAAGGCATATGGTAGTGTGGTGGTTATGTTATCCAGAGGCCTGAATCAATCATCTAAAGAATGTGATTTCAAATCTCACCATGGCAGTTTGAAAATGTGGGTTGCTTTTATTAAAATAATAATTCTGGAAATAAAAAGCTGTTTTCGTTAAAAGTGACCATGAAGCTGTTATATTGTAAAAAAAAATTAACTGATTCACTATTGTGCTTTATGGAGGAAAATCTACCATCCTTATCAGGTCTGGCCTGTATGTGACTCTAGCTCTGCACAAATGAGGTTGACACCCCCCCCCCCCCCCACCCCCCCCCACCCCGGTGATCAGATACCTCAGAGCAACAACTTAGATTTATACAGCATCTTGAATTAGTGAGCTTCAGGTAAGATAAAGCTGATGCAGAGCATGAGTGGAGGTGCCTGAAGGTGTGGATGCTTTAAAAAGCATGTTTGGAGGAGGCTGTTAAAATGGGCAATAAATTACTGATACAATTTGGGATTTTCTCGGTTTGTATGGCTGAGCTATTCATTAAATAATCTTGCTGAGGCATTTAAAGGTTGCAATGTTTGATTACAGGCTGTTGCGATGGATGTCTGTGAGAAGGGCCAGTTGACATCCAGCATGGTGGATGACGTGTTTTTCATTGTGAAGAAGTGCATTGGTCGTGCTCTGGCGAGCTCAAACATTGACTGCCTGTGTGCCATGATCAACCATTCCACCACTGTACTGGAGTCAGATTTCAGGTAATCTAGGCAATGACACTGTGCGTGCTCCTCGTCACGAATGTTAACATGTTCCTGTAGCTATTGCAACCCCTAAGGTATGTCAATCTGTTCTATTCCCTCATCCTTTTTAGTAGTGAGATTAATAACTTATTCTGCTTGATAGTGCATAGTGTAAAGTCTAAATGTGTACCTTCAAAATAAAATGTTACTCGACCACCCACAAGCACTGAACCTCCTGTACTTCAGATTGAAATAGTAAATTCTGGAAACACTCAGCAGGTCAGGCAGCATCTGTGGAGACAGGAAGGGAGGGTTAATTTCTCAAGGTGATGACTTTCATGGGTTCTGACAGAATGTTGTTGACTTGAAACATTAACTCAACTTTCTCTCTCCACAGAGGCTGCCTGATCTGCTGAGTGGTTCCAGCATATTCTGATTTCATGTCTGATTTCTAGCACCTTCCATTTGTGGAAGCTGTAACAATGCAACATTGGGCTATTTAACTATTAATACCTGCTGAAAATAGCATCTCTGAGCTATGTGCTAGATGTGCTGCATATTCCCTTTTCAGAGATATGCTGCAACTTAGAAGTGCGGCTTTCTTTGAATTTGACCTTTCCTGATCCTCTCGGAGGAGCTCTTTTGAGATTGATAATTGATGCTTTGGGGAATTGAGCCCATGTTTTCCACCTACTATAATGTTATGTGTTGGCCCGTTGCAGCTGCAATATTCCAGTAATCCTCAATGTATTGTTTTTTCTATTTGCTGACTGCCACACAGCTAACAGGAACCCTCAGGATCCACATGGTACATTTGTACAGCTTATACTGTATTCTTTATGATCTAACTTCACCCTCATATATTACAAGCTATATATATCAAACTAATAGCTATGTTACAAATGTTGAGGTTGACAAGGTTATTCTATTTGGGGACTGTCTCTTTAAATTTAAGATAAAAATGGAAGGGGTCATGTGACCTGTTCTGAAGTCTGCCTGACAGTAAGTCTGGGTGGTTTGATTGTTAGCGATCAAAGAAAGGCTTATGTTGTATTACTGGGAGGAAGGTACAAGATATTTATGCTTGGAGACAATGGCAGCAGTCTGTGTGTTAACAGTGGAGACCAAGAGTCTCCAAAGTCCCAGGAAAGTGTTGAGAATGTCAGGTTGTAAACAGTTATGTTAGAGAGTTCGACTCTCAAGGATAGCTACTTAGCATTTCTACCTGGATACAAGACCTATTTGATTCACTGACTATGGGGTGGATTCAGAGGAAGCCATTGTAAAGATTAAGTTACACGCTTTCCTAGAATATCACTGATTATCAGAGTGTTTTGAGTCTGCCTGGGTTCAGGAGAGAGAGAGAGCAGCTAGAAACCAAAACATTTCTGTGGTTCGCTGCACAGGAGTGTGGGTGGGAGCTCATGGCTCGGATTGGAAAGACCAAATTCATGGGTTAAAACAAGGCTGGAAGAGTTGCCTAGCTTGGGCTAAAGGGAGAGTCTCTGGGAAAAGAAAACCACAATGTGGAAGATTTATCTAAGATTGCAAATTACCAGGCTGAGAAAAGAAAAGAACAGAAATAAATTCTGAGAAGCTAAGAATCACTTTGGATTGATTTTGGGAAAGTGTCTACCATAAAAGACAGTGTAAAGTATACCTTTGAAGTGTGTTTTTTTGGTTAGGCTAAGAATATGAATAGGAGTGGGGGGTGTGGGGGGGATGTTATTCTGTTCTGTGGTTTAAAATATAAGTTGCCTACAAAGATGGTGTTTAATTAAAAGTCTTTTAGTCATTTGTTACAGTAAATGTCTTAAAACGTGAAAACTTGCTGTGTCATCCTTTCTAGCTATTAACTGGAAATTTGAATTTCTTTTTTAAAATTATTGGCCTCTATGGACATTGTAACAGTGAACACTCTGCAAAACCTATATAATGCACCTCTTGAATAAAGAATAGTGTCATAAAATCAGAAGTTTCCTAGAACAATCCCCACTCTCCGTTGTGTTATCTGCTTTCAGCTAGGACTAGAGTGCAGTTGCCCTCAGCAGTCCTAAACTAGGGAGCACAAATCAGCCAGATTGAGTGTTGCCTTTTGACATCTGCTGGAGAGTGAGTATATGTAAAGGTCAGGCAAGGAATGGGTTAGCTCTGATGTTCTTCACAATGGAATAACCTGGCACTAAGATAGATATGGAGAACTGCAAACATCTTGTAATCCTTACTACGAGCATAAGGACACACTATAAGAAATGAGGGGAGAAAATTGAAAGGAGATGGGATAAACACCTCATGATCCATCTCTTTAAGGCTACTGAATATTGTTTTCTCTTGCTGAGGAATGTCTGTACCTTAGGTGACCACCGACGAAGTCATTTCAAATCCCAGCTCTGCTCTATGGCTAAAGACCAAATAGTTTTTAGTGTGGGAAGAACTGTAAGTCATTTGCTAACAGTGACAATACAGGAGGAATCTATGGATCAGTATCAGTGAGGTACAGGAGAAATCTAAGGGTCAGTAGGAGGGAGGTGGTGGCATAGTGGTAATGTCACTGGACCAGTAATCAGGCGGCCCAGGCTAATGCTCTTAGAAGGTTAATACTAACTGAATTTAAATTCAATTAATAAATCTGGAATTAAAAACTTGTCTCAGTAATGGTGACCATGAAACCATTGTCATTTGTTGTAACAACGCATTTAGTTTACTAATGTCTTTTAGGAAAGGAAATCTGCCGTCCTTAATTTGTATGGCCTACAGTTAACTCCAGACCCATAGCAATGTGGTTGACTCTTAAAGTTCTCTGCAGCTGAGAGTGAGAGTCTGTGATCTCTACCTGTTGCCAGGGTTCTAGACATCTGCTCAGGGCTGGAGAGGAACTTGCAGTGGGAGGGGTAAGATCCAGTTGTTGTGGTCCAGTAGGTACCAACAACAGAGGTAGAACTAGGAAAGAGATCCTGCTGAGGGAGTATGTGCAGCTAGGGGCTAAACTAAAAAGCAGAGCCTCAAGGGTAATAATCTCTGGATTATTACCTGAGCCATGAGCAAATTGGCATGGGATAAATAAGATTAGAGAGATGAATGTGTGGCTCAAAAGATTTTTGTGGGAGAAATGAGTTTCTATTCATGGGGCACCAGCACTGAGGAGAGTGTGAGCTGTACTGTTGGGTCAACCTGCACCTGAATAGTACTGGGACTGTTGTTCTGGTGAATTGTATAACTAAGGCGGTAGAGAGAGCTTTAAACTAAATAGTGGGGGAATGGATCATGTGAGAGGAAATATGGTAAAGGGAAATAACAAAGTAAGAGAGCAGGGCAGCAATTTGGGTAATGAGCTCCAGAGTGTGACAATAAGGGACAGGACATATAATTGTAAGAGTGCATCACTAGATAAGGCCAGAGATTGCAAAGATGGTGAAAAAAAAGACCCTGTACCTAAATGCACACAGTATTTGTAACAAAAAGGATGAATTGTTAGCACAGATAGAGATAAATATGTATGACCTTATAGTATTACAGAGACGTGGCTGAAAGGTGACCAAGGTTGGGACCTGAATGTTGAAGGGTATTTGACATATCGGAAGGACAGGAAGCTAGGATAAGGTGGTGGGGAAGCTCTGTTAATTAAGGATGACATTAGTTCAGTATTGAGAGGTGACTGTAATTTGAAAGACCAAGATGTAGAATTAGTTGGGTATAGATAAGAAACAGTAAAGGTAAGAGGTCACTTCTGGGAGTAGTTTATAGGCCCCCTAAAAGTAGCAACACTGTGTAGGACAGAGCATACAGGAGGAAATAAATAGGGTGTGTAAGAAAGATGCAGTAATAATCATAGGTGACTTTAATCTGTATGTAGATTGAGCAATTCAAATTGGCAAAGGTAGCCTGGAAAATGAGTTCATAAGGGTATTTTCGGGACAATTTCTTAGAGCAGTACGTTCTAGAGCCAACCAGGGAGCAGGCTATCCTAGACCTGGTAATGTGCAATGAATAGGATTAATCAATAACATCATGGTAAAGGAGCATCTAGGTAACAGCGTTCACAACATGATAGAACTTGATGTTCAGTTTGAAAGGGGGAAGTGTCGGTCCATGACTAGTGTTTTAAACCTAAGTAAAGGTAACTATGAGGGTATGACGGCAAAGCTGGCTAAGGTGAACTGGGAAACTAGTTTAAAATATAGGACAGTAGAGTTCCAGTGGCAGATTTTTAAGGAGATATTTAATAACTCAGCAAATATTTATCCTGGTGAAAAAGAAAACTCTGAGAAAGATGCATCATCCGTGGCTAAATAAGAAAGTTAAGGGTAGTATTAAGTTGAAAGAAACACTGTACAAATCTGCAAAGGATTAGACAGGTTTTAAGAACCAGCAAAGAATGAATAAAAAGATAATGCAGAGGCAGAGTATGAGAGAAAGCTAGCTGGTCATATGAAAATAGATGGTGACAGTTTCTACAAATATTTAAATAGGAAAAGAGTAACTAAGGCTATTGTGTTTGTCCTCTAGAGAGAGAGTCTGGGGAATTGATAATGGAAAACAAAGAAATGGTGGAGGCATTGAACAGGTATTTTGTGTCTGTCTTCAAGGTAGAAGACTTAATTAAGAGCTGCTAGGGTTGGATGAACTTAAAACAATCACGATTGCCAGGGAAAAGGTGCTAGGAAACTATTAGACCTAGAGGCTGACAAGTCCCCAGGACTGGATGCCCTGCATCCTAGGGTCTTATAAGAAGATAACCAATGCATCTACGAGATAGTAGATGCATTGGTTATCTTCCAAAATTCCTTAGATTCAGGAATGGATTGGAAAATTGCTAATGTAACACCTTTGTTCAAGAAAGGAGGGAGGCAGAAAGCAGGAAACTATAGACTGGTTAGCCTAACATCTGTCATAGGGAAAGTGCTGGAATCCATTATTAAGGAGGGTATAGCAATTTACTTAGAAAATCACAATGTGATCAGGCAGAGCCAACATTTCTTTAAGAAAGGGAAATAGTGTTTAACTAATCCATTAAAGTTTTTTGACAAAGTAACATTCAAGGTGGATAAAGGGGAACCGGTAGATGTGATGTACTTAGATTTCCAAAAGGCGTTTGATAGGGTCTCACATCAAAGGTTACTACACAAGATAAGAGCACAGGGCTTAGGGGATAACATATTAGCATGGATAAAGGATTGATTAGCTAACAGGAAGCAGAGTGTAGGAATAAATGGGTCTTTTTTGGATTGACAAGCTGTAATTAGTTGAGTGCCACCAGGATCAATGCTAATCAACTTTTTACAATCTATATCAATAGGTGAAGGAACTGAATGTATGGAGCTAAATTTGCTGATGACACCAAGAAAGGTCGGAAAGTAAGTTATCAAGAGGAGGTAGAGAGTCTGCAAAGGGATATAGACAGGTTAAGTGAGTGGGCAAAAAATTGGCAGATGGAGTTAATGTGGGTAAATGTGAACTTCTTCACTTTGGTAGGAAGAATAAAATAACAGTATTCTATTTAAATGGAGTGATTGCAGTAATCGGTGGTACAGAGGGATCTGGGTGTCCTGGTACATGAATCACAAAATTAGTATGCAGATACAGCAAGCGATTAGAAAGGCAAATGGAATGTTGGCACTTATTGCAAGAGGAATGGAATATAAAAGTAGGGAAGTTTTACAGCAGCTGTACAAGGAGTTGGTGAGATCACATCTGGAGTAGTGTGCACAGTTTTGGTCTCTTAATTTGAAAAAAGAAATAACTGCTTCAGAGCAGGTTCACTCAACTCATTCCTGGGATGAAGGGATTATCTTATGAAGAAAGGTTGAACAGGTTAGGCCAATACTCATGGTAGTTTAGAAGAATGAGAGGTGATCTTATTGAGACATATCAGATTTTGAGGGGACTTAGTGGGTGAATACCCAGAGGATGTTTCTACTTGTGGGGGAAACTCAAACTTGGGGACATAGTTTAAGAATAAGAGGTCTGCCTTTTAAGACAGGGATGAAGAGAATTTTTTTCTCTTAGAGGGTCATTAGTGTGTGGAATTCTTTTCCCCAGAAGGTAGTGGAGGCTGAGTCTTTAAATTTAATCAAGGCTGAGTTAGATAGATTTTCGATAGACAAGGGAGTCAAGGGTTATGAGGGGCAGACAGAAAAATGGAGCTGAGACCACAGCCAGATCAGCCATGATCATATTGAATGGCGAAGCAGGCTCGAAGGGCCAAATGGCTTACTCCTGTCCTAAGTCCCATGTTCCTATGTTCATATGTAAATGCCTTCTGAAATGGCCTAGCAAGTCTCTCATTGTAGCAAGCTGCTACAAAGTCTAAAAGGAATGAAACCAGATGGACCAACCGGCATCGCCCTAAAACCAGAAATCACAACTGCAAACCTAACCCTGTTGACCTTGCAATGTCCTCCTTAGTAACATGTGGGAGCTTGTGCCAAAAGCAACAGCCTGACCTAGTCATACTCACCGAATCATACAATGACTGAGGTACCGTCATCACCATCCCTGGGTATGTCCTGTTCCACCAGCAGGACAGATCCACCAGAGGTGGCGGCACAGTGGTATACAGTCAGGAGGGAGTTGCTCTGGGAGTCCTCGACATTGACTCCAGATTCCATAAAGTCTCATGGCATCAAGTCAAACGTGGGCAAGGAAACCTCATGCTGATTACCATTGCCTTGGCTGATGAACACCACTTAGAGGAAGCACTGAGTGTGGCAAGGGCATAGAATGTACTATGGGTGTGGACTCAGTGTCTATCACCAAGAGTGGCTCAGTAGTTCCACTACTGACCGGGCTGGTCAAGTCCTAAAGCACATAGCTGCTAGATTGGGACTGCGGCAATTGATGAGGGAATAAATAAGAGGGAAAAATCTACTTGACCTCGTCCTTACCAATCTACCTGTCATGGATGTATTTGTCCATAACAGTATTGTTAGGAGTAACCACCGCACAGTCCTTGTGGTGACGAAGTCCCGCCTTCACATTGAGGATACCCACAATCGTGTTGTGTGGCACTACCACCATGTTAATTGGGATAGATTTCAAACTGGTCTAGCAACTTAAAACTGAGCATCCACGAGGTGCTGGGGCCATCAGCATCAGCAGAATTATATTCAACCACAATTTGTAACCTCATGGCCTGGCATATTCCCCACTGTACCATTACCATCAAGTCGTGGATCAACCCTGGTTCAACGAAGAGTGCAAGAGGGCATGCCAGGAGCCACACGAGGCATACCTACAAATGGGGTGCCAAATTGGTGAAGCTACAGCACAGGACTACTTCTGTGCCAAACAGGGGAGGTGGCATACAATAAATGGAGCTATGTGATTGCACAGCCAAAGGATCAGATCCAAGCTCTGCAGTCTTGCCACATCTAGTTGTGAATGGTGGTGGACAATTTAACTGGAGGAGGAGGCTCCACAAATAACCCATCTTCAATGACGAGGGAGCCCAGCACATTAGTGCAAAAGACAAGGTTGAAGCATTTGCAACCATCTTCAGCTAGAAGTGCCAAGCGGATGATCCATCTTGGCCTTCTTCGGAGGATCCCAGTATCACAGCTGCCAGTCTTCAGCCAATTCGATTCACTCTACGTGATATCAAGGAACAACTGAAGGCATTGGATACTGTAAAGGCTATGGGCCCTGACAACATTCTGGCAATAGTACTGGATTATTGTGCTCCAGAACTAGCCGTGTCCCTAGTCTAGCTGTTCCATTACAGATATAACACTCGCATCTACCCAGCAATGTGCAAATTGCCCAGGTATGTCCTGTCCACAGAAAGCAGGACAAATCCAACCCATCCAGTTACTGCCCCATCCGTCTATTCTCAATAATGAGCAAAATAATAGAAGGTGTTGTAGACAGTGCTCCATGCAGCACTTACTGAAGCTCAGTTTGGTTTCTGCTAGGGCCACTCCACCCCTCACTTCATTACAGCCTTGGTCCAAACATGGACAAAAGAGCTGAACTCCAGAGGTGAGCTGAGAGTGACTAGCCTTGACATCAAGACAGCATTTGACCAAGTGTAGCATCAAGGAACCCTAGCAAAACTGGAGTCAAAGGGAATTAGGGGGAAAGCTCTCTTCTGGTTGGAGTCGTACCTAGCACAAAAGAAGTTGGTTGTGGTTGTTGGAGGCTAATCATCTCAGTCCAAGATATCACTGTGAGAGTTCCTCAGGGTAGTGTACTGGGCCCAACCATGTTCAGCTGCTTCAACAATTCATCATCTTAAGATCAGAAGTGGGGATGTTCATTGATGGTTACAAAGTGTTCAATACCATTTGCAACTACCCAGCTACTGAAGCAGTCCATATCCATATGCAGAAAGACCTGGACAACATTTAGGCTTGGGCTTATAAATGGAAAGTAATATCTGTGCCACACAAGTGCCAGGCAATGATCTTCCTTCTTAATAGCAGAGTGGGTGCACCTATGCCACATGGACTGCTGCAATTCAAGTAGATGGCTAGCCACCAACTTATCAAGGGCAATTAGGGATTGGTAATAAATTGGCAGTGATGCCCACATCTTATGAGTGAATTCAGAAAAAAATGTCAGTGATGGCACAGGAGGAATCTCTGGGTCAATGATGGTACAGGATGAATCTGTGGTCTTTGATGATACAGGAGGAATCTATGGGTCAGTGATGGTACAGGAGGAATCTATGGTCTCTGATGGTACAGGAGGAATCTAGGGGTCAATGATGGTACAGTTGGAATCAATGGGTCAGTGATGGTACAGGAGGAATCTATGGGTCTCTGATGGTACAGGAGGAATCTATGGGTCAGTGATGGTACAGGAGGAATCTATGGGTCTCTGATGGTACAGAATGAATCTATGGGTCAGTGATGGTACAGGAGGAATCTCTGGGTCAGTGATGGTACAGGAGGAATCTCTGGATCTGTGATGGTACAGGAGGAATCTATAGGTAAGGAATAAGAAGAATGTGTCAGCCACAAATAGCTGTTTACAACAGAGTTTTGTCTCTTGCTTAGGGGTAAAACCTGGCATGAGGTCCTGGCAGTCCATAGCTCACTCATTTACTTTGAGTTCATAGCCAGCCTTTACGTCTGTTGCATTGGTGAATGTATAAAGTCACGTAACAGATTCTCTTGCAGTAAAGCGTTTTGAGCTGTTTCTATCTGTTTCTGTTGTTCAGGGAGGTGCTTTATAACAAGCTGCGGATGGGATTCCCTGCCACGACCTTTCAGGACATACAACGTGGTGTAACCAGTGCTGTGAATATCATGCAATCCAGCCTGCAGCAGGGCAAATTTGACACCAAGGGAATTGAAAGCACAGATGAAGCCAAGCAATCCTTTTTGGTATGTGTTCTATATATGCTTCCCTCTACTTGGGAAGCTGTTTGCCTGTTGTGTAATGTCTCCCTCACCTGCCAGCAGGCTGCCATTGAGAAATCATCCTGTAGAGCATCACTGGTTTGGTTCCACATCCTTGCAAAGCATCACTCGCCAACAGGGATGACCTTTTTAGATGTGGATTTTGTGCTGAGCTTAGGAATTAATCATTTTTCACTTTGCACACCCCATCCAAGCATGAGGTGCCTCTAAACTCTAGTTGTTACCAGACACCATTGTCACAAGCTTTGTGAAAGTTCATTGTAGTTGCTAAACAATGGCTTGACATTGGCCAGGACCCTACACCTTTTCAGGGTTGCCGACTTCCCCCCTTCACAGGCTTGTGATTGTGTTTAGGTGGCTAGAGCAGATCACTTTCCCTTCAGACACCCTGTGTTGGCATGGAGTACTCCTTGGTCAGGTATAACATAATTACCTGTAGAGTAAAGCTCACTCTGCTCTTCCCTGCCTTAACAATGTGGCTTGTACCTAATCTCTGTACATTCAACTGGACCAGTGTAACATCCCTTCTCCACTTATTCACCCTAATGTAACTGCTGGTTTGGTGCAGTTTTGTGCTGTGGGTGCATATTATATTGAGGCTTGCTGAACTTATTTTATATTGGACTTCCAAAGATCTGGGCTTGGTTTGTGCCCACGGTTGAACCTCCATTGTCTTACCCAGCAACAGCCAGTCCCAGAAATGAGCTTTCTGAACTCTTATCATAAGCCTGATTACAGACTCTCTCATTATTTGATGGGTGTTGTGTATCTGTCCTACTCATTGTGCTAATTTGCTTATGTGCTGTTAAACTCTCTTGTTTCATTTAGGTGACTCTGAATAATGTGGAAATGTGCAGTGAAAATCTTCTGACGTTGAAAAAGACCTTGGAGGTATGAGAATATCCAATTCCAAGGACAGACATTTGCTACAGGATTAATGTTTTTTGATTTTTCTCCACTCATGGAAGGACCAGATAGCTGTTAAGGTACAGTCCTGGGGCAATACACCAGTATCTGACCTGAATGGCCCTTCATTACATAGTCAGCTTTATCATTGTGCGTTTAAGATGTTTCAAGACTTATCTGTGATGTTGCTCGATCTGTCACCAGCCAGCAACTGCACACTTGCTGATGGTCACTACCCTGCACTCGTATTGAGGATTGAAGCCAAGTTGATAACTGTTTTCTTGCTGCACAATTACTATTTATCCCCTTGTATTTACAATTACTCTCTAAGGGTACAGTACTCAGTTATACATGTCTGCTATTTGAGAATGGGGGTGTGCAGCAGCTGTAGTGTTTGAAGGCTGCACTCTAGTTTTGAAGGCAATAATGTCAAATCAAGCCTCAGCAGACTTTCAAATTCTGCTTCCTTCTCCCTCTTTCAATCCCTCTCCTGGCCAAATGAGCAAATCTCACTGGGCCACAGCATGGAAATGGTTTTGTTTTTTTGCCAGTTTTCTCCTCTCCCCATGAAGGTGCTGCTTCATACTTGGAACAGTGTCCCGGAAGTTCCAGTCTTTCACTGTGGTGGAAGCAGGATTGTAAACTGTAATTGTTGAATGAAGTGGTGTATGTTTCTCCACAGAGTGACTGTACAAAACTGTTCAGCCAAGGTCTGGGAGCAGAGCAGGCACAAGCAAAGATTGACAGCTGCCTGTCGGACTTGGCTGCCATATCCAACAAATTTAAGGATCTCCTGCAGGTGAGTTAGTCAGAATCAAGCTTTGGCTAATTTTGTTTTTTGATGAGTTAATTGCAGACCCCCAAAATTAATGCAAACCATTCAAGCTCAGTGCTTTCACATTTAGAAAAACTACCTGAAACAAACTGAATCAAAAATGTAACAGGTTTTGAACTTGCCCGTGTTTTACCTGGATATCAGGGCCATAGCTTTCTCTAGATTCTACGGGCTGAGGAACGTGTCCAGCTGTGACTTGATGGCACAGCAACTGCTTGGAATTGGAAAATATCAGCAACATTTCTTCTGGACGGAATGTGATCACTGAGTGACCAACACTAGAATCAGGGAGTGAGAGAGAGCAGTGATGATACTGACATCTCTTATGATATAGAATTATTATGCTATTTCTTCTAACCCATGACACTGACTAACTCAGAAAGAGCTGAATATCAGCCTGTCCAGCTCTCAATCTGGCAGCCCTCCCCCACGTACTTTGATTCAAATCCCACCACCTCAAAGAGACCCAGTTTAAAACCAGGATGAACCAGTACCCCACGCTAATAGGCTCAGCAGTTTATGTAGGTGAAACCTCTTGTTGCCGCAGGGACCAAAAGCAAATGAATTGCTGAATCCCTTAAACTGATATGGGTCCTGGGAGCATATAGCCAAGTCAGGACATCCAGAGTACCAATTACTGGCATTAATAGCAAACCAGCAACTTCACAAAATACCCACATTTAACCATTGCAAAATTTCAGCTTAAATGATCTGATTGAAGAATTTAAAATATTGGGTGGCTTTTACAAGTTAAGTCCCAGGAGAGCTGGTGCACCAGAGAGAGCCACTTCAATCGGCCTGACATATACTTAGCACACTTAGACATACTGCTAGGATGTAAGATATGGTGATGGGTTTCCCCATTGCAAGGGTTAAGTATAGAACACAAGAAACAACATCTCCCATACCTTCAAATTAGGAGTGATGTTGAGGGTGGATTCCCTTCCTTATCATTTAAAATGTGATTGAAGGGGAATGGAATAGTAAAATGTTGTCCACTAGGACATGAGCACAAAAATGGATTTTCTAAGAAATAACTTGCATTTATATAGCACCTTTCATGCCCTTGGGATGTCCCAAAGTGTTTCACAGCCGGTGACGTACTTTTAAATTGTCGTCACTATTCAGTACATGTCCCACTATTCAGTACATGTCCCACTATTCAGTACATGCCCCACTATTCAGTAAATGGCCCACTATTCACTACATGTCACAATTTTCAGGACATGCCACACTATATTGTACGTGTCATACTATTCAGTACATGTCACACTATTCAGCACTTGCTCCACTATTCTGTTCATGTCATACTAGTCAGTACATGTCACACTATTCAGTACATGTTGCAGTATGCTGTTCATGTCACATATTCAGCACATGCCACATTATTCTGTATGTGTCACATTATTCCGTACATGCCATACTATTCAGTGTATGTGACGGTCTTCACTACATGCCACACTATTCACTGCATGTCACACTACTCTGTATATGCTACACTATTCAGTGCATTGTCACACTATTCATTACATGTCACACTACTCAGTACATGTCATACTATTCAGTATATGTCACACAATTCAGTTCATGCCACACTATTCAGTAGATGCCACGATATTCAGTATAGGAAACACAGCAGCCATTTTACACCGAGCAAGTCCTACAAACAATGTTATAATGATCAGTTCATCTGTTTTATTTCATTATTGGTTTGAGGCATAAGGTATTAACCAGAACATATTCTTGAATAGTGCCAGGGGGTCTCTTAACTGGGAGGGCAGATGGGCCTTCAGTTTAACATCTCATCTGATAGGCAGTACCTCTGACAGTGTAACACTTCCTCAGTACTGCACTGAAATATCAGTCTAGATCATGTGCTCAGGCCTCGAGTGCAATTTGAATCCATGGCCTGCTGACTCTGAGGCGAGAGATTGCTACCACTGAGCCATGGCTGATATCACCAGTCACGTTACTGAGGGAGGTCTACATGGTCGGAAATGTAGTCCTTTGGATGAGATGTTGAACTGGGACTTTGTACAACACAGATTCCTTGCGCAGTTGAAAAGCCCAAACCAGAGTACGTTTGCTATTACAATGCCCAGTCTGTTTCTGATTACGTTAATAGTTTATGTTTTGTCTTACAGGAAGGTTTAGCAGAACTCAACACAACAGCTATCAAGCCGCAGATTAAGCCCTGGATAACTGGGTTCCTCTCCATCTCACACAACATTGAGGAGGTGAGAGCATTTAACGATATGCAAGCAAAAAGCAAGTTACTGAACATGATTACAGACATCTCCAACTTCAGAAATTTGCTCATGTCACTGCGTCTCGCAAATGCATACAGCCCTCAGAGTTAAAGTTACTTGATTTAGTATGGAGCACATCAGCGTTAAACCCTGTATTTCACTTTCCCAGAGCCCAGCTTACACATTTATGTATCCCACAGTCGCCCTGTATTGCCGCCCTGTCCCTAGTACATAGTCTACATCCCACCACGTATAAACCCAGTGTCTTACTGCCTTACAACAATGTCACTACTTACCTTATGTTAGATCTTCTGTTCACTGTAACATTTGCAATCTATACAACAGTGAAATATCTTTGTTATCCTTTCCACAGCTATACATCTAACATAACCACTGCTGTTAAAACCATAAACAAACCATCAGAACCTCTCCACCTTTTCCTCAGCCCAGATCACAGCATTAAAAACTCTTGGGTCATCGGGCACCTTTGGGCAATCAGCAAATCAACAGTTGAGTCATTGTTGCATCCAAAACGCAACCAAGAAACAGAAAATACCCGCAAACAGCATTGTTATTAACTGAGGTCCCAGCACATGAGATATGGATTTATATAACAGTAGCATCGAGATGCAATGGCCTAAAGGCCTCATCAATTGCAGACAAGCATTAAATCCAATAATAGACCAATACTAACCATCTTCTGATACTCTGTGTGTTCAGTGTAATTTGTAGTGGAAGCAATCTTAAAGTTCGTAAAACAGGCAAAGTAGTGATGCACAGACAATTGGCCCTAAATAATCATTTAACAAGGGAGCAAATTCCTGATGTGTTGTATCCCCAAGCTGTCCACTTGACATCTGTTTGCTTTACACTATTTTATTTTATTCCAGGAGGAGTTTAATGATTATGAAGCCAATGACCCCTGGGTCCAACAATTCATTCTCAACCTGGAGCAACTAATGACAGAATTCAAGGTGTGTGTGCAAGGTTTGCTTAAAGTCCATAAAGTTCCAATGAAATTGAGGTCCTGGGCAAGAAGTGCAGCTTCCCTAACCTCGGATCCTAAATTATAAACTGGCAGCAACAATGAGGAATCACATCATCTTTTAATTGTTCTTTTCCAAAATTTTCAAGGCGATGAAACTCTTTACTTCACACCCCGGTTTTCAGTTTTCCTGCAATTTTTAGCTCTGTAAAATGTCACCTAATGACTACACATTCAATTATGTTGCCATCTCTTTTCAACTTGAGCAGTTCTGGTACTAAGATCTTGGGCCATTATCTGTTTCTGTGTTTGAAATAATAGTGAGATAACTTTAGATGTTAACCAGCCGGCAGAGTGGAGTGCATGCACAAGTGAGAAGATGTGTCATAATAGTATTTTGTAATAGAAACCTCTCCGGAGTCTACTCTACTTATAATTTCAGAGGCCATTATTATTCATAATGGATTAGGTGTGATGAAAAAGTAAATGAAAGCCCCTCACCTTTCACCATCTAGTATTCTCCCTCAAAACTGGGTGTAGAGCAGCTCTCTGGTCTCATAACCACTCAGTTCTGTTCTTGAACTAAAGGAGTCCCACTTGGGTATGGAGATTGAAACTTGTGCAGTTTACCAGCAAACTGAATCCTTGGATTGAGTAGTGTCTGGAGCAGGCCTGTTTGCTCAATGGATCAAAGCACTCTGTAAGGTGTAACTGAGGCATATGGACAGGAGGTCCCGTTATGAAACAGCCCAGAGGAAAACTTTAAACGACTATCATAACCTATATTTTTTAAGTAGTATGTTTGAGTTGTACCTCTAAATTCAAGAATCAGACCACCAGTTCTTGAGAGGTTTTATATTAAACTAAAGGAAACACTTTATTAATTTACACAAGTTAAATATATACACATAGCTACAAATTACTACTATCATAACTTTTAACAAATTTCCAAACTAATCTCCATCAAGCCAACAGCAACCCATAGATTTTAACCAGACACTAGGCAAAGCATTTTCACCTTACAAATTCAAATTGAGGTTCCTCTCACTTTGATTCCTGTGGAGACAGTTGTAGGCTTACAGCTACTTTGATCTTACATTGCCTCTGCTCTGCCCACACAAAACTGCTGAAGTTATACCTAGCACAGCTTATTGAATGTAAATTCTCATTGTATCACCAGCCTCTTCTAACAATAAAACCCCTTTCATAGTACCAATTTTATTAGTAATATAAACATATTGCTTGGTCTCTGCTAGCTAGGTGTCAGATTTCACTCACCTTCTTGAATGATCTATTCAAAAATTGCAAATGCATTCTACCTCTCTTACATCTCAAAACCAGTATACATCACAGTACCCAGACTAGCTGGCTTTTATCCAATTAAGACACATCTACAGACTAACCCTCTATTTTTAAAAGAAAAATATTTTCCATTAATATCATATACATTAATAGCTTCATGACAGGTCCCAGGTTCAATTAGTGCTGTTAGCTGATCTCAGTGAGGGTAAAATTTAACTAGTTTCCAATTATGACTGTGTCCCATGACTCTCACTGGTCAGTGTATGTGTGTAGGCATCAAATAAGGACAGAGTCCAGTTTAACTGTGATGCCACCCACTGGTGAATCGCCTGATTACTGTCTTGGTCTCACTGGCCACATGGACCTGGCAGGATGACTAACAAGCGCTATAGAACTAGACCCCTGCAAGACTCGGCTCCTTGAGTAGCAAGGGGAAAAGGAGTGAAAATAAAGCTCCCTGTCCTGCTTGTGCAGTGCTCACTGAAACGCACATAAGACAATCAGATGCTCACTGCTTCTATTTCATTAGTTCTCAGAACACTGGCAAGGTAGAATTTATTGCCTATCACAGTGTTACTGGTGTTTTCTGTTTTTGTTTCAACTGTCCAGTATTTATGATTTGTTTTTTCATTCACTCTAGGTGTTGAGGGGGTGGAAGAGAACGTCCACTTGTTTCAATATGTGACTGTGTCTGTGTTCTTTAGGTTGGATTGTCCCAGGTGATCTATGATAACCTCACCAGTCTGATGACGAGCTTGATTGCGATTGAACTGGAGAAGGTGGTTCTCAAGTCGACATTCAGCCGGGTATGAGTGGAAAAGGTCACGAATACTTTAGCATTTCATACATGTCCTGAAACAAGCTGAACTGATGATTTATTGGGTGAAGGTGCCACTCGTGTGCTACTGAACTATGCAGATGGGTAAAAGGATTAAATTCTGAGGACAGGTTGCACAGATTAGGCTTGTATTCCATCGAGTGTAGAAGATTAAGAAGTGATCTAATTGAATGCTTAAAATGATTAGCAGATTTAATAGTTTCTCTTTATCTCAAGTGGGGGAGTCCAGACAAGGGGGAATCACCTTAAAGTTATTACTAGGCTATTAGAGGCGATGTCAGAAAGCACTTCTTCACACAAAGGCCACAGAAAATCTAGAACTCTATTTCCTCCAAAAATTATTGGGACTGAGTGTCAGTTGAAAAACAAAAGATTCCTGTTTATTGGAACCAAGGCAGTAATTGAGGTCGAGGGACAGACTAGCCAAGATCTGATTGAATGGCTCGAAGCTACTCTTGTTCCTAAGTTGGTATGATCGTAGGCTCAGTCCTTGGCTGTGCTATGTGAACTGACCTCACCTAGCTTGGCATTAGGTCACGTCAGCAACCCTGGGCTAGGCAGGGGAAAAACTGTCCAGGGTTCCTGATTCAATCAGTACCAAGAACCACAGACTGTATCTAGTATAGACAAGTAAAAGGCGGAAACTGCAAAAGTTGGGAGAGATATTCCATAGAAACTGCAAGTCATGGTAAGATGCTGAATGTACATACACGTTTTAGCTAAAGCTTCTATTTTTAAGTCATCTGAATAAACTGCAGTGATATTCCTTAGCACTTGGAAGCATATGAAAGGTCTTTGGCACAAATCACACTGCAAAATGAATCTCACCTTCCACTTTATTTAGGGTTCAGCTGTTTTCCTGAAGATGCTGAATCCACGCAGGGATCAGGGTGTTCTCCAGTAACCCCCTCTTCCCCACTCTCCCTCTTCTGAATCCTGATAGGAGCTAAGGTCACTGGATAGCAACCTGGATCTGGGATTATTTTCTCTTCCCCCCGATCTGTAGCCCAGGCACACTAAGGATAGACAATAACTCTACAGCTCTCAACTAAAAAGGGAGTAACTTATTCAGCACGGAGTAAGACTTTCATAGTTACACAGTTTAGCATCATGTCAGGCGATGCATTTGTCCACAAGGCTGTTGGATTAAAATAGGAGGAAGGGGCGGGGGTGGGGGTGGGGGCTGGAGAAACACTCAAAATACAAAATGGGTTTGAATGAGGTTTGTTTCTGCATTTATTTAAATTTTCTCACCTAGCCAGTGGGGATCTCCTATCTTCGTTAACATTCATTTGCCTCTTCAAAAACAGCTTTGCAGTATCTCCTCCTGACCTCCTTTGTTAACTTTTCAGCTTGGCGGGTTGCAGTTTGACAAGGAACTCCGATCGCTTATTGCGTACCTGACGTCAGTGATCACGTGGACCATTCGTGACAAGTTTGCTCGCCTCTCTCAGATGGCAACTATACTGAATCTGGAAAGGGTGAGTGCGTAGAGTAGGTTGAAGTAAAGAGAGTGGGAGGAGGCTTGTGGGGAGCATAAAGAAGGAAGACTTGTATTTATACAACTCCTTTCACAACCTGAGGACATCCCGAAGTGCTTTACAGCCAATGAAATACTTTTGAAGTATAGGCACTGTTGTAATGTAGTAAACCAGAATAGATTTGTTGGGTTGAGTGGCTTGATTTTGAACTGTAATTTTATGTAGCTCCTAAAACAGGAGGTGACAGGACATTTGTCTGTCAGAACAAACATTGGTTCTGCAGCCAGCATGTTTGAGAGAGGTCTGAATGATGTGTTTTGAAGCAACATACTATGTATGGACATAGCCTGGATAGTGAATGGTGGGGTCAGTGGGAGTTGGCGGCTGGGGGGCTCGTTGGCGGGGGTAAGAAGAGGATAGGCGGTGCGGGAGGAAGAGGGCCAAGATGGAAAAACAGCAGTTGAAGAGTAGACTCTTGAGGAGGTAAAACAGAAAATGCTGGAAAAGCTTAGCAGGTCTGGCAGCATCTGTGGAGAGGGAAACAGAGTTAATGTTTTGAGTTCCTATGACTTCTTCAGAGTTCTGAAGAAGGGTCATATGGACTCGAAACGTTAACTCTGTTTCTCTCTCCACAGATGCTGCCAGACCTGCCGAGTTTTTCCAGTATTTTCTGTTTTTATTTCAGATTTCCAGCATCTGCAGTATTTTGCTTTTTAAAAAGGCTCTTGAGGAGGTTTTCAGGGTAAGGGAGTCAGTAAGGTGGAGATGCTGAGTGAAACAGGGAGATTGAGGGTGGAGGTAAGATGGCTGAATGAGCAACTGCTGATAGTGGAGCACAGGAACAACTAATAGGGTGGTGTTTAAGGAATGGAGAGTGTACTCACGGGCGCAGGCTGGAGAATGTGAGATAGAGAGGGGTGAGATCACAGATGGATCTACAAGTAAATATTAGAATTTAAACAGGAAGGCTGATGAGAAAGTTGTCCAGAGAAGCATCCCCATGAAGAAGAAGAGGGATTTCAGTAACGGTAGAGGAGAAGTGAAGATGGAGGCAGAGTGTTGTAGAAGTGAAAGAGGAACCTTTGAAACAGGTTGATTATGAAGCTGCAGTTGAGATTGAACACAATAACCAGGGTTCCAGATCTCTGGGCTGAGCTTGTAGCAGGAAAGAAGATTGAGTCAATATCCACAGGAGCTGATGTGCACTTCTTTGGATTTTGTATCCTAAAGCTGGAGGAAGCTTTTAATAAAATAGACAATTACTAGAGATATGTAACAGTCACAAGATTGGTGGAGGAGGTAGTGAGGTAAAGCTAGATTGTTGGTGTACAGGTGAAAGGTGACCCTATGTATACAATGACCTCACCAAGGGCAGCTTGTAAATGGTGAGGAATAGATGGAACCCTTGAGATGTGGACATGGGAGGAGAAACCATTTGAGATAATGTAATAAAAACAGAAAACACTGGAAATACTCAGCAGGTCTGGTAGCATCCGCAGAGAGAGAAAATCAGAGTTAACATTTCAGGTCAACGACCCTTTGTCAGAACTGAAAGTGCTTGGAGATGGGACACTTTTTAAGTGTGCAAGGAAAGGGGTTTAATGGGAGGTGGTGGTTGGAGGGAAGAGCTATAAGTCCACTGACTCTCATAGCTACCTTGATTGAACTTGCTCACACCCCAGTTGTTGTCAGGGCTCTGTTCCATTCTCCCAGTTCCTCTCAGGGCTCTATTCAAATTTCCCAGTTCCTCTCAGGGCTCTGTTCCATTCTCCCAGTTCCTCTGCATTTGTTCTGACAATGCAATCTTCAGTAACAATTTTATCATATACATCCTCCTTTATCCCCAACCCAGGAATCCCCCACCACCATGGTTGACAGGGCCTATGACTGTGTCCGTTCCATTTCTGCACTTCCGCTTTCACACCTTTCCCTCGCTCGCAGAATCATAAAATGCTTCCCTTGTCCTCACCTTCGTCACATCCAGTGTGATAGCACCACCAAACACATCTTCCCCTCCCCTGCCAGCATTCCAAGGGGAATATTCCCTTCACGACAGCCTGGCCCATTCCTTATTCACCCCCAATACCGCGTCCCCTTCCAACAGCGGTACCACGAGGGATGCTACACCTGTCCTTTTTTCTCCTTGTTCCTCATCATCCAAGGTTCCATGCGCTCCTTCCAATGGAAACAGTGACTTACTTGTACTTCTTTCAATTTATTACACTGTATTTGCTACTTACAATGTGATCTCCTCCATCGGGGAGACTAAATACAGTTTGGGTGACCGCTATGTAGAACACCCCCATAGAGTCTGCAAGTGTGATCCCAAGCTTCCAGTCGCCTGTCACTTTAATCCTTTGCTCCACTTCCACTCTGACTTGTCTGTCCACAGCCTCTGACACTGTTCCGTTGAAGCTCAAGATTGAAACTTGAGAAACAGTACTCGATCTTTTAACTGGACACTTCACAGCCTTCTGGTCTCAACACTGAGTTCAACAATTTCAGATCATAACCTTTGCCCCCATTTTCTTTTGGACAGCAGCTATTGATAATTCTGCTTTTCACATTTACACCTCCTCTAGACCTATCTTTTGTTTCTTTACCTGTCCTATTACCATCTCCTTTTGCCTTGCACCATCCTCCCTTTTGTCATTTAATCTCTCCTCCTTTCACCCTATCACAACCTTCCCTTTTGTCCTTTCATCCACCTCTTTCTCTGCCTTTATTTAAAACGTGTTACATCTCTAAGTACTCTCTCTGATGGAGGGCCCCAACCTGAAACTTTAACTCTGCTCCCCTCTTCACAGATGTGCCTGACCTGCTGAGTATTTCCAGCATTTTCTGTTTTTGTTTCAGATTTCCAGCATCTGCAGTATTTTGAGTGATTGAGGAGGGTGGAGTGGATGAGTATTGGAGGGAATGGAGTGATTGAGGAGGACGAAGGGATTAGTGAGCGACAGTCACATCCCATAGGATGGTGACTGACCCATCCTTTACTGATGCTGTGGATGGGGCAGCAGCCTGACTGGGTGGCTTCAAACAAAATGGGGAGAAGCTAGCTACAAGGCAACACAGTGTGGTTCAGAGTCAAACTAAAGCAATGCACTGGTTGCAACAACACATTTGCTGTAGCTTTTGAGAGAAAATTGGGCAAGTCCCCTCCATCCAGAGAATATAATAAGTTCCCCTCCCATCAACAGCTGTTGACTTCCCAATTCATGGAACATATTGATCCTTCTAACGGTGCTGGTTGATCATGGATCAACTTGCTTCTTGGGGAGTCTCTATGGAAAATTTGTACTCTGGTTAACCTTGCATGAAACTTCTGAATTGTGTTGTTGTTACTCACATTCTAAACTAAATACCTGCTTTCTTTAACATTTCATTATTTGAATGAGCTGTGTTATGTCTCCTGTCAGTTTTTTTCTTCAATGAAAACACGTTTATCTACTGTACCTTCCTTCCAACTTAGCCTCTAAAGCCAGGGTTTCCTGCCACTCTTCCCTGAACTCTTTCTAATGTAACTATATGTTTCTGATGACCGAAACTGCTCATCATATTCCAGAATTGGTCATATCATTGGTGGGTACAGTGTCAGTATCATTTGCTTTGTTTTTTAATCCAATGCCCTCTTAATATCCTATATTGATAACTGTCTCACATTGATAACTATTCCGAGGTCTGATCCTCTCCCTGTTCAGCCTCTGCCACAGGAGATCCTTTCTGTTGATGGGCAAACATTTCCTGATACTTGTTTCCACGTGCTACTCTACCAGGTCAATATCCATCTCTCGGTGAATAATTCCGCAGTAAGGTACTTCAATCTCTATATAACGTGTGGGTTTGCAGCATATATCTCATATCACTTTCTGTTTCCGCAGGTCACTGAAATTTTAGATTACTGGGGACAGAACTCTGGGCCACTCACCTGGCGCCTTACGCCTGCAGAGGTGCGTCAGGTGCTCGCACTGCGGAATGATTTTCGTAGCGAGGACATCAAGAGGCTTCGCTTGTAGCATCTATGCTTGGGCACTCTTCAGCGAATCACTTGTTATCATTCCTCATGGGCAGCAAGATATTGACTTATGCATCTTCAGGCAGTGGGGCCTTGTCTAGCATTTGAAAACACTTCATTGACATGGTCTGCAGTGCAGTGGGAATGACGTTCATGCTTTTCTGCTGTTGTCCGCAAGGATTGATGTACATTAATTGACAGATAATCTGAACATATCCAGCATCAGTGCTTCTGGGACAGGTTCGGAACCATACAATATATTCACATCCTGCTCCTGGAATAAAGGTTATTACTTCATTACACTTAGACTGTGCTGTATAAGTTTATATTACAGATTATGAGGGGGAGGGAGGGATAAAGCATTTTATAGCCAATGAACCACTTGTGAAGTGCAACCATTGTATTGTAGGAAATCTGTTGAATTGTTCTGTGGATCCCTTTCTTTCCTCATTGGCTGTGGGATTTGACTGTTTTAATTTGCTGGAAAGTGAGACGAAGCAGCAGACTGTGATGGGGTTAATGCTATCCAGCAATAATTAAAGTCCTTTATCTTCCCTTGGGCCTACTGATTTGCATGCTCAGTTCTCTCTCTCTCTCCTGCGAGATTGGCTCAATTTGAATGTGAATCTACTGTTGGTTCATTCTTGTTGCAACAATACATTTGGAATGTTGCCATTTTGAGTGTTCATAAAATCACCTCTCTGGTACAGCCATCTCGAGAACATCTCCAAATTACTTCATTCTTCCCAAAAAATTCCTCATATTTACAAAATTACAATGATCTTTACTGTGACCTTGGGGCTCTGGAGCAGGAACTTTTTGGTATGGAGACAAACGAAAAGGGAAGATCCAAGGTGTGGAGGTATCCTATGGAGCAAATTGGTCATGGTGAAGAGTTTAAGTTTTTCTCCTTTCCCTACACTTTCACGTCGGAGAATTAGATGGAGATATATTGTGTTCAAGGTTTGTAAATTGCCTAAATTAGCTCAACTTTGGACCACAAAGATCGACTTAGATTTCTATAGTGCCTTTTGTGACTTTAAGTTGCCCTAAATACTTTACAACCAATAAAATACTTCAAAGTGCAGTCTCTGTTGTAATGTAGGAAACATGGCAGCTAATTTGCACACAGTAAAACAAATAACAATGGAAGAAATTACCAGATAACCTGCTTTTAGATGGTGGTTGAGGGGTAAATATTGGTCAGGACACAGAGAATGCTAGTGCTGTTCATTTACATCCACCTGAGAGGGCAAATGGAGCTTTGATTTAGTGTTCCATTTGAAAGGCGGCATTCCTAACAGTGCTGCACTCCCACAATACTGCAGTGTACTGTCAGCTTTGATTTTGTGCCCTAGTGTCTGGAGTGTACTGTGAACTCACCACATTCTGATGCCAAGGCGAGAGTTCTGTTCACTGAGCCACAGTTGACACATAACCTAATCCAAATTATATTACTTGTTATACCAGGAGATTGAATCATTGCAGTGAAGCACTGTGACATTGGGTGAGTTGCAGTTAATTCCTACATGTCAGAAACATCACAGACGAAGTCCAACACAGATGTATCAACTAACATTACTTCAATTAATATCATCTGTGATCACATATAGAACACTATTGCAATGTTATGCATTGAGCAGTGCCCAAAGTATATGGGTATATATTAAATGACAGTTTAAATTATTGCAGACACAAATGTAAAGCGTCTCAGTGTTAACTAGCATAAGAACAGAAAATGCTGGAAACACTCATCTGGTCAGGACGTAGCTGTGGAGTGAGGAACAGAGTTATTGTTTCAGGTTGATGACCATTTATCAGTTTATCATTGACCTGAACTATTGTGATGAGGCTGATAGGACTTGTCATTATCAAATTTGAACTCCACCTGCCATGGTGGGATTTGAACTCTTATGCCTGAGCATTAGCCTCTGGATTACTAGGCCAGTGACATTACCACTACTCCACCATCTCCCCAGTGTTTTTATTTATGTGCAGATTCCACAGCAACTTCAGGTGAGGGCAAATGAGCAGTTGAATATGGAAATTGATTAATTGCAGAATCACAGAATTGTTACAGTGTAGAAGGAGGCCATTTGGCCCATTGTGTCTGCACCGACAGAGATGCTCTGCTTTTCAGTTAGCTTTGTGAGAATAGCATCTTGCTGTCTGTGTGAAGTTCCTGTACTTTTACGATAGGTACAAAGTAAACTTACAACAGAAAGTTGTCAAGTCATTTGAATCTAAGTACTGTTTTTAACGATGAGCATTAATTACCTCTCTGGCACTGAAAATTAATTACTAAGGTGTGGTTTTTCATCAGGTTTTAGATTTTTTTGTCATTTCTCTCTCTCCAATTATTTATTTCTGTACTTGATTTGACATTAAATTCACCCACTCTAATTTGCTCTTTCTCAGTCCTTGTGCTGTTAATTTGATGATCCTTCTGTCTGGTTAAGGAGATAGACCAGTGCTTCCCAATACAACCCATTATAACGCTTGAGAAATTAACATGACCCCCAGATGCCAACTTGCCAACTAACTATTTTTCTTCCCAACTTTTTCTTCCTCCCTTCCTGCTGGGCATTGTATCAATTTATATTAGGGTGTATGTCATTTGCTTTTATCAATGCCTTGATTCCACATGAAAGACTTGTGCCCACTCACAATTTGTACACCCTGTGGGGTTAGGGTCACTTATGGAGCTACTGGCATGACCAGTTTAATTTCAGGGCTAGGGAATTCACTGCGAAATCTTACCGTAGTTCAGGCCACACACACTGATACCAATACAGCAAAGACAAAACAGTTTAATTTCCCCCAGATTTCCAGTTCAGGAACCGTACCTTTTAATTTAAATTTACATCCCTTGTCTTCCCTGCTTTCACCACAGACACTTGGCAACACAGGGTGCCTGAGACTTGGAGCTCATCACTAACGCCTCCATCAAACTGGCAGGTGAGGGACAGAAATCCAGGTCGATTCAATTTTCAATCTCCCATTTCTTGGTGAGTGTTTCTAATCAGTACCACTACTAGACAACCCAGCAAAGTTTGAGAGCTTAGACTGCTATGAATCTTGAAGTGAACTGCACCTCTGGCCTTCCCTCGGACCTGCCTGCAGAACAAAGTCTACGAGTTTATTTTAGAGTCCAATGGAGAGAGAGATCTCTACAGTTGTGTAGCAATTGGTATCCTGGGGAAATGAAAAATTTGATTTTATTATTTTCTACCCATCTAGTTTCTCGGCCTATTAACGATTTGCTCCTCCTTGTTTCTATATTAGAATGGTTTGTATATAATTATTTCTTGCGATCTCATTTGCTGTGTCTGTCACCCCAATTAAGGTTGCAAACCGCAGTTCGGCAACCCATGAGATGCATTCTTGTTTGGCCTGTACACCTAGGGGAGAATTTTTCCTATGGTGGGCGGGGGCCACAATCGGCTGTATGCCACCATTTTACGCAGGCAGGCCAATTAAGGTCTGTCCAGCATAATGCGCGGCCAGTAGCGCTCAGCACTACCTGTGCGGGCGGGGGAAGGAGGGAGAGTCAGGGCCTGTGCTCTTTCACGCATGTGCATGAAAGAGCGCAGCAATCTCCCTGAGGCACAGAGCTGCCTCAGAGAGATTGAATGGGTTACAGAACTTTTTAATAAATAAAGTTAAAATTTATTTAAACATGTCCCCTCATGTGAGTGTCACATGAGCTGGGACATGTTTATGAAGTTAGGAAAATTTAATTGTTTTATAAAACTTTCAGGAAACCTAATCTAACCTGTGGATAAGGGTTTGTGAAAAATGTGAAGGCCGCTTGGGCTTATCGCTTGCCCCCTCCCAACCTTAAGGTTGGATGGGCAGCATTCTTAACAAGCTTAATTACTTTGTTAATGGACTTAATAGGCCGTTGACAGTTCGACGGGTGCGCAGCCGCCTCTGGTGCCTGCCCGCCAAACAAAATATCGAAATGACGCACACTGACGTCAGGACACACGCCCGACGTCATCACGCGTCATTTTCCTCGTCAGTGTGTTGGGCCCACCCAACACGGCGACGGCAAAATTCTGCCCCTAGATTCCAGATGCCCTGTGGAGGGCACTCTGCCATTTCTATCTTAGGTTGGCCAAACTTAAAGTTGAAAAATCACCAGAGCTGGATGGGATGCATCCGAGGATAATGAGGGAAATATGGGTGGAAATTGCAGAGGCACTGGCCATAATCTTCTAATCCTCCGTAGGCAAACATTACACCCTTGTTCAAAAAGGGGTGTTAGGATAAACTCAGCAACTACAGGCCAGTCAATTTAACCTTGTAGGTGGAGATGCTTTTAGAAATTATGTTAAGAAACTTGCTGTTCCTACATAGTAACTTTTTGTAATTCATGGACCAGGACACCTAGATCCCTCTGTACCACACAGTTAAGAGTATTGCGTGCAGTTCTGGAATCCACATTATAGGAAGGATGTGATTGCACTTGAGAGAGTGCAGAGGAGATTTACCAAGACGTTGCCTGGGCTGGAGAGTTTTAGTTATGAGGAGAGATTGGATAGACTGGGGTTATTTTCCTTGGAGCAGAGGAGATTGAGGGGGGACATGATTGAGGTGTATAAAATTATGAGTGGCATAGAAAGGGTAGACTGGAAGGAATTTTTCCCCTTGTTGGAGGGATCAATAACCAGGGGGCATAGATTTAAGGTAAGGGGTAGGAGGTTTAGAGGGGATGTGAGGAAGAATTTTTTCACCCAGAGGCTGTTGGGAATCTGGAACTCACTGCCTGAATGGGTGGTAAGAGGCAGAAACTCTCATAACATTTAAGAAGTATTTGGATGTGCACTTGCCATGGCATACAAGTCTATGGGCCTAGTGCTGGAAAATGGATTAGAATATTTAGGTACTTGTTTGACTGGTGCAGACTCGATGGGCCGAACGGCCTTTTCTGTGCTGTAGACTTCTATGACATATATTCTATAATCTCTCTCTATTTAAATATACTGCTTTTCTATTCTTCCTGCCAAGTGAACAAGTACACATTTTCTCACATTATACTCCATCTGCCAAATATTTTGCATACTTAAACCTATCTATATCCCTTTGTAGACCTTTTATGTCCTCTTCACAACTTGCTTTCTGACCTTTGTGTCATCAGCAAATTTAGCAATCATACATTTGGTCCCTTCATTCAAGTTATTGATGTAGATTGTAAATAGTTGAGGCCACAGCACTGATCCCTGTGACACTCCACTAGTAACAGCTTGCCAACCTGAAAAAACTCTCTGCTTCTGTTAGCTAACCGATGCCCTTTCCACACTAATATATTACCCTTTACACCATGAGCTCTTACTTTGTGTAGATCAACAGGTGTTTGGTAAAATGTCACATAACAGCCTTGTCAGCAAAGATGAAGCCCATGGAGTAAAAGTGACAATGGCAGCGTGAATACGAAGTTGGCTGAAAGACAGGAAACAGAGTAGTGATGAATACAAACAAAAAAACTGCGGATGCTGGAAATCCAAAACAAAAACAGAATTACCTGGAAAAACTCAGCAGGTCTGGCAGCATCGGCGGAGAAGAAAAGAGTTGACGTTTCGAGTCCTCATGACCCTTCGACAGAACTTCGACAGTTCTGTCGAAGGGTCATGAGGGCTCGAAACGTCAACTCTTTTCTTCTCCGCCGATGCTGCCAGACCTGCTGAGTTTTTCCAGGTAATTCTGTTTTTGTATTGATGAATGGTTATTTTACTTGATGTGGCAAGCTTCTGTCCATGTAAATCCCTTGATACTGGGAAGAGCTTTTAAATTTTCCTAAAAAAGGAAATAGCTTTTGTTTTAATAAAAAAGGCATTTGAACAATTTTAAATTATTGCTTAGGGAGTGTGAGAGCTAGCATCATATTAAGTTCTGCTCTGCTAACAGTATCATCTCACTATCAAAAGAAATCTTCAGTCAATAGGTGATCAAACCACTTTATTTGGTCATTTTAATTGTGCCACAATTATCACAGTCTCAGTAGATAATCATCAATCCCACAGAACAATACTAAGGCCACTTGGCCCATTGTGCTTGTGCTGGCTCTTCTGCAAGAGCAATACAATACTAATCCCAGTGGCCTTCATAACAGATAATGAAAGAATAAAAACTTGCATTTATATAGTGCCTTTCACGATCCACAGATGTCTCAAAATGCTTTACAGCCAATGAAGCACTTTTGAAGTGTAGCCAATTTTTTTAATGTCGGAAATGCAGCAGGCAATTTGCACACAGCAAGCTCCCACAAACAGTGATTTGATAATAACCAGATTATCTGCTTTTATGTGTGATATATGTGATTCCAGTCTCACATCAATGTGGATGACTCTTAACTTCCCTTTGTTGTTTGCTTAGGCCACTTCAATGTTATATCCGACCAGGGCAACTAGGGATGGGCAATTAATGCTGACCCTGCCTGTGATGCCCAATGAATAATAGTAACGAAAAAGTTCTAATTTCCCACACCCTTCCAAAGAAAAGCAACTGACTAAAAAAATTTCAAAGTACCACCATAGGCAGCAACCTAATCATGGAGTGTGAATCAATCACTCAGACATCATTCTGTCAATCGCAATATCATCTGAATTTTTGAGGAATTAATTGTTACATGTCAATGCCAATGTGATTTGATGCCTGTAATACTGGAATCATTTGGATCCACTTGGCTTCACAAAAATAAACTTTACTGTCAAAGAAGTTAATACCAAAATGATTCGAAATTCTCTTAAATGTTATCATTATACCCAGTGATTCCTCTCTGATTTATCCGCATTAATCCAAGGTTTGTGCATGATTCTGGTTTAACCAAATGTTATTTCATCAGGCAGGAGCTGGCGTGTTAAATAATCCGTGTAGGATTCATTCTCCTTCTGTTTCACTGAGACGCACAGCGATTCCAGTCTCGTCTACTTCCACCTCATGGACATTGAAGTTCCCCAAACCCTGTAAGAAGGTCAGAATTCAGATCTGTTATAACCTTGCACTCATCTTCCCAACACTAGACTAATAGCTCCCTGGAGAGAACTGGGATTTTGGCCGGGATGAGATAGGGAACTTGACACAAAGTCTGGTATTTCTCTTGCCAAAGATAAACATTCACTGAGACCCTTCTTAACCTCAATGATAATTGGCTGGAGAGCAGGAGGAGGTGGAGAAACACAGGTTATTTTATAAAGACAGGCTTTGGCATTTATGTAATGTTTTAGAAATTTCCGGGCAACCATTCAAATGTATCAGTATGAAAGGGTGAGGAGCGGACCGCACTGGAAATTAAGGGTGTCACCAATTAACAGAGCGGGTCAAGAGAGCTCCTAAAAGATGGGAAATTACCTTTTCTATTAACTACACAGGGAGATGCTCCCCCTGCACTTCCAGCTCTGTTTTACAGGCAATGCCCGTATCAATTCCATAGGATCATGAGGAGGCCATTCAGCCCCTCAAGTCTGTTCCACCATTTAATGAGATCATGAACAATCTGTATCTTAGCTCCATTTACACATCTTGGTTCCATGACCTTTAATTCTCTGACCCCAAAAAAATCTTTCAGTCTGTTTTGAAATATACAATTGACTCCCAGCATCAACAGATTTTTTGGGGGATCAAAACAGAACGTGCTGGAAAAACTCAGCAGGTCTGTCAGCATCTGTGGTGAAACAGAGTTAACGTTTTGAGTCGAATAAGACACAAGAAGAGTCAGTTCTGATTCGACTCGAAACGTTAACTCTGTTTCTTTCTACACAGACACTGACACACACCTGCTGAGTTTTTCCAGCACTTTCTGTTTTGACTTCAGGTTTCCAGCATCTGCAGTATTTTAGGGGGGATAGAGTACCAGATTTCCGCTTTTGTTTTGTGAAGAAATGCTTTCTGATTATTACCCCTGAACAGTTTAGCTCTAATTTTAAGGTTATGACCATTTGTTCTGGACTCACTTGCCAGAGGAAATCATTTCTCTCCATCCACTCTATCAACCCATAATTGCAATTTGATCACCCCACAATTACCCCTCAATGCTCTATACTCAAGGCAATACAAGTCTAGTCTCGCCCTTATACTTTAACCTTTTTAGCTCCAGTATCATTGGTGAATTTCTGCTGCCCCATCCATGTTGTCTTTGCCCTACAGGAAGGTGGTGAAGTCAGGAGTCATGTTTCCCTGCCAGCAACAGGGAGAATATTTCCAATTTACACCATCTATCAGCCAACTGAAGAGAGGAATTACAGGGGTCGAGGATTGGGAAAGGAACTTTAAAGTGACTATAAAAGGTTCAAGAATCATAGATTGCCTCAACGGCTCAGTGGTAAAGACATCACCTGATGTGGTACTGAGTCATTCAAAGCAGACTATTCCAGATTATGCTGAGTTAAGTGGTCTATCCAAGATAGCAGCAGGGAGACTAGGGAAGAGGAAAAGTTGACCAGGGTTCCACTCCTGCCACTATCCAGTCATTGGAAGTGCAACATTTCTGAATGGTCAGTTGAGGACAAGTTCGGGCTCAGCTGTGATGCCACTCACAGTTGAGGAGCCTGCCAACTTGTACCTTGGAGTTTGCGCATGACTTGGACAAGGTACTAGATCTGTAGACCTTCAGAGCTGTCTCCAGCCAGGGCCCATGCCTTCAGGAGCAAAAAAAATCTAATACCTTCCTTTGTTTGGGCAGTTGGGGATCTGAATGTACAGAAACCATCACCACTGCAGATATTCAGCAAACTAAGTTACAGAGAATCTCCATGGATAAACTGTTGCTTGTTTGGTATAGAGGGGCCAGACTCTCCATGGAGGGACAGACCCACATTATCCAAGCTGCAAATTGTGTAAAGACTAAGGTTAATGGACGCCTAGTGTGCACAGGGGTACTGCTGGAGTTTAAACAGTTTACTAGAACATGGCACTAAAGCTTGCTAGCGCTTGGTCAGTTATCAGGAGACAAGTAGGAAGAATCCTATTCCCCTGCAGTGACAGGTCTGCCACCAGGTCTCATTAGTGAGGCAGACTGGGGCTTAGCAGTGTCCTGGTCTGACTTGGGTATGGGATATCACTGGGGAGAGGGAAAAACCCACACATTAAAAGAAAACAGTAGATGTATCTTCAACAATGGCATTCCCAAAGCCTTGGGGTGAAATTGATCTACTTCAATGAAAAATCAGGCTGGGTAGTAAATTAGGCTCCCGATTTGCTGGAGCCCATTTTGCACCAATGGCAAAAATTAATTTCACTCTCTCCCTTATATCCCACAATATCTACAATCTTTCTCATCAAAGTATATGTGGATTGGGTTTAGATCACCCTACTGTAAATGGTCACATCAAAATTCCTGCACTCTGAATCCCAACATCTTAGCATTGGGAATGTGTGACTGAATTCTCAAAAGATTGAAGTATTTTGGGATTCTACTATGATCGGAGCTTATTGGGAAACAGAGATACAAGTGATGGTGCAATGTGGGAGGGTCTACCTCACTCGCTTTCAGTATCCTCTCGAGTGCCTCTTTCTGTCGAGGTTTCTTGGTCAGGAGGTAAAGGAAGCCACCACCACCCGCCCCAGCCAAGCTCTGCCCGTGTACGTGGGGGCGTAGGACTGCCATTATCTGTCGGACGGCAGATGGCTCACATCCAGGAGCCATGTACTTCTTCTGCTGCCAATAGGTGTTCAGGCACTGGCCAATCTGGGAGAGGTCACCTGTCAAATGCACAGATTATTCATTTTAAATTACACATTTTCTCTCCGTCTTCGACAGGCATGCAAATAGTAAAATGGTAGTGAAGGAGAGATGGGGCCTTTAGGAACCAAAGAGGAGATTTACGCAGAGGGCATAGCTGAGGGAATAAATTAATATGTTGTATCTATTCTTAACAAGGAATAAGATACAGCTAAAGTCATAGTGAAAGAGGAGATAGTTGAGGCACAGAATAGGCTGAAAGTTGATAGAGGCATTAAGACAGTGCTTAAAGTTGATATATCTCCAGGGTTGGATGGGATGCATTCAGAGGAAACTGAGGGATGTAGGAGTGGAAATTATGAAGGAATGGCCATAATCTTCCAATCCTTCTTAGATACAGGGATGGTGCCAGAGAACTTGAGACTTGCAAAAGTGCACCTTTTTTCAACAAGGGTATTAAAGATAAGCCCAGCAACTAAAGGCTAGTCAGTTTAGCCTTGGTGGTGGGAAAGCTTTTAACAACAATTATCTGGGACAAAGTTAAATGCCAATTGGATGAATGTGGGTTAATTAAGGAAAGCTGGTATTGAATTCTTTAAGTAGTATTTAACTAACTTGATTGAGTTTTTTGACAAGGTGACAGACTGGGTTGATCAGGGTAATGCTATTGATGTGGTGTACATGGACTTCCAAAAGGCATTTGATAAAGTTCCACATAACAGGCTTGTCAGTAAAGTTAAAACCCATGAAGTAAAAGGAACAGTGGTAGCATGGATTTGAAATTTGCTGAATGATAGGAAATAGTGTTTAGATAACCCTGTTTAAAGCGTGTTCTAATAGCCTGTTTTGTTTTAGCACGGTTTGTAAATAACTAATGTAAATTACCTGAATAATGCTGCCTCCATTTTCGTTTTAGTGTGGTTACTGCACATGCTCATTTTGCTTTTGTAAACACACTTGTTTGTTCACTATCCCGACCTCCTTGCTCCCAACTGCTTGCTCCCTCCCACTTGCTGCCTCTCTCACCGCCTTGCTCGCTCCTTCTTGTTTGCCTCCCCTTTCCTGATCCTTTGTTCCTTCTCACTCGCTGCCCCTCTTCCGACCCCCTCACTCACTGCTTCCTTCTCCCAACCCCTCATTTCATCCCACTCACCTCTTTGTTCTACCGATCCCTGCTCACTGCTTCCTTTAACTGAGCCCCTCACTCCTTCCCACTCGCTGCTTCCCTTTCCTTACCCCTTTGCTTGATGCTTCCCTGCCTGACTCCCTCCCACTTGCTGCCCCCTCTCCTCTTCGCTTCTCCCTCCCGCTCACCTCTTTCTCCTCCCAGCCCTCTCGATCTCCGCTTCCTTCAACTGACCTCGCTCCATCCCCCTCACCGTTCCTCTTGCCACTTCCCTCTCCCAATCCTGTCGCAGCCCTACTTTCAAAACCCAAAACCAAACGTCCACTGTTAGATGTGATTCCATGATTGGGCAATACTTGTTGAACAATCCTGAGTGCATTAATAGCTACACTAACAACCAATTTAAGATAATCAGTCGAGCTCGTAACGTAGTTGCCTACTTGCTGCCTCCTCCCCTCTCGCTGTGAGGGCTCAGGAGAGGGGTGACAAGAAGGAAGCAGTGAAGGGGTTGGGAGAGGATCAGGAGAAGGAAGCGACAAGAGGGAGGGAGCGAGTGTCGGTGAGCAGGAGTCAGAAGTGGCAAGTTAGAGTTACTGAGTTAGTAAGAGTTATTAATTAGTAAGAGGATTTTCAGGCCAGTTAGGTTCACGGTAGCCAATAGTTTTTAATGTAAACATTACAGGTCAGGAATGTAACGCACCCTTATTACATGGTTTCTTATGGGAAAGTAATTTTTGTTTAGCACTGCGCCCTTTAGGAACAGATTAGGAGGGTTAAACCAGGGTTTAGCCATAGTGGTGACCAATTTTTTTTAGACTGGAGACAGGTATGCTGTGGGGTTCCCTAGGGGTCATACTAAGTCCAATTATTTTCTTTATCTATATTGAACATGAACTTGGAAGTATTGTGAACTGTGAGGAGGATAGAGAAGACTTCAAAAGGACACAGACGGGCTGGTGGAGTGGCTGGACATGTGACAGATGAAATTTAGTGGAGAAGTGTGAAGTGACACATTTTGATGCAAGAACGTGGAAAGGCAATATAACATAAAGGGTACAATTCTAAAAGGTGTGCAGGAGTAGACGGACTCCGGGGTTTATGTGCACAAATTGTGGAAGGTGGAAGGACAAGTTGAGAAACTAGATAATAAGGCATACTGGATCCTGGGCCTAATAAGCAGAGGCATACAGTACAAATGCAAGGGAGTTATAGTGAACCTTTAGAAAACACTGATCGACCTCTATACTGATTTGTCTAATTCTGGGCACTGCACTTTTGGAAGGATATGAAGGCACTGGAGAGGGTGCAGAAAAGATTTATGAAAGATCTTCCAGGGATGAGAGACTTCAGTTTCCTGGATAGATTGGAGAAGCTGGGGATTGTTTTCCTTAGAGAAGAGAAGGCTGAGAGGAGATTTGATTGAGATGTTCAAAATCATGAGGGGTCTGGACAGAGTAGAGAGAGGGAGATACTATTCCCATTAGCGGAAGCATCAAGAACCAGAGGACACTGATTGGCAAAAGAACCAAAGGCAACGTGAGGAAAAACATTTTTACGCAATGAGTGTTTAGGATCTGGAATGCACTGTCTCAGAGTGTGTTTGGTGGGGGAGGGTGTCAGTGGGGAGAGAAGATTCAACTGTGGCTTTCAAAAGGGAATTGGATAATTATCTGAAGGGATAAAATCTGTGCGGCTGCAGGGAAAGGGCAGGGGAGCAGGACTAACTGAATTGCTCTTGCAGAGAGCCAGCATAGAAATGACAGGCTGAATGGCCTCCATCTGTACTGTAACCATTCTATGAGTTTAATGATTCTTCCTCTCCTATAGCTGCTGACCCTAGCTGCATTTAAAAGAAAATTATGTAGCACTTCTTATATCCTCAGAACATCCTGAAGCACTTCACAGTTACTGAGGTACTACCGAAGTGTCACTACTGTTGTAGTCTCAGAAAACACAGCAGTTTGCACCCAGCAAGATTCAACAAACAGCAATGAGATAAATGTTTTGGGATATTGCTTGCAGGATAAATGTTCAGCAGGACACCGGTAAGCTCCTAGAAATAGTGATATGGGACCTTTTACATCCACCCAGCCTCAGTTTAATGTCTCATCCAAAAGACAGCATCTCTCCCACAGTACTCCCTCAGTCCTGTATCAGTCTATATGATGTGCTCAAGTCTCTGGAATGGGGCTTGAGCCTGTGATCTGCTGCCAGGAAGCCAAGGCTGACACCAGCATAAACTGTAGTAACAATGGCAATTGCACACTGAGCCCCATTGATAGCTTAATCTGGGGTAAAGTCACTGGCCCATAGCGACACGAAGCCGTGAAGACCAGAGGTTCAGTTATGGATACCCAGGCACAGGCTAGCCACCTGTATCTTACCCAAGTGGCCATTCTTCATTTCTGAGCACAAGTAGGAAGTATCAGGCAGTCTGTTGACCTACAGAGTCGTGGTTGGAACTTGTCCTTAACAAATGACCATGCACACATTTTCCAGCAGGGGTCAGTGAAGAGCAATTAGGCAAAAAAAAACAATAAATTTATTTAGTTTGGGAAACAAAGACCAGTTGTAGCTCCAATCAGTCTACTCTTGGTAACTGTCATGAAGCTATTAATGTTTATCAGGTTTTGGAAAGTATTTTTCTTTTAAAATAAAGGTTTAGTCTGTGGGTGTGTCTTAATTGGATTAAAGCCAACTAGTCTGGATGTTTTGATGTGTACTAGTTTGAGATATAAGAGAGATAGCGTGCATTTGCATTTTTTGAATAGAGCATTCAAGAAGTGGGGTGAAAATGATACCTATCTAGCAGCTACCAAGCAATATGTTTATATTACTAATAAAATTGGTACTGTGAAAGAGGTTTTATTGTTAGAGAGGTTTCGTTCAGAGGTTGTTCATGCAATGAGAATTTACATTCAATGGGCAATGGTAGGTATAACAAGACAACCATTTTAGGTGTGTAGAGCAGAGGCAATGTGAGATCAAAAGTCAGCTGTAAGCCTCCAACTGGCTCCACAGGAACCAAAGTGAAAAAAACCTCACTTTGAATTCGTAAAGTGAAAATGCTTTGCTTGGTGTTTGGTTAAGTCTATGGGTTGCTGTTGCCTTAATGGAGATTAGTTTGGGAATTTGTTAAAAGTTATGATAGTAGCAATTTGAAGCCATGTGTATATATATTTTAACCTATGTAAATTAATAAAATGTTTCATTTAATTTAATGTAGAACCTTGAGAACTGGTGGTCTGATTTCTGAATTTAGAGTCTCATCTCAAACATAACATTTAAAATTATAGGTTATGACAATTGTTTAAAGTTTCCCTCTGGGATTTCTAAATAACTCCGGTTTACCAACTGCATCGATCATAACATTCATTCAAAGTGGGTTTTTAAAAATTATTCAATAGTTTCAATTGAACAAGATAAGTGACAATGGCAAAGTGGGAATCCAGTGCAAAAGAGGAATAGAACCATCAATTAATTTGAATTGAGAGCACTTAATGAAGGCTGAAAGACTACTGTCTGGGCTAAATTAGCAGAACCAGAGTCTGAATCTAACCCAGCCCAGTTCAGAGTCTGAAATTAACCCAGCCCAGCCAGGAGACTGAATCTAACCCAGTCCACATCACAGCCTGAATCTAACCCAGTCCAGGCCAGTGTCTGAATCTAACCTACTCCAGACCAGTGACTGAATCTAACCCAGTCCACATCAGAGTCTGAATCTAACACAATCCAGGCCAGAGTCTGAATCTAATCCAGTCCAGGCCAGAATATGAATCTAACCTACTCCAGACCAGCGACTGAATCCAACCCAGTCCACATCAGAGTCTGAATCTAACACAATCCAGACCAGAGTCTGAATCTAACCCAATCCAGGCCAGAATTTGAATCTAACGCAGTCCAGGCCAGAGTCTGAACCTAACCTAGCCCAGGCCAGAGTCTGAATCTAACCCACTCCAGGTCAGAGTCTGAATCTAACCCAGCCCAGGCCAGAGACTGAAGCTAACCCAGTCCAGGTTGGAGTCTGAATCCGTTTTTTTATTATTCTTTCACTGGGTGTGGATGTAGCTGCCTTTATTGACCATCCTTAATTGTCCTCAAAAAGGTGGTGGTGAGCCACCTTCTTGAACTGCTGCAGGCCATGTTGCACAGGTACACTCACAGTGCTGTCAGGGAGAAGTTCCATGATTTTGACCCTGCCACAGTGAAGGAATGGCAATGTCAGGATGGTGTGTGGCTTGGATGGGAAGTTGCAGGTGGTGGTGTTCCCATTTGGCTGCTGCCCTTGTGTTTCAAGGTGGTAGAGGTTGTGGGTTTGGAAGGTGTTGTTGAAGGAGCCTGGTAAGTTGCAGCAGTGCATCTTGTAGATTGTACACACTGCTGCCACTGTGTTTGGTGGTGGAGGGAGTGAATGCTGAAGGTGGAGGGAGTGAATGCTGAAAGTGATAGGTCGGCTGCCAGTCAAGCGGGCTGCTTGGTCCTGGATGGTGTTAAACTACTTGAATGTTGTTGGAGCTGCACTCATCCAGACAAGTGGAGAGTATTCCATCACACTCCTGACTTGAGCGTTGTAGATGGTGTGAAGGCTTTGGGGAGTCAGGCGGTGAGTTACTTGCCGCAGAATTACTCACCCAGGCCCGAGACTGAATCTACCCCAGTCCAGGTCGGAGATTAAATCAGGGACATCCTGGTCTGTGTAATTTAGTATCACTGTGGGAAGTGGCTTTATCTGGAATCTTGCCTTCAGCTTTCTGGTCTGTACTACACAAGGTAGTGCCTTTCCCACAGGGAAAGTCAGTGATTGTGCAGATGGCAGCTGGTCCTTCTGCAGCCTTGCTTACCTTTGAGAAAAGCTTGGGCACATTCCTCTGTGTTCCTGACCAATGCATCAGCGTTCTCCACAATACTAGGCAGTCTAGCGTACCAATTCCTCAGCACATCCTGCAAAACAACCAAAACAGTTTCAGGAACTGGGATCAGTACTTCTTTCTGATTGCTCGCTTCCAATGGTCTAATAGCAGGAGCTGTTCACTGACTTCTGCTGATGCCACTCGCTCACTGGTGACTGGAAGCTGTGAGTATCCAGTCAACCTTCTTTCCAACTTCCTCTGTCTGAGAAAAGCGTTCCAGTGGAACTTCCTCAACAAAATGTTTTATCTCTTCACCAGATATGGCTGATGCACAGAAGGTCAGCATTTAATGCTTATTCCTAATTGCCCTTGAGAAGGTGGTGGTGAGCTGTTTTCTTGAACCGCTGCAGTGTAGGTACATGCACAGTGCTGTTAGAAAGGGAATTCCAGAATTTTGACCCAGCGACAGTGAAGGAACGGCGATATAGTTCCGAGTCAGGATGGTGAGTGGCTTGGAGGGGAACTTGCAAGTGGTTGTGTTCCCATTTGTCTGCTGTCCTTGTACCTCCTAGGTGGTGGAGGTCAGGGGTCTGGAAGGTGCTGTCAAAGGAGGCGTGCAAGTTGCTGCAGTGCATCTTGTAGATGGTGCTCACTGCTGCTACTGTGTGTCAGTGGTGGAGGAAATGAATGTTGAGGGTGGTGGATGGCGTTTCAATCAAGTGGGCTACTTTGTCTTGAATAGTGCTGAGCTTCTTGAGAGTTGTTGGAGCTGTACTCATGCAGGGAAATGGACAGTATTCTATCACACTCCTGATTTGTGCCATGTAGATGCTGGACAGGCTTTGGGGAATCAGAAGGCGAGTTACTCACCACAAAATCTCCAGCCTCTGAAGTAACTCCAACCAGGAGAAAGTTTTGCCTGGATTCCCATCAACTTCAATTTTGCTAGGGTCCTATATGTCACACTTGGTCAAATGCTACCTTGATGTTAAGGACAGTCACACCCATCTCACCTCTGGAATTCAGCTCTTTTGTCCCTGTTTGGACCAACGCTGCAATCAGGTGGTCCTGATGGAAATCAAGCTGAGCATCAGCGAGCAGGTTATTAGTGAGTAAGTGCCACTTGATAAGATTGTCGGCCACATTTTCCATCACTTTGCTGCTGATTGACAGTAGACTGATGGGTTGGTAACTGGTCGGGTTGGATTTGTCCTACTTTTTGTGGACAGGACATACCTGGACAATTTTCCACGTTGTAGAGTAAATGCCAGTGTTGTAGCTGTACTGGAACAGCTTGGCTAGGGGTGCAGCTTGTTCTGGAGCACAATTCTTCAGTACTATTGCCGGAATATTGTCAGGGCCCATAGCCTTTGCAGCATCCAGCCGCTTCTTGATATCATATGGAGTGAATCGAATTGGCTGAAGACTGGCATCTGTGATGTTGGGGACCTCCATTGATCATCCACTTAGCACTTCTGGCTGAAGACTGTTGCAAATGCTTTATCTTTATCTTTTGCACTGACGTGTTGGGTTCTGAATACTTATGCAGCCTCTTCCTCCAGTTAGTTGTTTAATTGTCCACCACCATTCATGACTAATGTGACAGAAGTTTGACCTGATCAGTTTGTTGTGTGATCGCTCAGCTAAGTTTATAGCACACTGCTTCTGTTATTTAGCATGCATGTCCTGTTGTAGTTTCATCAGGTTGGCACCTCATTTTTAGGTATGCTTGGTGCTGCTCCTGATATGCCCTCCTATGCTCCTCTTTGAATCAGGGTTGATCTCTTGGCTTGGTGGTAATGGATATGCCAGACTGTGAAATTACAGATTGCGGTTGGATACAATTCTGCTGCTGCTGATGGCCCACTATGTCTCATGGGTGCCCAGTTTTAAGTTGTTTTTCTGTATCTATTCCTATAAGCACGGCGGTCATGACCCACAAAACTCTATCATCTCCACAAGGACTGTGCAGTCCTACAAATACTGTCATGGACAGATGCCTGTGTGACAGGTTGATCAATGAGGCCTTGGTCATGTCTGCTTTTCTCTCTTGTTGGTTCTCTCATCACCTGCTGCAGATATCACAGTCTGGCAGATATGTCCTTCAGGACTTGGCCAGCTCGATCAGAAGTGGTGCAATGAGCCAGTCTTGGGCATTGAAGTGCCCCACCCAAAGTACATTCTGTGTCCTTGTTTCTGCTATCTTGTTCAACATGGAAGAGCACCGATTCATCAGTTGAGAGGTGGTAGGTTGTAATCAAGAGCAGGTTGCCCATGTTTGACCTGGTGTCATGAAACTTCATGGGGTCTGGAGTACATGACTCCCAGGGCCATTCCTCCCTGAGTGAATACCACTGGATGCAGGAGGAGTCTTGGACCTTGGCTGCAAGGTATGATTTGGTGAGTATGATTATGTCAGGCTATTGCTTAACTAGTCTGTGGGACAGCTTCCCCATTTTTGGCACAAATCCTCTGACATTAGTGAGGAGGATTTGCAGGGTCTGGTTGTGCGTTTGTCATGTTCAAGTGCCCAGTTCAATGCTGGGTGCTCCGTCTGGTTTATTCTCATTGCTTTTCAAAGCTATTTTGATACAACTGAACGATTTGCTTGGTCACTTCAGAGGCAGTTAAGAATTACCCACATTGCTGTTGGACTAGAGTCACATATAGGTCAGACTGGGTAAGGATGCCAGATTTCCTTCCCGAAAGGATATTACTGAACCTGATGGGTTTTTAGACAATTACCATTACTGATACTAGCTATTTTTTAATAATCTAGATGTATTAAATTAACTAAATTTAAATTTTGTGGTGGGATTTTAACTCATGAGCTGAATTTTACGCTGATTGGGCGGGTGCGCACCCGACTCGATTGGGCGTGAAATCGTGTGAGATCACGTTGGGCGAGCATCCCGACATCATCCCGCACTCGTGCGATATTGCGGTCCGCAGATGGGTGCGGGTGTCGGAGCCACGCCCACCATCAATTAAAAGGGCACTTAAGGCCATTAAAAAGGCAATTGACCAAGATTTCACGTCGCCTGTGTGATTTTGCGCTCGTCACACGGGCAAAATGGGCAGGCAGGAAGCTGGCATTTTGTAAAACCTCATCCACGGGCGGGATAAAAAGGGTCAGCAGCATTGCCAGTGTGAGTAATGAGGAGTTTTGGTGATAGTTTGCTGCTGATTGCTTATTGGTACTTGCAGCTTCATCTCTGTTTGGGGCTTCATTGTTAACATTTCCAGGCCGCACGTGAGGACTTATTGGTGTCTCCAAGGTCCCCGGAGGATTTTGACTGTGTGGATCCTTCCAGGTATCAGACAGCCCTCTTTTATCCAGGTAATTGGGGCTGTGATCTCCGCTGGTGGCACCTCCTCTGAGGAAGAAGAGAGGGGCAGAAGGGAGAAGAGGCCAGGTGTCCCTATGCAGCTTCCAGGGGAGCAACCTGTGGGAGGAGAGGTGCAGGCACAAGGGGCGCAGGGCCAGCAGGTAGACCAAAGCAGAATGGGCCGCACAAAAAACCACTGTCTTGCTGCCAGGGTTTACAGGCGGCGATGCAGTTACCTCTAGTCCGAGGTGCAATGCTGAAGGAGGCTCCACCTCTCCAGGGAGACTGCAACCTCCATTTGTCACATGATTGGGCCTGAGATCACCTCTGACTGAGTGGGTGGACACGCAAAGCCAGTGGCTCTGAAGTTCACAGTGGCCCTCAACTTCTATGCCTCTGGCTCTTTCCAGAATTCAGTGGTGGATCTGTGTGGAGTGTCCCAATCAGCTGCCCACACTTGTGACAAGCTGGTGACAGAAGCTTTGTTCAGTGGGGTCATGACATTTATTCATTTCTGGACAGACAAGGCCAGAGGCGTTGCAGCGATTGCTGAGTTCCCCCGCATCCAGGGTGCAATCGACTGCACACGTGGCCATCAAATCGCCAGTGGGTCAGCCAGATGCCTTCGTCAACAGGAAGAGATTCCACTCCAATAACATGCAGGTAGTTTGTGACCACAAGACACATATTCTGCAAATCTGTGCAAGGTCCCATGACATTTACATCCTCACACACTCCCATGTGCCAGGCTCTTCAGTGCTCCCGCTCGGTTGGCTGCTGGGCAACAAGGTTTATCCATTGAAAAGGTGGCTTATGATACCTCTCCACCACCCAAAAACAGAGGCAGAGCAGCATTATAATAGGGGTCATGACTCCACAAGGGCAGTGATAGAGAGGACCATAGGTCTTCTGAAGTTGCACTTCCAATGCCTGGACCATTCATGAGGTGCACTACAATACCCCCCAGAGTGGGGACAACCAGCCCTTAACAGTTCACCACGCTGATCCATGCCAACATGGTACTCACCCTTCCTGAGCATAGCAGGTCATTGGACCTCTTGCAGCACTGCACCCATGTGTGCCACACAATGTCATGGCTGCTGACCTGGGCTGCCACTCCTCCTAGGCTTTCTTCATCAAGGGTGGTGGGGTGGCCTCCTCCTTCTGTCCCTTGGTACAAGGGTGTCCCTCCTGACAGCCATCTCTTCCAGGAGGACCATGAGGCGCTCGTCCAAAAAAAGAGGGGCTGAGTGCCCACCTGACCTGCCCTCCCGCCTGGCATCTCCAGCCGCTGCCGAGGTCCTCAGTACTGTCTCTGCAACGTAGACTGCATGCTTCATCACTGGAAGCCTTCATGGAGCTGCCTGTGCCGTTTTTAGACTAGCCGCTGAGTTGCCATTGGACCCGGTGGCTGACAGGCCCTCGTCTGGCCCTTCCCGACCATTGGGAGGCTGCATTTCACGCTGGGCGGGCCTTAATTGGCCTGTCAGCGGGAAATTGCAGTTGTGGGCCGATCGCAGTCAGGGGCCTGTTTCCCGGCCACTCCCAGGCCCGATTACGATCATGCCCACCAGCCGAGCTGAATTCAGCCCCATGTCTCCGGATCATTTGTCCAGACTTACTAGTTACTCATCCAGTATAGATGACTAGTTCAGAAACATAACCATTATGGTACCGTACAGACTAGGACAGTAGGAAGCCATTCAGCCCCTTGAACCTATCTGCAATTCAACTGGACCACGCCTGATCTGTACCTGAACTCCGTTTACCTGTCTTGTTTTTATTTCCCTTGATGCCCTTGCCTAACAAAGAACTATCTAGAATCTTTTAATCCGCTCCCAGCATTCACAGCCTTTTGGGGGAGAGAATCCTACAGTTTCATTACCTATTGCGTGAAAACATGCTTCCTGATTTTGGCCTAAACGGTCTGCCTCTAATTTTAGGTCATGGGGGTGTCCCTTCTAATAATCTGGTCAGGAAGGAACCTCATTGAGTGAGTCACAGGTTGCTGTCTTTACTTTCATACACATCTGACATGTGATAAGATTTGCTACGAGCACTCAAGCTCATTTACCTCAATATGGATGGAGAGTCACTTGGATATTAGACATTTGTTTTTGTAAGTAAGAGAAAAATCAACCAGGAAACCAAATAGGAATAGCAGTAGGCAACTCAATACCTTGAGCCTCTTCCTTAATCCAATCAGGTCATGGCTGATTTCTATCTCAACTCCATTTATCCACCTTTGTTCTCTTACTAAAAGAAATCTATTGATCTCAGTCTTGAATTTTCAATTGACCCAGTATCCACAACATCAATATATCATAGAATGGCTACAGCACAGGAGGTCATTTGGCCCATCGTGTCTGTGCTGGCTCTCTGCAAGAGCAACTCAGTTAGTGCCACTCCCCAACTTTTTCCCATAGCCTTGCAAATATGTTCTTTCCAGATAATTATCCAATTCCCTCTTGACTGAATCTGCCTACACCATACTCACTGGCAGCCATTCCAGATTCTAACCACTTGCTATGTAAAAATGATTTTCCCCATGGTGCCATTGCTTCTATTGTCAATTGCCTTAAATCGGTATCCTCTGATTCTGGATCCTTCTGCCAATGGGAACATTTTCTCCCTGTCTACTATATCCAGATAACTCATGATTTTGAATACCTCTATCAAATCTCCTTTAATCTTCTCTTCTCCAAGAAGAACAGCCCCCACTTCACCAATCTATCCACATAACTAAAGTTCCTCATATCTGGAACCATTCTCATGAATCTTTTCTGCACTCTCTCTAATGCCTTCACATTTTTCTTGAACTGTGTTGCCCTAAACTGGACACAATACTCCAGTTGAGGCTGAACCAGTGTTTTACACAGGTTGATCAAAACTTCCTTGTTTTCGTATTCTATGCCACTATTTATAAAGCCCAAATAGAATCATATTTTACACTTTTGGGAAGCACTCTCAGCTTTGAGATCTGAGTTTGAGTTCAGCCAGAATTGGGTGGAAAGTCTCTCTGTATAAGCTCTCAGAGTCCTACAGGAGTTGGGTTGCCTCAATGAAGTTCCTAGAATATCCTCCCTGTGAAGATCAACTAACTCAAAGGATCTTTGACATCCACCTAAGAGAGTCTCAATTTAATGTCTCATTTGAAAGAATTCACCTCTAGCAGTGCAGTGCTAAGAGAAGTGGATTATGCTCAACCCGTGGAATAGGACCATCATCTCTGACTCAGAGGTGACAGTGCTACACACCACGCCAACTCAGCACAGCATGAGAATTGTACCTGGGATACTCCTGGTGTTATAGTTCAGCTCAAATGTACAATTGGGAGATTCTATCTCTGTGAACTTAATTAATTCCCTAACAGTAATTTTAGGATTCCCACGATATTTTCTGCTGAGTTCTCTCAGGGCAAAAAGTATTGTGCTACGCCTGCAATAGAGGAGCATTTGGGACTTGATAAAGTCACCTCAGGTTGCTCCTGAGGCACCAACATTATGTGACGAGTGGCCTAACCTGTAGAAGGTTACGTGCAAGTCGTGTTTTCCCTGTGTACACCAGCAGCAGGTGGTCATTCAGGGTCTTCACAAATTCATCCGTCACTGCAATGCGCTCAACGTCTACTCGCAGGGGCAACTGGGGTTTGGACCGACCGATCTTGATACCAGGCACCAGACCCCCGACTTGATCCTGCCAGCCTCCACCTAGAAAAGTGTGGAACTTTAATAAAGACAAAGAAAGACTTGCATCTATCCAGAAACCTTTCATGACAACAGGGCATCCCAAAGAGCTTTACAGCTAATGTCGTATTTTTGAAATGTAGTCACTGTTGTAATGTAGGAAACACAGGAACTAATTTGCGCACAAATTCCCCTCCTCAAAATTCTGGTCTATTTCTCAATTACCCCCAACACCTCCTTCACTACCCGCAGCCATGAAACTGGGGAGAATTATCCTGTTCCACTTCCTGTAGTGTCACAGGATCTTTTATCTCCACCTGAGAGGGGGACCTTGGTTTTAACATCTCATCTGAAAGACAATGCAGCATTTCCTCAGTAGCTCGCTGAGATGTCAGCCTAGAAGAGGGGTTCATGTCTCTTGAGTGGGGCTTTTGACTCGGGGTGAGAGTGCTGCCCATTGAGCCACAGCTAAACAGCCAATGAGGCCATTGGAGGCTTCAATTTTCTCAACAAACAGTGGACAACCGTGAGGCATTCAACCATCTTCACAGTGAGAATGAGCTTTACCTGCCTTGGGGAATGGTTTGCCTCAAGATTTATTTTTTAATTAAGGGACCTCAGTAAAGACCCATAATGCAGGATAACATTCAGGTTGAAAGGGTACAAATGGTAAGATGGCACCAAGTTTGGGTTTTAAAGAGCTGCAGATCGAGAGAGGAGGGTGCGGTTGAGAGTCCCTCAGTTTTCAGGTGCACTGTACTATAACAGAACACTCCTCAGGTAGGGGAAACACTGACTGCCCTCCCCTCCACTTCACAACAAGAACATCCTCATTTGGTTAATCACACAGTAGCAACAATTGCCAGCTTAGAAAAGTCCTTCAGATATCCTCATTATATTTAAAATTATTGAGCAACTCGGTAAAATACATTTCCCTTTGACAGGCTACACACCAGAGACCATGTGTGCAGGGGCACTGGGCAGTCTATTATCAAGCCACACAGACAAGAAGGTGCCTGGTTTTATCTCTACTTTGTACTTATATTAATGATCTCTGCTTGGACAGCAAGTACAATTACATAATTGGCCTCAGCACCCCTGGGTTAGAATGGGATAAGATTCGCTATCTAATGGCTCCTGTTGGTAGCGCTCGTTCATGGACAGTAGGTGAGGATTATATCCCATGAAGAATGAGATTGCTGGTAATATATTAGCATGAATTCAGTATTGATTAATGGACAGAAAAAAGCGTGGGAATAAATAGGCTATTACTGGGATTCTGTATTAACGAATTAGATGAAGGGACCGAGTGTATGTATCCAATTTGCTGATGATACAAAGCTAGGTGGGAAAGTAAGCTGTGAGGAGGACACAAAGAGCTTGCAAAGAGAATACAGACTAAATAAGTGATAGGGAAATAAGGTTGCAGACAGAGTATAACATGGGAAAATGTGAAATTATCTACATCATATTGTCTCTTGATCCCATCAACTTCTCTCCCCAGCTAACTTGTTCCACAACAAAAACAAAAATAACTGGAAAAACTCAGCAGGTCTGACAGCATCTGTGGAGAGGAAGACAGAGTTTGTGGAGAGGAAGACAGACCACAGATGCTGTCAGACCTGCTGAGTTTTTCCAGCTATTTTTGTTTTTGTTTCAGATTTCCAGCATCTGCAGTATTTTGCTTTTAACATGTTCCACAACTCTCTGGATGAATATATTCTCTAAATCCCCTCCCTTTTCCTAATTGTCAACTTGTGTCTCCTGGAGTTGGATTTCTTCACTACTTTAAACCATTTGCCCAAATCAATTCTCTTGACAATCTTGGATCTGGAATGGTCCCTATGGTTACCTGTCGTCAGCATTTGCTCCAGGTGAAGAACAGCATGGATCAGGGAAGAGGTGTCGGAGGACTTCCCAGCTGCTGTAATCAGCGCTGCCATCACGGCCCCTGCCAGGATGCTGCTTGTACCTAAAATAACAACAACAAACAATAAACAATCCCAAACACCACAGCAATGTTTTTGTTATGGCCTTTAACCATTAATTATCTACTTTATCTAAACATCAGTCAGAGTTCCTGCACTTATCAACTGACACTAGAAAGAAGTATGTTTGTGTGTGTATGTGCAAGTGTGTGTGTGCGTGCATGTGTGTGAATGTGAATGTACGTGTGTGTGTGAGAATGTGTGTGTGCGAGTGTGCGAGTACGCACAAGAGTCTGCGTGCAAGCATGTGGGTAAGTGCAGGAATATGTGTGTGTGTGTGTGTGTAGGAGTCACACATTTCAAATGAGAACCTCAGGTGTAGAGCCAAAGACCTAGTGCAAGACATCACTAGAGTAAAAGAGAAGACAAGATAAATGAGGAAGGTGTGATTAGGTGACAAGCTTGGGTTTTGCATGCCTGATAGTTAAAAGAGGAAGGGAGGTAAGAAGTTGCTGTGAAAGAAGGAACGAAGAGTGCAAGATGGTACAATGAGTCTTGATTTCAACAAGGAGAATTTTAAAGATGGGAAAATATAGAGTATAACAGGGTAACTGTGGCAGAAGAGTGCCTCCTAGTGAATCAGCAGTAACTGTGTCAAAGGGTGGGAATTTGGCAAGGGAAGGGACAAACTGGAATGCAAACGGCGAAGGAAATAGAATTTATATTTTGGAAGTAGCAGATACTGTTACTCCCAGGTTTATCTTATTGTTACTCACCCAGGCCAGATCCATGTGGGAGACTGGACCAAGTGTGAAGCTCAAAGCCACCACCAAAGCCTGTCATTAACTGATCCCGTAACGATACATGGGAAGGGTAGTGGATAATTTCTGTGCAGATAAAGGCTGCTTTCAACAAGGCTCCTGTCAACAGATAGTACATGTATTAAAGAACAGAACAAATACAACAATGTTCTATAATAATAGTCTCTGATAGGTTTGTTTCATGGCATCTCAAGGTTTTTACAGCTCATTGTGTCTGCACCAGCTCTCCCAATAAACAATTTATTTAGTGCCATTATCTCGCCTTCTCCCCTTAATCTTGCATGTTGTTCTTTTTCAGATAACAGTCATTTTACATCAAAAAAAATCTACGTAAATGTGTCATGCTGGTGCATTTCAACCCACTGGCTTTGATACTCTTATTTTCCAGCCCAGTTTAAAGTGAAGAAATAGGCCATTGAGTCATTTTGCACCTCACATCCAGTTCCTACACTGGCACTTTCTTCCTAAAGGAAATTGCTATCCCCTGGAATCATCTTACAATCTTACAGCACAGAAAGAGGTCATTCAGCCTGGCTCTTTGAAAATTAGTTCCACTCCCCTGTTCTTTTCCCCATGGAGCTGAAAATTTTACCTTTTTATGTATAAATCCAATCCTACGTCTTGGAACAGGCTCTCTCGGGAGACAGTGAAAGTAATTTTGATTCATTCAAATGTAAATTAGATTGATTACTTTCACAAAATACCATCTCAGATTACAGCGTACGAATAATTTGAGACATGAGGTGTGGTAGGTGTAGCATATTTGGAATGAAGAGGTCAATTTGGGCCTATGTTTCCCAAAGCTCTCTACCACTGTGGTTTAGCTTACTTCATGTCTGTGTTTGTTGTAGACTAACTGAGGATGCTAGGTGGTGAACTCGATAGACCGTGATCTTTATTTCATCAAGCAATTCCTATGGACATTTTCTCACCTTAATCTGAGGCCGGTTTGTAATGTGCTTTCTTCCACCTTGGCTGTGATTAAGCCAACTCAATATGGAGTGGGGATAGACCCTGTGACTTTTCAGCTCTCTATGCAATAGGCAGTCTATCTACCACCCTCGCCTTGAAGATACCTGGTGCACGTGGCTGACAGTAGTCCTGCAGATCCTCCAGACTCTGACACACTATTTCCATGGCCATTCTCTGCTCTCTGCCTCCACTGTTCAGGACTAAGTGCAGTTTAGGCTCTGCGATGCGACGCACCTTCGCGCCAATTGGTTTGCGCTTGTCCACTAGAACGGCGATATCCAGCACCGCTCCCCCGTGCTCATATGTTATTGGAGGCGTGTCACTCCAGCCACCTGTGGGAGGGAGATACATATCTTAAAGCTTGTGCACCGAGTTGAGAGGGATCAAGGGATAAAATTTCTAATAAACTTTAGAAATGATTCCTGCAGCAAACTCTCAGGATGAGACAACACAGACAGATTTAAGACTGAAAACCACACTTCCAAGCTGGGTCTCACTCTTACAGTTTCACAGATAGAATTACAATGCCGGAGCCTCAGATCTAACCTGTGCTCCTTATGGATACGGTTCCCCACAGCAAGAGTAAATTTAATTCTTCAAAGTAACATTTCTTCTGTTCTTCCCCCTTATATGGGACAATAGTCCAACCTGTTTGTATTAAGGTGTTGGAAAACCTTCATTGATCAGCTGAGCAGGAAAGCTGCATCTTCTGAAAAGTAGCATCTTAATTTCTGCTGGGGGAACTGTGTCAAATGCTGACAGAGGTTACAACATACAAGTTACAGTTCAGCCCAACCTATGTTAGATTTTACTCTCCACATGAGCATACAATCCTAATCAAATTTACTCACCCTGATCCATATCCTTCAAACTTTTTGCTTCATCGTCCTGTCCGATCTATTACAGAATGTTCAGAGTTTCTGCCTCAGTCACTAATTGTCTCGAGTGAATTCCACAGCCTCACAACTCTCTGTGCATGAAGAGGTTTCTCTTGTCCTCTGTTTTGAATCTCTTAACATTCAATCTTATATCGATGGTCTCACATTCCTGATCCATTATCCACTGGTAACAGTTTGCTTCTCTCTATTCCATCATATCTACTCATAATGTTAAACATCTTTATTATAATCCAAAACAAAAACAAAAACAGAATTACCTGGAAAAACTCAGCAGGTCTGGCAGCATCGGCGGAGAAGAAAAGAGTTGACGTTTCGAGTCCTCATGACCCTTCGACAGAACTTGAGTTCGAGTCCAAGAAAGAGTTGAAATATAAGCTGGTTTAAGGTGTGTGTGTGGGGGGGCGGAGAGAGGGAGAGAAGTGGAGGGGGTTGGTGTGGTTGTAGGGACAAACAAACAGTGATAGAAGCAGATCATCAAAAGATGTCAACAACAATAAAACAAAAGAACACACAGGTGTTAAAGTTAAAGTTGGTGATATTATCTAAACGAATGTGCTACTTAAGAATGGATGGCAGGGCACTCAAGGTATAGCTCTAGTGGGGGTGGGGAGAGCATAAAAGATGTAAAAAATAAATAAATAAATATTTTTTTTTTTCTTTTTCTCTTTTTATAATGGAAATAGGTGGGAAAAGGAAAACTCTTTTCTTCTCCGCCGATGCTGCCAGACCTGCTGAGTTTTTCCAGGTAATTCTGTTTTTGTTTTTGTTTTGGATTTCCAGCATCCGCAGTTTTTTTGTTTTTATCTTTATTATAATGTTCTGTAATCTAACAAAAAAAGTTTTTTTCATTTGTATTTCTTCATACCTGACAGAATCCTGTTGAATCTGTTTGTAGTCTCTTAAATCTCTTCCTGTTGAGTAGAATTCACTACTACACATGGTATTGTAACTGAGGTCTGTTTAATATTTTAATAGGAGTTCATCAATAGCTCTTTCATATTTAATACCTAAGGAGGTAAGACCTAGAATTCCATGAGGTTTTTTACAACACAATCAATCTAAGGTGCTGCCTTATATCCTGTGACGCTGTAACCCAAAATCCCACCGCTCTTCCACAGCACTGAGTCCGCTTCCTTTCGGACTTTTTTTTTTAACCAAGTGCCATTTGGAACTTCAGGTCAAACATGCTATGGGATTCCACACACCTGGCAGAAGGTACAGCACAAAATGTGTGTGCTCATCATTCTCATCCTTGTTTTCAAATTCCTCCAAGGTCTCACCTCTCCCTGTCACTGTAACCTCTACCAGCACTATAACACTCCAAGATCTCTGCATCCCTCCAATTCTGGCCTCCTGAACATTCCCGATTTCCACAGCTCAACAATTGGCGGCTTCAGTTGCTTAGGCCCTAAGCCCTGGAACTCCCTCCCTAAAATTCTCTGTGTCTCTCTCCTCTTTTAAATTGCTCTTAAAACATACTTCTTTAATCAAGATTTTGGTCACCTGTCCTATTATGTGTTAAAATGGCTCGGTGTTCAAAAGTTGATTGATAACACTCCCGTGAAGCACCTTGGGTTGCACTACAATAAATGTGTTCTCTTGGATCTTCATTGGAGAGTCAACCTAAATTCTATGCTCAAGTTTCTGGACAGAGACTTGAATCCACAGCTTTCGGAGCTGCTATCAACCAAGCCATGGTTAACAAGACTAGCGTATCCTCTCAAGCTGTAGATTAAATCGTAACCTGACCTTAAGATACTCAAACGAAGTGTAGTCAGTAAGCTCTAACAGCAAGAGCAGCACAATTACCTGAGATATCGATACGGGCAGGACACTCAGCCACCACCCACTGATTCATGGGCGGAAGCTCCACCTGTCCCATGGAGATGAACTCTCGTGCTGACATCACGGCCCGTCGGATCAGGATCTGCTCCGCCCCCTCATAGTGACGGGCAGCCCTCACCAGAAGGTCTGGTCTGCAATACACAAGACAGAAAACTGCATCAAAGGCTTGGTAAGCCTGAAATGAACACCTGGCAACCTTCAAGATGGGTTTTCAAACAGGATTTTGTCAGGCCCTCAGGCTTCTATCCCTCTGCAGCCATGTATAGCATCTCCAGAATTCTATATAAAATATTGATTTCTATTTTGTTGCTGTAAACTAATAAAGCTGGAAGTTTTTTTTAAATGACATCACTGTCTTCCTTGGAGTAGCTGCCAGTCGGTTGGATGTTAGGACAAGGAGTCCTAAGTAGTAATTAAATATTCTCCCACACATTAGGCAGAATTTTACGTCCTGGGGCGGGCATGCGCCCGACCCGATCGGGCATAAAATCACGCGAGATGATGTTGGGCGAGTGTCCCAACGTCATCGTGCACTTGCGTGATATTTTGCTCAGCGGGCGTGCGCAAAAGTCAGAAGTGCGCCCATCGACAATTAAGAGGGCAATTAAGCCCATTAACGGTGCAATTGTCTCCGATTTTCTGTGGCCCATCCAACCTGACAGTTGGCGGACAGGTGAATCAGCCAGGTAGCCTTTACATTTTTCATTAAACGTCATCCAAAGACGGGATGAAACTTCCGTTATGAAATAAAATAAAAATATCTGTGGACAGCATTTTTATGAGGTATGCTTTCAGGTGCTTGATTGTGAGGCATGGACATTTTTTCCAGCTTTTTGAACCTTTATTTAACCATTTGCAGGTCTGCAGCTCCCTGAGGCAGCTGTCTGCCTTCAGCGAGCTCACTCACAATGCTCAGCTGCATCCGCAATGACGTCATCGTCCCCCCTCTTCCCGCCCTCACCCTGGCAGCGCTGAGCTTTTCAGCGTGCATTTCACGCTGGCTGGCCATTAATTGGCCAGCTAGCGTGAAATCACGGTTGGAGGCTGATCGCAGTCGGGGGTCCGTTTCCCTGCTCCCGGGCCGATCATGAGCGCCCGCCAAGGGTAAAATTCAGGCCATTGATTTAACTCTCTGCCAATCTTCACTTGGGCTGAAAGCAGCACAATTGCTAATTAGAATAGCCTCACTCCTCCACTCAACTGTCCCCTTTCCCTGGGATAGGTTCATGGGCAGTGACAGTCCGCCGGTATATCACTCAAAAAGCCATTTTTTATGTGCGAGCCAGATAGCAAGTGCAACCAAGACATTCAAAAACAGGAGGAATCACAGTCAAGCCAGAGTATGTTATCACCCAGCTTTTGCGTGCGCACACACAGATCAGCAGACAAAAGCACAGACACATGGATAGACACATAGATAGACAAAACACAAGCGCACATGCAGACACGTTTATATGCACACAGACAACATAGACAAACACACACAGAGACACTGACACACAAACACACATACAAACAAACAGGCAGACAGACACTTGTGCACAGGCATTCAGACTCACACAGACAGACAGACACACAGGCTGACAGATGTACACACATCAAAACACACCGCACAGCCATCAGTAATCAAGAGCAGGCATCCTGGCTAATTTTTCATTCCTGAGGCCAAAAGGTACCAAAGCTTGGCTGTACCCTCTGGTACCTGTGATTGTCCATGTATCAATTTGCACTAAAGGAGCACATGAAAATGGATTCTTAGCATAGGTTCACATTGCAATCATTTATCTGTCCAAAACTTGGTAGACAGTGGCTCTTCCTCCTCAGACTCCAAGCTAAACTCCATTCTCATTCAATCGACATTCCCTGTGTATAGGGGAGTTTCAATGGACCTTGGGCACGTTTGCTCAAGAGTGTACAGTTTTTGCAATGGAGGAATTCTCCACGTGATAAGCCTTGTGCTGAGGTCCTGTCCCACATGCACCAACAACATTCATGTGTGAGTTTAAACTTAGAAGGATATGATGATAGAGTGGGTAGAAGCTTAGGTTGGGCGGAGGCTCCTGTGGAGCATAAATATTGAACAGTTGGGCCAAATGGCCTATTTCTGTGCTGTAAATTCAAAGTAAACATTAATATTAGCAGATTATTCAACTGTGTTGGCATTACAATGGAGCTCACAGCCCTACACTTCTGGGGCTGGTCAGGTACAGTGCACAGTAGCAGAAAGCTCTCATGTACTGTGGTACAGGGGTTTTCTAAATGAAAGAGACAGCAGTAGAATCAGCTGTTGCTCAAAAAACTATGGTTATCAATTATCCAGTAATTTATTAATCCAGGAAGAAGCTTCGTCCTCACCTGTTCAGCCATTTACCCCGCTCCTCCGTCAGCCTCTTCACTCCGAGCACCACGTTCCCCTTTTCCAGCAGCTGGAAGGCATCAATCCATGCTGGATTGGCAGCAGGTCCACTGCGGAGCCCTCCCTGCCCTCCAGCCATGCAACCCAAGACATCAGCAACACAGGCGAGGGTGCGGGCTGCAATCCCCAGGTCCACAGTGGCGGTAGCTACTATAAATCAAGAGAACAGGTTAGCTTCAACTCAACAAAAACCTCCAGCGATTCTTCACCGGGGCTGAAAATCAACTGGACGGTGATGCGAAAAGCGAATGATCTGTCAAGTAGACACTCACCAATTTTACACCCTCCCATCAAAGAGCCACCCATTGCACAGCCACCCAACATGGATGCTCACCGGTTACGCATTCAGCATCCCCTCTCCCCTCACACACCCGGCCCCTCACCCACTTCTGCTCTTGATACATGCTGCCTGTGAAACATCCATTCATTAAACATATCTGCCTGGGATGGGGGGATGGTGGTGTAATGTCATTGGACTAGGAACCCAGAGGGCCAGGCTAATGCTCTGGGTAATGGGTTCAAATCCCACCACGACAGTTGGTGGAATTTAAATTCAATTAATAAATCTGGAATTGACAATTAGCCACAGTAATGGTGACCCTGAAACTATCACTGATTGTTGTAAAAACCCATCTAGTTCACTGATGCCATTTCAGGAAGGAAATTCCCCAGTCAAACCTGGTCTGGCCTAAATGTGACTCCAGATCCACAGCCATGCGGTTGACTCTTGACTGCTCTTGGAAATGGGCCAGCAAGCCACTCAGTTCGAGGGCAATTAGGATGGGCAACAAATGTCCACCTTGCTTGCGACGCTTACAACTCATGAAAGAACAAAAAAAAACACACCCACCTGTGATACACCTCACCCTTACACACCATCCCGGCAGCACTTATAACAGGTGGCTAATCCTCAACCCAGCTGTTGCTTGACCTACTGTAGTTGTACTCAACACCCACTAAGTCTGGAAAATACCCAAAAGGTTGACAAAAATAATTTGCTTCCTCACACACTTGCTAACCAAGTCACCTGGGTGCAGTTCAATTGGTGATTGATTTACTAACATCTGCTTGGCTAAGTTTGAATCCCTCTCACCCTGTATAGAAGGTTGTGTGTTGAAGCAGACTTGAATGAGCATTCTAGGCAGGTACAAGAGTGTAGTACTGAGTTGCCAGAGGTGCTGTTCCTTCATTTTTTAAAAATTCATTCATGGGATGTATGTGCCGCTGGCTGGGCCAGCATTTATTGCCCACCTCTAATTGCCCTTGAGAGGATGGTGGTGAGCTGCCTTCTTGAACTGCTGCAGCCCATGTGCTATTAGGGAGGGAGTTCCAGGATTTTGATCCAGCGACAGTGAAGGAATATATATTTCCAAGTCAGGATGGTGATTGGCTTGGAGTGGAACTTCCAGGTGGTGGTGTTCCCATCTATCTGCTGCCCTTGTCCTTCTAGATGGTGGTGGTTGTGGGTTTGGGAGGTGCTGTCTAACAAGCTTGCTGCTGCTACTGTGCGTCGGTGGTGGAGGGAGTGAATGTTTGTGGATGGGGTGCCAATCAAGCAGGCTGCTTTATCCTGGATGGTGTCAAGCTTCTTGGGTGTTGTCAGAGTTGCACTCATCCAGGCAAGTGGATAGTATTCCATCACACTCCTGACTTGTGCCTTGGTGGACAGTAGTTGAGGAGTCAGGAGGTGAGTTACTCACCACAGGATTTCTAGTTTCTGATCTGCTCTTGGAGCCACAGTATTTATATGGCTAGTCCAGTACAGTTTCTGGTCAATGGTAACCCCCAGAATAGTGAGAGATTCTGTGATGGTAATGCCATTGAATGTCAAGGGGTGATGGTTAGATTCTCTCTTGTTGGAACGGTCATGCCTGGCATAGTGTGGCGTGAATGTTACTTGCCACTTGTCAGCCCAAGCCTGGATATTGGCTAGGTCTTGCTGCATATAGACACGGACTGCTTCAGTATCTGAGGTGTCGCGAATAGTGCTGAACATTTTGCAATCATCAGCGAACATCCTCACTTCTGACCTTATGATCGAAGGAAGGTCACTGATGAAGCAACCGAAGATTGCTGGACCAAGGACACTACCCTGAGGAACTCCTGCAGTGATACCTGGAGCTGAGATGATTGACCCCAACAACCACAACCATCTTCCTTTGTGCTAGATATGACTCAAACCAACAGAGAGTTTTCCCCCTGATTCCCATTGACTCCAGTTTTGCTAGGGTTCCTTGATGCCACACCTGGTCAATTGCTGCCTTGCTGTCAAGGGCAGTCACTCTCACCTCACCTCGGGAGTTCAGCTCTTTTGCCCATATTTGAACCAAGGCTGTAATAAGGTCAGGAGCTAAGTGGCCCTGGCAGAACCCAAACTGAGCATCAGTGAGCAGGTTATTGCTAAGCAAGTGCCACATGATAGCACTGTTGATGACCCCTTCCATCACTTTACTGATGATGGAGAGTAGACAGATGTGGCAGTAATTGGCTGGGTTCGATTTGTCCTGCTTTTTGTGCACATGACCTGGTGTACCTGGGCAATTTTTCACATTGCTGGGTAGATGCCAGTGCTGTAGCTGTACTGGAGCTGAGTGGTCCTGGCAGAACCCAAACTGACTGTCAGTGAGCAGGTTACTGCTAAGCAAATGCCACTTGACAGCTAAGGGTGTGGCAAGTTCTGGAGCATAAGTCTTCAGTACTATTACTGGAATATTGTCAGGGCCTATAGCCTTTGCAGTATCCAGCGCCTTCAGCCATTTCTTGACATCACGTGGAGTGAATCAAATTGGCTGAAGACTGGCATCTGTGATGCTGGGGATCACCTGATGAGACTGAGATGGATCAAACACTCAGCACTTCTGGCTGAAGATTGTTGCAAATGCTTCAGCCTTATCTTTTGCATTGATGTGCTGGGCTCCAACATCATTGGGGATGGGGATATGTGTGGAGCCCCCTCCTCCAGTGAGTTGTTTAATTGTCCACCACCATTCACAACTGGATGTGGCAGGACTGCAGAGCTTAGATCTGATCTGTTGGTTGTGGAATTGGTTAGCTCTGTCTATCGCTTGCTGTTTATGCCGTTTGATATGGAAGTAGTCCTGTGTTGTGGTTTCACCAGGTTAACACCTCATTTTTAGGTATGCCTGATGTTGCTCTTGGCATGCCCTCCAGCACTCTTCATTGAACCGGGGTTGATCCCCGGCTTGATTAATGGTACAGCGGGGGATATGCTGGGCATGGCGTAACAGATTGTGATTGAGTAAAATTCTGCAGCTGTTGATGGCCCACAGTGCCTCATTGTGGCCCAGTCTTGAGTTGTTAGATCTGTTTGAAATCTATCCCATTTAGCACAGTAGTAGTGCCACATAACACAATGGAGGGTATCCTTAATGTGAAGACGGGACTTCACCTCCACAAGGACTGTGTGGTGGTCAATCCTGCCGATACTATCATGGACAGATTCGTCTGAGGCAGGCAGGTTGGTGAGGATGAGGTCAAACATGTTTTTCTCTCGGTTGGTTCCCTCACCACCTGCTGCAGACCCAATCCAGCAGCTATATCCTTTAGGATTCGTACAGCTTGGTCAGTGGTGGTGCTACCAAGTTACTCTTGGTGACGGACATTGAAGTTCGCTACCCAGAGTACATTCTGTGCTCTTGCCACCCTCAGTGCTTCCTCCAAGTGGTGTTCAACATGGAGGAGCACTGATTCATCAGTTGAGAGAGGGCAGTACATGGTAATCAGCTGGTTTCCTTGCCCATGTTTGACCTGATGCCGTGAAACTTCATGGGGTCCGGAGTCAATGTTGTGGGCTTCCAGGGCAACTCCCTCCCAACTGTATACCACTGTGCCGCAACCTCTGCTGGGTCTGTTCAGTTGGTGGGGCAGGACATACCCAGGGATAGTGATGGTGGAGTCTGGGACATTATTTGTAAGGTATGATTCCACGAGGATCACTATGTCAGGCTGTTGCTTGACGAGTCTGTGAGACAGATCTCCCAATTTTGGCACTAGTCCCCAGATGTTAGTAAAGAGCACTTTGCAGGGTTGACAGGGCTGAGATTGCTGTTGTTGTTTCCGGTGCCTAGGTCGATGCCGGGTGGTCCGTCAGGTTTCGTTCCCTTTTTTTCTCCCCTTTCTTTTACTCCAATTCTGTGCCCTTGCCATCCTCAGTGCTTCCTCGAAGTGTTGTTCAACATGGAGGAGCACTGATTCATCAGCTGAGGGAGGGTGGTTGTGGTAATCAGCAGGAGGTTTCCTTGCCCATGTTTGGCCTGATGCCATGAGACTTCATGGCATCTGGAGTTGATGTTGAGTACTCCTAGGCAACTCTCTCCTTATTGTACACCACTGTGCCGCCAGGACATACCCAGGAATGATGATGATGTTGTCTGGGACATTGACGCTGTCTGTAGGTATGTTTCCACGAGTAAGACTATGTAAGGCTGTTGCTTGACTAGTCTGTGAGACAGCTCTCTCCAGTTAGTAAGGAGAACTTTGCAGGGTTGACAGGGCTGAGCTTGCCATTCTCGTTTCTGCTGCCTAGGTCGATGCGGGGAGGTCCATCCACTTTCATTCCTTTTTTAAGACTTTTTAGTGGCTTGCCAGGCCATTTCAGAGGCTGTAAGTCTGGAGTCACATGTAGGCCAGACCAGCTAAGGGCGGCAGATTTCCTTCCCTAAAGCGCATTAATTTTTACAACAATTGTCAATGGTTTAATTTTTAATTCCAGATTTTTATTGAATTCAAAGCTCACTATCTGCTGTGGTGGGATTTTAACCTGGGTCCCCAGAGCATTTCCCTGGGATGCTGGATTACTACTCCAGTGACAATACACTATGCCATCGCCTCCCCTTTTATGTGCCACCTTAAACTGATGTCACTACGCCACAATACCACTATGCGACAATACCACTATGCCACTGGCATAGGCCAATATGCCACTAAAATTAATCTGGAACACTGAGTTAGGGAGGGAGGAAAGCCCCAGGCTACTTTGTGTGTATGTTGGTATGGGTGAGGGAGTTTGGATATCAATCCTTTTTGGTCACTCACTTGTTGCCTGGGCTTACACAAGTGGAAGAATCTCTTGGGTGAATGGCACCTGCTGCTGCACCCCCCAGTGGAAGTCAGCACTTTCTGAAGGCATTGAGAGGGGAAAAACATACACTTTTATATTTTAAAAACGAGTTGTTATTTTGATTGATGCTTCTCCAGGATATTCCTTTCATGTAACTGGGAAAAACTTCTGAATGAAACAAAAAAAATCCTTGCATTTATCTAGCATCTTAACACATGACTTCAGAACATCCCAAAGTACTTTTGAAGTGTTATGATGTAGGAAACCCATCAGCCAATTTGCACACAGGAAGATCACACAAACAGCATTGAGGAAAATGACCAGATAATCTGTTTTCACAGTTGGTGGTTGAGGGATAACTGTTGGTGGTTGAGGGACAACTGATGGTCAGTCAGCAGGGAGAACTCCCCTGCTCTTTTTTGGATAATACCATGGGATATTTTACATCTAACTGAGAGGGCAGACAGGGCCTATCATCTAAAAAACAATACCTTTGAGAGTGAAGCACTCCCTTAGTGCTGCATTTGAGTGCCAGCCTAAATTATGGACTCAAGTCTCTGAGATGGGCCATGAACCCACGACCAATCGGCAAAAGAAAATCTACAAGCTGCAAATCAGTTCACTGCCCCATATGAATATGGCTCTTACCTGCATCGAGAGTGTTGAGTATCTGTTGTTCATTCCCCTCACAGACAGCTGCCCTGATCAGAGGCCAGAGGCTGGTGTCTTTGCGAGCCAGCAGTGTAGTCTGTACTTTACGTTGAGCCTGGCTGAGGAAGAGCTGCTGTCGCCAGACAAGCTCGGCCTGCTGATCCAGGCAGCTCAAGACTTCCCTTATTGACAGGCGCCAGGCCAACTGCCACTTCCTCAGGAACCGTCCTCTCTCCAGTCCCAGGAACCACAGCACGTCCTCCATCCCGATGGGTTCTGTCACATGGAAGACTGGGAAGAGCTGAGCATTCAGCAGGCACTGCTCCTCTTCAAGAATGCCAGGACCCCACACCTCCTCTTTCCTATGAAAAGCAGAGGCCACTGAGTCACGGTCTTCCATTTCTCCCTAACACCCACTCTCATGCTGGCTCTGGGGTGGAACAATGGACATGTTGCCTGGCCACTATCCTGTGTGTGAAGAAGTGCTTCCTGACATCACCTCCAAAGGGCCCAGCTCTAAATGTTCTAGAATCCCTATATAGCCCATTGCAGCATCTCAGCGAGGAATTGCACTGGTCTTAAAGCACAGTGAAATAACAGATGCCTTTCTCCACTCTTTAACATTGAAGATAAATTCCTTATTTTACTAAAATGATCTTTTTAGTTTCGTCTGGTCATTTATCCAATAACCAGGCTAGCTCCCCTACCCAATACCAAGTCCCCACCAGGGTCCATCAGAACTAAACACCGGGATGTACATGCGGGAAGCTGCAAATATCCCTCTCTGATCTCTCCTCCTGCCTCGGTGAACATGCCTGGCTTTCACTGTACACGTCACCAATGTAGCATGGGCAAGATAGGGAACTCAGCAGAGTGAGTGATTGAACCCACATTTTCTTATTGGGCACCCTCTCTGTAATCGAGGGGTCCAAGGATATATTTATATATCGGCAAAGCATACTGAGAATACCTGATGAATTAATACCCATCTTCTAGCCAACACAAAGAAAATCTTTTACACTAAATCAAATAGGCCTCCAGTCCCAATGATTCACTGTATCAGTGAGTAGTTGAGCTGTACAGATCAGGAATTTTTGAGCCCCAGTCTGCACTGATCTCAGCCAAGAGGCAGTAAGGGGTGGACAAAGGCCTAAGAGTCTCACGATCAAGGGGGCAAACATAACCTAGGACCTCCTGTTAATCGCTATCCAGTAACTCCTGGTGGAATGAGTGAATATGTGGGTGAGAACGAGGACCAGCGTCGACGCCCACTATGGCCTTGGACCACACATATACAATGGTTAATTATGTGAGGTACCAGTGGGCACCTGTGAAACTGCACTCCACCAAGGAGCCAACAAAGTTTAGGAATGGAAGGGGCATGAGGAGGAAAGCGGATTTGTCCAGAGGGAAGAAAAAAGTTCAGTGGTCAGTGAATCCTTTTCCTGGCCCATGCCAGTGGGAGTCAAATTTAAGTGAGTCTTTCTCAATGGTGGCACCTAGCTTCTCTCTTGGTAGGGAATGCTGGCTTCATTAGTCAGGTTGTCAGGCTTAGTCCTGAATGGGAAGAGAATGATAACTCAGGAATTTTGTGTATCAGTTTCAGGTCTCTGATAAAGGTGCAACTTCCACCACCTAGAAGGACAAAGGCAGCTGGTGCCAATGAACACACCACCCTCCTAGTTCCCCTCTAATGATTTGGATGGGTATGTCCATCCTTTCATCGTCACTGGCTCAAATCCTAGAACTTATTTTAACATTGAGTTGTAGGATTCTGGAATGAACTGCCCAAAAGGGTGGTGGGTTCAAATTAAACAGTAACTTTCAAAAGAGAATTGAAGAAATACATGAACAGGAAAAGTAAGCAGCTATATAGGGAACCAGCATGGCAGCGAGACTCTGTTAAAGCATACGCATGATGGGCCGAATGGCCTCTTTATGTGCTGAACGATTCGATGATTCTACTCCCAGAACTTCCTACCCTCTTTTCAACAGTGCACAGCAGGCAAGGGAATGCATGGGACAGCCTTACTTTATTCCTGTCCTTTCAAAGAACTCAGCCCATGGAACGTTCAGGAAGGTCGAGGAATCAGTGGTGAAAGGCACCTGTTAGAGAAGAACACAAAGGGCGATCACTTTTTAAAAATCCTTGAAGATTAAATGCTTTGCCTACTACACACCCTGTGGGCAAACCAGTCTACTTATGGTCCACGATACATTTGCAAATCCCACAGATCACGACAATCTTCAAGCCCTGAAGTAGGGTCGCAGTGGGAAAATGTTTGAGAAGTACTGATATAAGCAGCACATTTAGCCATATCCAAAACTACAGTAATCTAGCTTCAGATCCAGGAGTGAAAGCTCCATTCCACACTATTATCACTCTCCTTAGCATCTTACTATTTACATTTCAGGTTCATGACAGCTAGTAAATTTGAGGGGAATGCTTTAGCCACTGTACTAGAAATAGGTCCCTCCAAATTTTCTTCTCTGCTTGTGAAAATGATTTGAAATATCAGTAATTAACTCCTTCACGTCACAAAAGAAAAATGGACTTCTAGTTTAAAACAAGTCACAGAGGTAAGGAAAAGATCTGACTTCTATTTCAAAAACTTGCAATTTCTTCAGATAGCTCTAAAATCAAAGGGGGTAGGACTAGGCAATTGTGAATCGTTGGATGTGTAAAATAGGCTGCCAAGTCACTATTGTCTGCTTTGTTCTACCTCCAAAAAAACCAATTTCACCCTCTTATGGTCCAGTTTAAAGCTAGACAGACTGACTAATGTTCTATAGTGAACTTTTTAAGTAGTCAAATGTGTGTCTTGATTAACAGGCTGCAGATGTAAAATGACACAGCTCTACGTGTCCCTGCTTTGTGATAAGTTGGATGAGAGAGGGATGCTCCCAATGGCCTGCTGCATAAATGCACCTCGTGTGGTACTAAAACCATACAGAAGAATGCAGCATTTGATCCCAGATCTGTTCTTAGTTAGCTGATTACACCTGAGATACATCAGGATGGGGATGAGGAAAAATAAAACTTTCCAACATTTCCTCTCCTTGTAATTATCAAGTGACAGCACGCTGACATCCTGATTGTAATAACTGAGCATGTTGCAAAAGGACAGGGTTGGGCTTGTCTGTGATGTCCTTTATAGCTGAACGGCATGCTTACTTTCACTGTTTTCGTTCTGGCAAGACAAATCTGAGCGAGGTTCCATGCAGCAACTGGCATCTACGGAACTGTGCACTAGTGAGCAGTGGCTCCTTCAGGACAGCAGGGGAAAAGGGGTGAGGGGTAACCTACAAATAAAGCTGGACAATGTAATATTTACAGTAGATTGGTCCTAAAGTGGAGCACTGAGATGGGCTGGCCAGGTACGTGAGAAGGAGCATGCACTAGGCTGTGGAGGCTGTAACAAGAAAGGACAAAAAAGGGCTCAAACTGGTTGAAAACCGATAAAAGTTCCTGCTCCCAATAAGCAGCTGTTTTAATTGCCCTCAGGGCCTTCCACTGATCAGAATGAGAGGGGTTGCATTGTGGGCAAGTTTTTGCAGCTGGCATTGGAAATTTTTTTTTCTTTATTCTTTCATGGTTTGTGGTGTTGCTGGCAAGGCCAGTATTTGTTGCCCATCCCTAATTGCCCTTGAACTGAGTGGCTTGCGGGGCCACTTCAGAGGACAGTTAAGAGTCAACCACAATGCTGTGGGTCTGGAGTCACATGTAAGGACAGCAGATTTCCTTCCCTAAAGGACAGATGGGCTTCACAACAAATTGAACATAGTTTCATGTTTACCATTACTGAGATAGCTTTAATTCCAGATTTAATAATCGAATTTAAATTCCATCAGCTGCTGTGGTGGGATTTGAACCCATCTCAGCAGAGCATTAGCCTGGGCCTCTGGATTACTAGTCCAATGACATCACCATTTTCCTCAAATTAAATGAACAAACATAAAAAGATGCAAGTTAGCACTTTAGGCAGGATGCAGCAAGCCATCTCATGCATAGTCCCATCAGTTGGACTTGTTTCAGAACCCTTCAGCTCAAAACTGTTTTGCACCATAATTTGCTGGAAGTGTGAGCTGATAATGACACAGCGAGGGCAATGTGGCATCAGGGAGAGAGTGAACAATCGGACAAACAGGGCTTCTCCTTAAATGATGAGATTTAGAACTGAAAAAGAAACAATGGAATGACAGAGAAGGAGGGTAAATTAGAGTCTAACCAGCTACATAAAGTGAGATAGAGAGGGGTGAAGAAAAGATTGGATGAAGAGAGAGAGAAAAAGATCAAAGGAAAAGTAAGAAAAAAGATGCAAAAAAATGTAAAATTTGACATTTTTAAAACCTCCAATAATTTACTACATGTAGGAATGAGACTCCTAAGATTAAACAAATCCTTTTCTGGCCTGGAGAGATAGAATTGGTTTGCCTTAACAATTATTCATTAAAAGGGACTTGATGCTGTTAATATGAGTCCTAAATTTCTAAGGCAAGTTTAATGGGCAATTAATGTGCAAAACTAGCAAATGCTCAAAAATAATGGAGGGGACCTGCAAGTTTTGGAGATTCACAACTCATGATGTCTTGCTCAATCTCCCAAATTCATTGGTGCACATTATTAACAGTGTGCACCATTAACACATTATTTTTTCAGCAAAATTCAGCCCACCGTGTGTGAGATATACAATAGAGCTTTGATGTGGAGGGAATCTGGAACCATGTGATATGTACAGGCAGGATTCTTTCCACTCAGAATTTATCCCCTCTGCCCCCTGAAGGTGCCACATGTTTGCTGGACTGTTGGCTTACTGATGTGGGAGCTCTCTAAACCTTATCCACATATGACCCGGAAAGCGAGTGCTGGCACACCAGCTGACAGCATCACAATGCTGTCCTCAAACAATATGGGCACATGGGCTCAAGTGCGAGAGTATTTGGCACTAAATGGGTACATGAGTGCAAAAATTGGAAAAAGTGACCTTTGCTGCAGTAGGGGGAAATCTCCTGAGATTGAGGATGTGGCTGATTGTTGGAAAGAGTAGAGGGAGCTTTGCTCTGCATTCATATGCTCTTTGATAATGAATGTTATAAACGCTAACATCCTTCACCCCCAAACATTGCTGAATTCTTCAAGGTCCAATTAATTGAGTAGTACATGTTAAACCTGCAGATCGTCCTGCCGTCCTGTGATGCTGAAAATCTTCAGTTTCAGGTCCCTCAGCCTGATGTGGTGTCCCTGGATGATAATATCACAGAGCTGATATTGGCAGAGTACAGCCGACGACATCAAGTCCACTCCCGAAAGAAGACAACCTGAGCTTATATGAATGGACCCCTGGCAAAAACAAATAACAAGAGCAAGGAATATCTTTCAGGAATCCAATGAAAACTAGTCTCAATATCATAACTTCCACACCAGTCTCAAACAGCCCCGTATTTTTAATGCGCTTGTTTCATGATTTTTGCTTTTTATTACCTGAGTTCCTCTCCTTGCTGTTTCTTGTTTCCTTGAAGTGCTGAATCACACTGTGAAACATTTCTGCGCGTTCTACCAGCATCCCAGCACTTCACCAACATGATCATTCTCCACGTGCGAGCTCGAGCACTGAGAATTTACTAGCTTCCTGATCTCAGGGAGAGAGGACAGGGAAGCTCGCAATTATGCCTCACCCTGTCTTCACATACCTTTAGCAGGAGCCAATGGGCATCAGTAGGGGTCAAGGAGCCCAGATACTGATACCAACTGTGACACCTTTAGAAAAGCTGTGGGTTCATGTCCTGATCCAAAGAGCTGAGCACAAAATCTAGGCTGACATTTCAGTTTAGTACAGAAGAAGTACTGTATTGCCAGAGATGCTGTCTTTCAGATGAGCTGTTAAACTAAGTTTGCCCTCACTTGGACATAAGAGATGTTGAAGAAAAGCAGGGCAGTTCTCCCTGGTGTGCTGGCCTGTGTATCCTATATTACAACAGTGTTTATGTTTTAAAAGTACTTCTTTGGCTGTGAAGTGCTTTGAGATATCTCAAGGTTGGGAAAGGTGCTAAATAAATGCAAGTCTTTCTTTCTATTCTCATCCTGACTGCAGCTGACCCATCCAGCCTGCCCCACACCTCATGATGGCTGCAACAACATGACTATTAACATCCTACCCTCCTCCCACCTTTTTTATTGATTCGTTCAGGGGCATTTAAGAGTCAACCACACTGCCGTGGGTCTGGAGTCACTTGTAGGCCAGACTGGGTAAGGATTTCTTTCCCTAAAGGACATTAGTGAACCAGATGGGTCTTTACATCAATCGACAATGGTTTTGTGGTCATGATCAGACTTTAATTCCAGGTTTTTTAAAATTGAATTTCACCATCTTCTATGGTGGGATTTGATACCGGCTCCCTAGAGCATTACCCTGGGTCTCTGGAATACTAGTCCACCACTATGCCACCACCTCCCCAATATTATAAATTATTCTCTTTACCCTCTGAGATTCCCTGTGCCTTGTATCATTTACAATCAAAATGGCAATTGACTGCTTGCTCTTCCATGATCAACACTAGGACATTTCATTTATATGGTATGAAATCAAACATGTGCACTTACTTAACCATTACACGTATATAGTACTTTGATGGTGTCTGTCCCAAATGAACTTGGGAACATCTGCTTCATTATACTAATCCTGATCAAGGCACCACACCAGCACAGGGTAATACTTGTGTAACTGGTGGATACACTTTAAAATTGCTTTTGTGGGCTGACCTTCCCTTGAGGACCTGGATCTGGTCAACAGGCTGACTTCTCAATGGTCTGCTTCCCCATTTTGTACAAAGCTCTGGGTGGAGCTGTACTAGTATGGGTGAATCCCCTACTGGATTCTGATCTTGCCGCAATATTGTGTCATGGATGGAATAAGGGTTTGCTTGAATTCCTGCCAGTCTCAGTTTGCACAGAAGGCAGGCCTAGGAGGCTGGTCACTGGCTATAATACTTCTATTGTTGGAGGCCAGCTACTGAAAATGGAAGGTAACAACAGATGTAGAGAAATGCGGGAGATTGTTTCAAGGGGATGCGAAGTGTTCATAACTCAAGATCCTGAATCTCTTGTGATGCTACTCAAACAACAGGGGTGCCCGTTCATTAAAGACTAATTCTGAGCTTTGAACTTTATTCCTTGTCAATTTTCTCTTGTGGAAAAAACAGAAAACTTGCATGTATATAATGCCTATCACAACTCAGGGCATCCCAAAGTGCTTCACAGGCAATTAAATACTCTTTTGAAAAGTAGTCACTGCTGTAAAGTAGGAAACACTGCAGCCAATTTACACACAGCAAGCTCCCACAAACAGAAATGTGATGAAGACCAGATAATCTGCTTCAGTGATGTTGGTCGAAGGATAGACATTGACTAGGACACCAGTGATAATCCCCTGCTCATCTTCTAATAATGTTATGGGATTTTTTACTTCCAACTGAGAGGGCAGACAACCGTCTTCACAGCTGACATCCCTCTTCCCTTCACTCAATGCTCTCACACTTGCATTTTCCTGAGCATATTGGAATTGGCACCAGAAACTCTGGACGATTTTCATTTCAAACCAGGAGTAATACAGAATGGTTAGTCTCTGTCTGAGGCCATCCACCTGAGCACAAATCAATGGGTGAAATCTAAGCACTTCCTGGTCTGTACCATTCAGCTAATGACTGGATACATTCACAGCAAATCCTTCAAATCAGGCTCCCAGATCGATTGCCCCTTACTGCCAGCAATGACAGGATAAACTAGCTTCCTTAGAGTGCAGGCTGGACTGATGCTGTATCAGAGGTGAAAAGTTAATTGACTAACTAACTGCACCAGTAAGTCCTATTTCACGAAAATATTAACAAAACCTTATTCCTCCCACATTTTCTTTGATGTATCTTTCATTTAACATATCTCGTCTCCATATTACAAAAAATATATTGGCTTGAATTTTCAGGAAGGTGGGGCTCAGCCCCTGCCATCTGAAGAGTTGGCGGGGAACGCGGCCCTGCTAAGTCCAGCAGGCCCAATGCCATTTCAGTCTCTAACAAGCTTTGATTGGCATAAGGCAGGACTTCCACCGTCACCAGGAGGAAGTCCCGCCTTGGAGAGCTGCCAGCCAATCACGTCCCCCCAGAAACAGCGCTGCAGTGGCTGGAAGAGGCACTGTAAGGGGCTGCATAGAATTAACTCCCTGGAATTGGAGGACAGGTCAGTGGCAGGGTCCCAGGGTAGGGAAGCCCTCGGGGGGGTCACGAGGATGGCAATTGGGGTCCAAGTGGATAGGCCGGGGTGAGAAGGAGATCTGGAGGTCACTGGGCCTTAAGTAGAGGCTGTCCCTAGTCAGAAGGGGGCTTCTGATGGAGGCGCACCCCCGCACCCCCCCCCCACCACCACCACCTGAGGAGGTTGAACTCAATTTATTAGCAGCCTCCCCCCACTGATCTGTCATCCACCTGCTAGCCTAAAAATTGAGGCTGGACGGGAAAAGGCCTGTAAGTGGCCACTTAAGGGGTTTAACTGGGGTAAGAACCGGCTTCCCCTTCGAGGCCATGCCCGCTCCACCATAAAATTGTGACCAGGTTGGGGCTGGCAGGATCTCAGAAGGAATCCCATCCATGCAATTCATGCTCCCCCCACCGCCTGAGAACCTACTGATGGGGGAAGCATAAAATTCTGGCCATAGAAACACTGAGGAAAATGCAAAAAAAAAAATTATAGGACTGATACCAGAACTAAGACATCCAACCATCAGGAACAAATGAACAGGCTAGGGCTCTTTTCTCTAGAAAACAGGAGGTTGAGGGGTGACCCGATAGAAGTATTTAAAAGTTTGAAGGGGTTTGTTAGGGTCAACATGAAGAAAATGTTCCCACTTTTGGGGAGTCCAAAACTAGGGGTCATAAAGAAAAGATCTGTATAATCCAATCAGGAATTCAGGAGAAACTTCTTTACCCAAAGTGGTTATAAGGTAGAATTCACTATCACATGAGGAAAATATAATAGATGCAGTTAAGAGGAAGCTGGATAAGTACATGGGTGAGAAAGGAATGAGAGGATACGGTGAAGAAGCAAGTTGGGGCTTTGTTTTTTTGGAGCAGAAGCCTGTTCGGCTGAATGGCCTGTTGCTATGCTGTAAATTCTACGTAATTTAAATATATATGACTAAATACAGAGTGAAATCATTGGTGAGTTATAAAAGAATACACAGGAACATTTTTCTCTGATGGCCAAGCAGAGTGACTCAGTCACAGCCACAGTTTTACCTGTAGGTGGCAGTGTTGGACAACACTATTTGGCTCGACTGTGATCTCCCCATCTAGCAGGCTATTGATGACAGAACAGTCCTCGTTCAACATAGCAGGATGCTTAAACAAAAACCAAACAGATCACAGAAGATCATAAACTTTATCTTTTTGTTTTGCATCAAGCTAAACATGCCAGCTCTGAACTTTATGATGTATCCCAAACACAGCTTGAATTTTAGCAGTTATCAACATCAATAACAATTTGCATTTATATAGTGCTTTTAATAATGCAGTGAAACATCCCAAGGCACTTCACAGCAGCATAATCCACAGAAGGAGATATTAGGTCAGATGACCAAAAGTGTGGTAGATGAGGTAGGTTTTAAGAAACTTCTTAAAAAAGAGAGAGAAGTGGAGAGGTTTCGAGTAAATTCCAGAGTTCAGGTCTTGACTACCAGTGGTACAGAGATATCAGGCTAACTCTGGGGGAGGATGGGGCAAGATTATTTGTTGTTATCTGAATACTGAATAGCCTGGCTTCCCTGGTTTCCTCCTCTCTGGTGACAAGCAGAAAGGATGTGGAGGTGGTGGTGGTGGGGTGTGTGTCTGTGTGTTGGGGGGGGGGATGGTGGGTTTGGATTTTTTGTATTTTGAAGCAGATACAAAAATTAAAATAAAAAATTGTTCAATTTTTGGTTGCTTAATTTCAATCATGGAATAAACCACATTTTGTCATCGTCTGCAATAACAATACTGAGGTACAACTTGTCCCCAGTGGGAGGGAAAGATGATTGAGGGATTGATCACCTCAGGCTTCTATAGAACAACAGGTGCTCAAATCACGTTCTTAGTCATAGATGGCATGTAGAATTGGAGACTGCAAACATAGCACAGATGGACTGGGAATAAGATTTTGGGCCCTTCTGCTTTCTAATTGCCAGAGTTTTGCAGAGGTGGGAAAGCTCTGCAGACCTAAAAATGGTGGATGGGGCCCAGATGTCCTGCCTCATTTCCAACAGACCACATTTTTGGTGATAGGGGAAAGGGGGCAGAGCATGAATCACACAGGTGGGAAACCCAAACTCAGCAGGGTCATTTGAATTTTGCGCTGTTCAAACTATTTTGGCTGTTGTAAGGGCCTTAACACACAATATGGAAGTCACGAATTGATGGAGCAGATGTAAATGCTCTTCAAGTGTGGATAAGGTCTGTTTAACAGTCATGATCTGAAATTTAAAAAAAAAATCTTGCACTCTTTAAACTGTAAAAATACTAGCTGCAGCTGTTAAAAAATACTACGAGACTACTTTGATTGACAAGCCAGCTAGTATAGCATCTGTTCGAGCAGTTTCAATAGTTATTTATTGACATTTCCACAAGGGCTGTTATGAATGCTTGGCTGAGTTTCAAAAGCTACAATTATGTCAGTGATGGTTCTGAGTTCACAGTTTGATTGATAGCTTAAGGGAGCTAGTAATGGATTAGGGTATGAACAGAGTTAAGAGGTTAAACACTTGAGATCTCAAAGCTTTGATGCTTTCATGAATGGGATTTTTTTCACCATCAAGTCTGTGTAGCGACAGCTGTATTTGATGCTTAGAAGTGTATTTCTTTCATCTCCACATGGCTCCTGAGATCTGCCCATGGTGGATACTGGATGATTTGGCATCAAGTTAGAATGGGGGATATGAGGGGCTGGTGGAGTGCATGAATTGGTATGGAGGGAATGAGGGGTGAGGGGTGAAGGCTAGTAAATATCTTCTAAAATAACTGGGACCAAGTCCCAGAGAACCCAGGTGGGCCTTCTATCCTGATTCTGGGATTGGTGGGCCCAACTGCATATTTTACCCACTCCCCATCCCACACTTGAAGGAAAAAAATCTCTTAGTTTGGGGCACTTTTCACTGAGGTGGGGGTCCGGCGATCAGCAAAGTTCCCAACTCGAGCTACCCACTTCAGTTGAAAAATCCTGCCCTAAGTGTAACTCCGTTCTTTAAGAAGACAATGAGAGTGAAACCAAAAAAATCACAGATATGTCTGTTTAACATCAGTTGTGGGGAGGTTACTGGAATCAACCATCATGGACTGGCTGACTGAATACTTGGGGCCAGATTTCTGTGAAGGAGATGGGAAGCCTGAGTCAGGGAAGTTCCGAATTCCACAAACCCACCTCTGTTAAGGATGCCCTTGCCTGCCATATTTTCATTCTGGGGAGCTGGGGGCTGCATGGAGTCGGGCTTCCTTTGGTGGCAATGGAGGCAGGCAGGCAGGCAGGCCTGCCTCAATTTACTGCGATGCTGGGCCAGTTGTAAATCATCATCGTCAGGCCCTCAAGTCCTCACCCCACCCAAACCCACTCATATCTCTGATGCAAGATAAGAGGGGCAATTTATTTCAATGTGTATGTTGAATGGCTGATTTTTGTGGTTCCCCACTCAGGACTAGGAATCTTCTTGGTTTGTGACTCCTTTGAGGTGCCATGAACAACAGAATGGACTCTGTGGGAAAGGTGGGGTTTTGAAATGTTCACCACCGTAATGGAGCCAGAAGGGGCAGGAATGGTGCATGTGGGCTTGCTACCCACACCCTTATCTTGTGCCAGCGAAAACTGCTGGAAACAGAAATAGGGCAGAAATCCTGGAATCGGGTCCCACCCACCATTCTCGACTTGGCAAAAATCCCGGACATTATCAGTTGATTAAAGAGAGCTGCTACGACTCTGGAAGGTTGTGTCCAATTAATCTTATTGAATTATTTGAAGATGCCATAAACATGATGGACAGGAGCATGTAGGAAGCAATCAATAAGTTTCTGTACAAGAGATTATTTATCAAAAACGAAAATACATAAAATTGAAGGCTACCTTATGACTAAGGTGATAACAGGTTGAGAGATAGGAAACAGAGAGAAGGATAAAAGAGTTTGTCTGATTGGTGGAATGTGGTAAAAGCAAAATACTGTGGATGCTGGAAATCTGGAATATAAACAGAAAATGCTGGAAAAACTCAGCAGATCTGGCAGCATCTGTGGAGAGAGAAATAGTTAACATTTCAAGTCCGTATGACTCTTCTTCAGAGTGAAGAAGAGTCATGCGGACTTGAAATGTTTACTCTGTTTCTCTCTCCACAGATGCTGCCAGACCCAAGTTTTTCCAGCGTTTTCTGTTTTTATTATTATAGGCAAAATGTGGTGTTTACCTGCAATCTGCACTGGGGCCTCAATTTTTCGCTAGATATATTAATGATTTAGATAAAGGAATAGAGCTGTACATCCAAGATTGCAGATGACATAAAATTAGGAAGCACATTTGGCGATATAGGCAGGAACAGGAAGTTACAAAGGGACAAAGACAAGATTAAGTGAATGAGCAAAACTGTGGTGGATGGGGTTCAGTGGGGAAGTTTGTGATCGCTTTGGATCCAAGAAAGACAAATCGAAATTTTCTTAATGCTGAGAGACCAGGAGCTGTGGAGGCATAAAGTTATTTAGGGGGCTACACAGATAAATAAATAAAAGCTACAGCATAGGTACAAATAATCAAAAAGTTAATGGAATGTTGGCCTTTATCACAAAGGAATTCAAAGGGACTGAAGTGATATTTCAGTTGTATAGATCGTTGGTCAGACCCCATGTGGAATACTGCATTGAGCTGTGGGCACCACCCTTCATAATAGATATCGATACATTGGTCTTAGGGGGAGTAAAGCCTCAATTATTAAACTGGAACTTGAAGACAGGTTACATAAACTTGGTTTGTATTCCCTTGAGTTTAGAAGATTGAAGTGTGATCCAATTGAAGTGTTTAAAATGATAAAAGGGAACTGATATGGCAGAAATAAAGAAACTATTTACACTGGTGAGAGAATCCAGAACAAAGAGATACAATTTTATTAGAGCCAGGCCATTGAAGAATGAAATAAAAAACATTTTCACACAAAGGGAAATGGAATGTCGAAACTCTCTTCCCTAACCGGCTGTGGATGCTGGGTCAATTGAAATTTTCATATTTGAGATTAACAGATTAGTGTTGGTTCAGGGTATCAAGGGAAATGGATCAAAATGGTTGAGGGGGGCAGTGGGGTAAATGAAGTTGAGATATAGATCAGCCATGATTTAACTGAATGGCAGAACCAGCTCAATGGATTAAAAGACCTACTCCTGTTCCTATGGTGCAGTACCACACTGTGGACAGCTACTTACTGAGCTGTGGTGGGGGGAGCGGGATTATTGGTTCGTGGGTTTGGGCTATTTACCCTAATAGCAGAAGGTACCTGTACTCCTGCCAGAGGGTGAATGGGAAGGAGGGGAGGATATGTAGTTGTCAGGTTCTTTAATAAAGAGGTGGGTGTTACGTACAGTCAGCTCAGAATGAACAATGTGATGGACCACAAAACAGCTCGACATGCTTCCCCTCCGTGTCAGGTTCCGTATGTGATCATCTGCCGACAAGGTCATGTAGTCATAGCAACCATCTGCTATGTAGGCTGCAAAGTACAACAAACATTACTACGTCAGCTTTGGCTAACTTGCTTGCGCCCTTGCCTCTTGAATCAGAAGGCAATGAGCTGAAGTCCCATTCCAGAGACTTTAGTAAATGTAGAGCTGAATCATAAAGGCCAGGACAGGACCAGAGAGGAGCTGGACCATAGAGACAAGGACAGGCCCAGCATGGAGCTGAACCATACAGACAAGGACATGCCCAGAATGGAGCTGGACCATACAGACCAGGACAGGCCCAGAGTGGAATTGAATCATACAGACCAGGACAGGCCCAGAGTGGAGCTGAATCATACAGACAAGGACATGCCCAGAGTGGAGCTGGACCATACAGACCAGGACAGGCCCAGAGAGGAGTTGAATTATACAGACCAGGACATGCCCAGAGTGGAGGTGAATCATACAGACCAGGACAGGCTTAGAATGGAGCTGAACCATACAGACAAGGACAGGCCGAGGGTGGAATTGAACCATGCAGACTAGGAGAGACCCGGAGTGGAGTTGAACTATACAGACAAGGGACAGGTCCATACTGGAGTTGAACCATACAGACAAGGAACAGGTCCATACTGGAGGTGAACCATACAGACAACGGACAGGTCCATACTGGAGTTGAACCATACAGACAAGGAACAGGTCCATACTGGAGGTGAACCATACAGACAAGGGACAGGTCCATACTGGAGGTGAACCATACAGACAAGGACAGATCCAGGGTTGAGCTGAACCATACAAACTAGGATTGGCCAAGAGTGGAATTGAACCATATAGATATTTTTCTATGTTCATATGTAGCTGTGGAGAAGCAATACTTGAAAAGTCAAACTGTAGTGGAGTAATTATAGAGACAAATTCAAACACAAGATGCATGACTCACCCATGGTGACAGGAATCCCTCGGAGCTCCTGCCACAGCACAGCTCTGGCACTCCTCATGATGGCCATGTCACTGCTGTCAGCCCTGGTGGGCTTAGTGATGTCGCTGCTCTGCAGAATCTTATTTGCTCTGTTCACAAAGACATCTTCACGAGTATGGCGTGCCATGCACAGCAAGATGTCAAAGAAAATGGACAACTATTGGGAGGAAGTAATACGTAACAAGCAATAGAACCACAACTTATAGTCGGCGCGCAGCAAAAACCCTTTTACATTTTATGCCAAGTCCCAATATGTCTGACATTTCCTCTTCTTGAGGGACAGAGTCATGTTGGAGTATAAACCTCCTGTTCACCTTCTGTCATGATGCTCATGCTTCAGTTGAGTCTGGACCCTGCAACACAGTGCCGAGCACTGGTAAATCCCTGCAGGCTCCTCAGCCATGGCTCAGTGGGTAGCAATCATACCTGAGTCAGAGGTTGTGGGACCAACTCCCACTCCAGGGGCTTAAGCCCATAATCTAGGCTGACACTCCAGTGCAGTAGTGAGGCGATGCTGCACTATGGGGAGGTCCTGTCTTTCAGATGATACACAAAATGGTCTCTCAGTTGGATGCAAGTTCAGCTCATTTAGTGTACTCTAGCCTGGTATAGGAGTCAACACTTTCACAGTATCAGATGTGACTGAAAGACACTCTTGTCATTTAGTTGTTCGTAGGATGATGGTGATATTGACAATGCCAGCATTTATTACTCTTTTCCAGTTGCCCTGAGAAGATAGTGTTGGGCCTTATCCTTGCACTGCTGCAGCTCTTCTGTTTAAGAAAGACTCACTGGGCTCCTATGACTTTGACAGTACCTGAACAGGACGAGTCCCTGAGTCCAGACCCATATAGGTGCAAGAGTCCAGAGGAGGAGTGACATGTGTAGCCAAGAGTTTCTCAGCAGTCTCCCATGAGAAGAACACGATACCCGATACCTGGAGGAACATGAAGCAACAATTGATGGAGATGAAACTTTATTCTTTCCTAAATTGCAGCTTCACAGAATCTGAGCAATTTATGAACGATTTGGGTGTTGGGTGCAGAAACCCTCTACTCTCCTGTCGTGAGGCCTTTACTCATTCTAATGTCTGGTTCCTTAGTCAATGGTTGCTCTCCTTGCTGGTGCCAAATGGCCATTCTCCACCTGCAAATTAAGGGAATTGACACCCAGGGGAGCACCACCACTGTCCAACTTGAGATGCAGAGTAGAGACCATGGGGATAAATGGCTGGCACTACTCCATAATGTGAGGAGTAGTCCTATTTGGAGTGGAGGGACATCCTGCTATAAATCGCTCACTGCCAACGTAAAATGGAGGTAACAGAGCCCATAAATGCTGTTTCATCTGTGGCTCAAACTTGGGAGCAGGTGTGAGGAAGACTGTTCCTGAGCTGCAAAAGGCAATGTAAATGTGCAAACATCCCTGAATAGTATCTTTATTGATCTGCACCTATCTGCCCCACCAGAGCAAAGAGAATGCTTCAATCTCAGTCTTGCAAGTTTCAGTTGACCCCCAGCATCCACAGCCTTCTGGAGGATTGAGATCCAGGTACCCACTACTATTCACTACCCTTTGTGTTAAACAGTGTTTCTTGATTTCAGTCCTAAATGACCTGGCTCTAGCCTTAAGGTCATGTCCTATGTTCTGCATTCTCTCAGCAGTGGAAATAGGAGTACACAGTTATAAAACAATAGGAAATACAGCACACACTTTCACTAAGGATATTCAGCACACTAGCACTGTAAGGTTCAATGAAAGCTTCATTGAACTGTCCAAAATAAGCAGAGCTTTGATGAGCCTTATTCCCAGTGTAGGTACAGGTCCAAGTGCTTCAGGTTGCATCAACTTACCTCCAAATTATTTTGGACACTTCCAATCACAATATTGGTCTTCTAATATTCACACACCCTCTCTTCAGCAAAGATCGCTGGATAGTAATCAGGAATAGGAGCCATGGCTGATTTTTCCTATTTCTAATCCCAGTTGTATGCCTCTACTATCAACAGGACTACTATCAAAATAGGACATTCATTTATTATACATCAAGAGATTTGTTCAGAGGCCCCAACAGTACAGTTCAGTTCAGATATGAAGTCATACAAGGGTAGAAATTACAACTAAAGTACTCGCACAAATACTTACCGCACCCATAGCAAATTCTTCTCTCAGGAAAGTCAAAGCAGCCATTTATATCGTACAAAGCCACATCCCCATCTGGATTACAGTACTCAGTTCTGGGTACTGCACCTCAGGAAAGATAAATAGTGACCTTAAGGGACTGTAGTGAAGATTCATCAAAATGATACTGGGGCTGACAGGGTTAAATTATAAGGACAGGTTGCAATACATTTGGTTTCCAGTCCTATGAGTTTAGAAAGTTGAGGGGTGACCTAATTGAGGTGTTTATCAAAGGATTCAACAGATTGAGATAAATGATGTCCTGAGGTGGGGAATACAGAACAAAAGGCGTAATCTTAACATTAGAGCTATGCTGTTCCAGAGAGAAATCAGGAAGCACTTTTCACACAAATGTAAGGAGTGATCTACTCTCTCTCTCTCTCAAATGTCTGTTATTGCTGGGAGTCAATTGTAGCTTTTCAGATGGTAGACATTTATTATGTAAGGATATTAAAGGATAGGAGTTAAGGCGGCTAAATGTAGTTGAGGAACATATCAGCTGCGATCTAACTGAATGGCGGAGAAGGCTCATGGGGCTCACTGACCTAATCCTGTTTCTAATGTTCTTATTATTTTAAACAAATGGATTTAGCCAATGATTCCCCATGACAAGCAGCTGTAGTATTTCCACAGGCTCACTCTTAAATCAAATCCCAACCTGACATCTAGGAAAATATATTTCCTTAGCCTGCTTCCACATTTGCAGTTTTTGAACATGGCTATTTAATAAGGACAGACACATAACAGAAGCAAGAGTGCAGACATTAAGATGAAGACTTGGCTAACTCTTAATCTATAACAATCTTCTTGTAAAGCTCTGTGATGTAGAGATGGTAGTGCATTAAGTTGGTCCTTCCAAAAGTGGAGGTATCTCCTGTTTATTTCCATACCATGCTGAGATTCAGTGGAGACTGGAGATTTTATACAGAGGGCGATTTAATTGTGCATCAATAATTCTTTTGCAATGACCCCTAGCAGATACAGGCAATCAGTATGCCATGAAACGTATATAAATTAAAGAGCAAAGGTATGCAGAGTTGGAGTATTGGCACCATTGGCATCACTGCTAGTTTCTTAATAAGGGAAATGAAATGCAATAATTGCCACAGTGATGGTGGGTTTGTCAAGTTTCAATGCAAAATTCACTGCTGAATCTGAGTGCTAAAGAAGTTCACAAAAAGGTGTTCAGGCTCCTGTTACTAAAATGGAAAATCTGTACCATTTGTTTGTGAATTAGGTTTCTGATGTCTCCTTTTCAAGTAGGGCTTAATTTCCCTAGAATTGTATAGTTACCAATTTACATAACTCTTTCAAAGCACTACCTTGATGAGCAAGGCATACAACCACAATAACAACTTTTATTTAAATTTTGCCTTTAATGAGGTAAAATGGCCCAAGGTATTTCACAGGAGTTAGGAAGCAGATTAAAAAACAGGACCTCAAAGATAGTAATCTCTGGATTACTCCGGTGCCACACGCTAGTGAGTATAGAAATAGGAGATTAGTCCAGATGAATGCGTGGCTGGCAAGATGGTGCAGGAGGGAGGGCTTTAGATTTCTGGGACATTGGGATCATTTCTGGGGGTGGGTGGGACCTGTACGAGGCGGACAGGTTGCACCTGAACCGGAATGGGACCAACATCCTTGCGGGGAAGTTTGCTGGTGCTGTTGGGGAAGGTTTAAACTAACTTGGTAGCGGGGTGGGATCCTGAGAGGAGGTTCAGCAAGGGGAGATGCACAGCCAAAATTAGAAGAGAGAGCAAGTGAGTCTGGAAGGCATAGAAATAATAGGGATATGGTGGCCATTACCAAAGAGAAGGTGCTAGGAAAACTGAAAGGTCTGAAGGTGGATAAATCACCTGGACCAGATGGATTACACCCCAGAGTTCTGAAGGAGATAGCTGAAGAGATAGTGGAGGGCGTTAGTGGTGATCTTTCAGGAATCACAGGAGTCAGGGAGGGTCCCAGAGGACTGGAAAATCGCTAATGTAACCACCCTGTTTAAGAAGGGAGTGAAGCAAAAGACAGGAAATTACAGGCCAATTAGCCTGACCTCGGTTGTTGGTAAGATTTTAGAGTCCATTATTAAGGATGAGATTTCAGAATACTTGGAAGTTCATGGTAAAATCGGGCAAAGTCAGCATGGTTTCATCAAGGGGAGGTCATGCCTGACAAATCTCTTAGAATTCTTTGAGGAGGTAATGAATAGGTTAGACAAAGGAGAGCCAATGGATGTTATCTACTTGGACTTCCAGAAGGCCTTTGACAAGGTGCCGCACAGGAGGCTGCTCAGTAAGATAAGAGCCCATGGTGTTAGAGGCAAGGTACTAGCATGGATAGAAGATTGGCTGTCTGGCAGGAGGCAGAAAGTGGGGACAAGGGGGTCCTTCTCAGGATAGCGGCCGGTGGCTAGTGGAGTTCCGCAGGGGTCAGTGTTGGGACCACAACTTTTCACTTTATACATTAATGATCTAGATGAAGGAACTGAAGGCATCCTGGTTAAGTTTGCAGATGATACAAAGATAGGTGGAGGGACAGGTAGTATTGAGGAGGCGAGGAGGCTGCAGAAGGATTTGGACAGGTTAGGAGAATGGGCAAAGAAGTGGCAGATGGAATACAATGTGGGGAAGTGTGAAGTCATGAACTTTGGTAGAAAGAATAGAGGCATAAACTATTTTCTAAATGGGGAGAGGATTCAGAAATCTGGAGTGCAAAGGGATTTGGGATTCCTATTCCAGGATTCTCTTAAGGTTAACTTGCAGGTTGACGCGGTAGTTAGGAAGGCAAATGCAATGTTGGCATTTATTTCGAGAGGACTAGAATATAAAATCAGTGATGTGCTGCTGAGGCTTTATAAGGCTATGGTCAGACCACATTTAAAATATTGTGATGAATTTTGGGCCCCGTATCTCAGGAAGGATGTACTGGCCCTGGAGAGGGTCCAGAGGAGGTTCGCGAGAATGATCCCAGGAATGAAAGGCTTAACATATGAGGAACGTTTGAGGACTCTGGGTCTATACTCGATGGAGTTTAGAAGGATGATGGGGGATCTGATTGAAACTTACAGAATACTGAAAGGCCTGGATAGAGTGGATGTGGGGAAGATGTTTCCATTAGTAAGAGAGACTAGGACCCGAAGGCACAGCCTCAGAGTAGAGGGAAGACCTTTTAGAACAGAGATGAGGAGAAACTTCTTTAGCCAGAGAGTGGTGAATCTATGGAATTCATTGCCACAGAAGGCTGTGGAGGCCAGGTCATTGAGTGTATTTAAGACCAAGATAGATAGGTTCTTGACTGGTAAGGGAATCAAAGGTTACGGGGAGAAGGCGGGACAATGGGGTTGAGAAACTTATCAGCCATGATTGAATGGCAGAGCAGACTCGATGGGCTGAATGGCCTAATTTCTGCTCCTATGTCTTATGGTCTTATGGCCAGTTAAGGCACAAGGGAGTTTGGCAAGGTTGGATGGTGTTTATTTTAATGCAAGGAGTCTGATGAATAAGACAGAAGAACTGAGGGCACAAATTAACACATGGAAGTATGATGTCATTGCTGTCACAGAGACTTGGTTGAGAGAGGGGCAGGATTGGCAGCTCAATATTCCAGGATATAGGGTCTTCAGGCGAGACAGGGAAAGAGGTAAAAGAGGAGGGGGTATTGCAATATTGCAATATTGATCAAGGAATCAATTACAGCAGTAAGGGGGGATGACATCTTAGAAGGCTCCTCAAATGAAGCCATATGGGTAGAACTGAAAAACAAAAAAGAAGCAATCACATTGCTGGGAGTGTACTATAGGCCCCAAAATAGTCAGAGAGAAATAGAAGAGCAGATATGTTTTGGTAAGAATGGACTGGGAGCAACTACTTTTAGGTAAATCTGCATCAGAGCAGTGGGACTCATTCAAGAAGGAAATAGGGAGAGTACAGGGCCAACATATTCCAGTAAAGACAAAGGGTGGGACCAACAAATCCAAGGAACCCTGGATGTTGAGGGATATATAGAATTGGATAAAGAGAAAAAAGGAGGCTTATGGCAGATACCAAGGGCTCAAAACAGCAGAAGCCCTACAGGAGTATAGAATGTATAGGGGGGAACTTAAAAAGGAAACTAGGAGAGCAAAAAGGGAGGCATGAAAAAATATTGGCAGATAATGGAAAATCCAAAGTTATTTTACAAGTACATTAAGAGTAAGAGGATAACCAGGGAAAGAATAGGGCCAATTAAGGACCATAGTGGTAATTTGTGTGTGGAGCCAGAAGACGTAGGTAGCATTCTAAATGAATACTTTGTGTTGTGAGAGGGACGACGTGGGTATGGAAATCAGGCTGAAGGACTGTGATATAATTGATTAATTAAAGAAATTAGCATAGAAAGGAAGGCATTTCTAAGTGGTCTAAAAGTAGATAAATTTACAGGCCCGGATGAAATGTATCCCAGGAAAGTGAGTGAGGCAGGGGAGGAGATGGCAATAATTTTCAATACCTCTCTGGCCACAGGAGGGGTGTCAGAGGACTGGAAGACAGCCAATGTGGTACCGTTATTCAAGAAGGGAGGAAGGGATAAACAAGGGAACTATGGGCCACTCAGTCTAACCTCAGTGGTGGGGAAACGATTGGAAGCAATTCTGAGGGACAGAATTAATCTACACTTGGAGAGGCAGGGATTAATCAAGGACAGTCAGTTTGGTTTTGTTAAGGGGAGGTCATGTATGACAAATTTGATTGAATTTTTCAAACAGGTGACCAGGTGTTTAGATGAGGGCAATGCATTTGACGCAGTCTACTTGGACTTCAGCAAGGATTTTGATAAGGTCCCGCATGGAAGACTGATAACGAAGGTAAGGACCCATGGGATCCAAGGCAATTTGGCAAATTGGATCCAGAACTGGCTGAGTGGCAGGAAGCAGAAGGGGATGGTCGAGAGATGTTTTTGTGACTGGATGCCAGTGTCCAGTGGGGTTCCACAGAGATTGGTGTTGGGTCCTTTGCTGTTTGTGGTACAAATAAATGATTTAGATTTGAATGTAAGAGGGCTGATCAGTAAGTTCACGGATGACACGAAAATTGGTGGAGTGGTAAATAGTGATGAGAATAGCCTTAGATTACAGGAGGATATAGACGGGCTGGTCCGATGGGCTGATCAGTGGCAAATGCAATTTAATCCGGATAAGTGTAAGTTGATGCACTTGGGCAGGACAAACGAGGCACGGGAATACACTATAAATGGTAGGATCCTGGGAAGTACCGAGGATCAGAGGGACTTTAGTGTGCATGTCCACAGGTCCCTTAAGGTAGCGGGACAGGTAGATAAGGTGGTTAGGAAGGCATATGGGATACTTGCCCTCATTAGCTGAGGCATAGAATATAACATCAGGGAGGTTATACTGGAACTGTATAACACACTGGTTAGGCCATAGCTAGAGTATTGTGTGCAGTTCTGGAATCTGCATTATAGGAAGGATGTGATTGCATAAGAGAGGGTACAGAGGAGATTTACCAGGATATTGCCTGGGCTGGAGAGTTTTCGTTATGAGGAGAGATTGAATAGACTGGGGTTATTTTCCCTGGAGCAGAGGAGATTGAGAGTGGACATGATTGAGGTATATAAAATTATGAGGGGCATAAATAGGGTAGACAGGAAGAAACTTTTCCCCTTGGTAGAGGGATCAATAACCAGGGGGCATAGATTTAAGGTAAGGGGCAGCAGGTGTAGAGGGGATGTGAGGAAGAATTTTTTCACCCAGAGGTGGTGGGAATCTGGAACTCACAGCCTGAAAGGGTGGTAGATGCAGAAACCCTCGTAACATTTAAGAAATATTTGGATGTGCACTTGCGATGCATACAAGGCTATGGGCCTGGTGCTGGAAAATGGGATTAGAATAGTTAGGTACTTGTTCGACCGGTGCAGACTCGATGGACCGAAGGGCCTTTTTCTATGCTGTAGACCTCTATGACTCTATGAGTGTAATCGGACACTGAGCCACATAAAGAGACATTAGGAATGGTGACCAAAGAGGTTGGTTTTGAATAGTGTTTTAAAGGAGGAGAGAGGGGCAAAGAGGTGGAGGGAATGAACTCCAGACTCTAGAGCCTACGTAACTGAAGGCACAGCCACCAATGGTCGAATGAAGGAAATTGGGGATGCTTAAGAGGCCTGAATTGGAGGGGCACCGAGTTCTCAGGAGGGTTGTAAAGCTGGAGGAGATTACAGAGAAAGGGAGGGGCGAGGCCATGGAGGGACTCGAAAGCAAGTATGAAACTTTTAAATTTAAATTTATAAGATTCTATTCTCAACAGTGGCCAGGATGGCAAAGGCAGGGCCACTGAAATTGGTATCAGCACCCCTCCTGGACAGTAGCCACATGTGTGATCAGGTGAAGAGATAAAGTACAGCTTTGAAATCCTCCAAAGCTGAATAGCTTTCTAACCATTGATGCCAGAAGTGAAGGGCAGCCACTTGGCCAAGGTACCGAAGGTTATGAATGCCATGGAACCACATGCCAAGAAACAGTCATCACTTTCTGTGGAAAGGTGGAAAGGTAATGCAAAAAAAAAATACACAATTGGAAGGAAAACTTATTATGAGACAATATTCTAGCTGTCAAAAATTGACTGTAGCTTTTCATTTATTCCTTAACTCTGTGTGTGAGGAAACTGTCCATTACTGATGTTGTTATTTGTCAAAACTCTCAAGAAAACTTGACAGAACAACATATTGGAGTCACATCCCTTTGACATTACATGGTTTAAGAAACAGTTAACATTAGACTCAGTTAGGTTATCTCTCTGCCTTCCACATGCCGATTCGTGTGTTTATTTTGCAATCAATTTGAAAATCTGTCAATGAGTTATAGGCTCATTACAAAATTTTGAAGTTCTGCGGCCCCAGCATAAATCGTGAACTATCGATAAAAGAGAAGCATTTCTTTTTACAGAACAAAGCATAACCCTGATGTACAGCTCCAATGAGATTAATGGAATTCTGTTTTAAGTTGTTAAGTACTAACCTTTCTTTGAGAACAATCCGAAGGAATTTGCTTGCCATCTCTGCATCTTTATTAATAGTACAAAGATACAAAGGCCTATTATTGAAGAATGAATATCTGTAATTATCTAAAATTTTTCCCATTTTCCTTCATGCTCTCTGGCATCTTGGCAGTCTTCTTCATGCACCTTAACATTCTTTTTCTAGTGTGCTTGCCTTTAATTCTCTGTTTGTGCTTTGGTTCATAATGTGGGAAATCTCATAACTGGCCTGGGTGGAAATTTAGGTTCTGTGGCTGTTGCAAGTACTTCAGTTACATACTCACATTACAGTTAAACTCAGTGCCTGCTGTCACAACTTCAAAAGATTAACATGTCACCTCTGCTATTTTCAATTCGGAAAATGAACGTTTAAAAAAAAAATCACTGGCACGGAATAATCTTCCACAGGTCCCCTTCATTGTGTTCCCTCCAAACCAACGGGGCTACAACTCTGCCCCTTTTTGTCTTTCTTTTCTCTTGCCCATCTTTCTTGCTCGCTCTTTCTATTCTTCTGCTTCTTTAATCTTTCAGACTTGTGAAGCCAGCAGATTAACTTTTTAAAACATACTCCTAGTTAATTTTTGTGTTGAGCAAAGTGAGAAGTTATCAGTGGGATGGACTTTCACAGGACAGAGACATGAGGGAAATCTTTATAGGCAACGTGTGGATAGAATTCGGAATGCACTACCTGATAGCTTGGTGAATACACATTCAATTACAGTTTTCAAAAGAGAACAGAATAAAAACTTGGAGAAAAAGCTGGGGAAAAGAACAATGGATTGCTCTTTGGCAGAGCTGGTGCAGACTTGATGAGCCAAATGGCCTCTTTCTGTACTGTGTTATTCTATCATTGTATAATGTCAATCAATGTAAGGGGAGAAGGATAATGAAGAGAATAAGAAGTTCTTCTCACATACCAGTGGAACTCTGCCATCCTGTAGTGCACATTCCTTTATCCTCTCTTCTGTCCCTTTGTAGATAATATCACAGACGTAACCCTGGAAAGAGAAGCGAAATCCATTACCACACAACCCAGTCACAGTTACAGCCACTTATGTACAGAAGCCACTCTCGTACCAGCACCATTTAACTTCAGATATCAAGAGGCTGTGGACCAGCACAGAGCTTACAGCTCTGGCATGGAAAACTGACTCTACGATCCTGAGGCATGGAAAAGGGAGCAATGCCATGGACCAGCTCCCAGTACTGATTTTTCAGAGTAAAACCTTGCCCTCTCTGACCTCGAACCTCAGGCCCCAGCAAAGGTCACAGCTTCATCCCCTCACTCTCCCACCTCAAGGAACTGAGCTCAGCACAATGTTGAGCTCTTCTTCCTTGCCCTCCCTCTGCCCCCACCTTGTTTGGCCAGGAAACTTATTCCACACAGTGGATCCTTTCTCCTGTCTTCAAAATTTTCATAACGCCTGGACCCCTTCCTCTCACTTTTTCATATCTTTTCATTGGGAACTGCTGGTGGGACATCAGACACCTCAATTTCTCTGCTCCCCTCACTCACTCTAGCCTGTCTCTGTCTGAACTTGCAGCACCCTGACTTCTCAAGTCCAACCCTAACATTGTCATTAAACCTGCTGACAAGTATGGCAGGGTTGTTGTTTGATGAACCGACTTCTATCTAGCAGAGATTGATTGCCAACTCCCTGACACCTCCATCCACCTCCCTGGACCATGATCCCACTACCAAACATTAAGCCATCGTATCCCAAACTGTCATTGACCTCATCTGGCGATATTTCTCCCACAGCCTCCATAGTCCATTGAAACTGCACAGCCAACTTCTACTTCTTTCCCAGGATCCACAAACAGGACTGCCAAGTTGGACCCATTGCTTCAGCCTTTTCTTGCTCACTAAACTGATTTTTAAAAAAATAATTTACGGGGTGTGGGCATCGCTGGCTATGCCAGCATTTATTGCCCATCCCATTTGCGCATGAGAAGGTGGTGGTGAGCTGCCTTCTTGAACTGCTGGAGTGCCTGCGTACACCTACAGTGCTGTTATGGAGGAGGTTCCAGGATTTTGACCCAGCGACAGTAAAGGAATGCCAATATATTTCCAAGTCAGGATGGTGATTGGCTTGGAGTAGAACTTCCAGCTGGTAGCGTTCCCATGTATCTGCTGCCTTTGTCCTTCCAGATGGTAGCGGTCGTGGGTTTGGAAGGTGTTGCCTAACGAGCCTTGGTGAATTTCTACAGTGCATCTTGTAGCCGGTACACACTGCTGCTACTGTTCATCAGTGGTGGAGGGAGTGAATGTTTGTGGAAGGGGTGCCAATCAAGTGGGCTGCTTTGTCTTGGATGGTGTCAAGCTTCTTCAGTGTTGTTGGAGCTACAATCATTCAGGCAAGTGGAGAATCTTTTATCACACTCCTGATTTGTGCATTGTAGATGGCAGACAGGCTTTGGGGAGTCAGAAGGTGAGTTACTTGCCACAGGATTCCTAGCCTCTGACCTGCTCTTGTAGTCACAGTATTTATTTGGCTAGTCCAGTTCGGCTTCTGGTCAATAGTAATCCCCAGAATTTTGATAGTTGGGGATTCAGTGATGGTAATGCCATTGAATTCAAGGGACAATTGTTAGATTCTCTCTTGTTGGAGATGGTCATTACCTGGCACTTGTGAGGCACAAATGTTACTTTGCACTTGTTAGCCCAAGCATGGATATTGTCCAGGTCTTGCTGCATTTGACCTTGTGCTGCTTCAGTATTCTTCTTATCTTGACTCTTTTTTTTCCCCTTGTCCTTAATATCTATACTTCCATTTTTAGGGATAGGCTGTCATTTGTTATAAGCCATTGACAGCTACCTTAATTGCTCTTCATCCCACCTTGCTTCCTGTAAGGGGTCCAATGCATCTCCATCACATCCGTTATAATGATAGTGTGGAAACACCAGTGCTTCCTATATTTTTTTTTGCTCAACGGAGGATTCCCTTCCACATTGTATGGCACAGCACTCAACTGTGCTTGTTCCATTTCCAAAACCTCCTCACATCGTCCCCTCCCTTTCAAGATAATAGGGTACCCCTTGCCTCCACCTTTGACCCTACTACCCTCCACGTTCAATAGATCATGCTGTATTTCCACCACCTCCAATCTGATGCCACCACCAATTACTCTTCCCCTCTTCTCCCCTTTCAGCATTCTGCTCCATGACACCTTAGTCTACTTTTCAATCACTCCCAACCACTGCTTCCCATGGCACCTTCCTATGCAAGCTCAGGAGATGAACCCTGTCCTTTCACCTCCTCGCTTTCTACCGCCCAGGGCTTCCAATCTCTTATTCCAGGTGAAATAGCGATTTACTTGTACTTCTTTCAACTTAGTTTACTGTATTTACTGCACAGAATATAGTCTCCTCTGAGGAGACAAAAGTAGATTGGAGAGTTGCTTCGCAGGATAGCTTTGTTTAACATAGAAACATAGAAAATAGGAGCAGGAGTAGGCCATTTGGCCCTGCTCCACCATATATTATGATTATGGCTGATCATCCAACTCAATAGCCTGCTCCCACTTTCTCCCCATATCCTTTGAACCCTTTTGCCCCAACAGCTATATCTAACTCCTACTTGAAAACATACAATGTTTTGGCCTCAACTACTTTCTGTGGTAGCGAATTCCATAGGCTCACCACTCTCTGGGTGAAGAAATTTCTCCTCAACTCAGTCCTAAATGGTCTACCACATAGCCTCAGACTGTGACCTCTAGTTCTGGACTCCCCCATCATTGGAAACATCCTTCCTGCATCCACTCTGTCTAGTCCTGTTAGAATTTTATAGGTTTCTATGAGATCCCCCCCCCCATTCTTCTGAACTCCAGTGAATATAATCCTAACCGACTCAATCTCTCCTCATATGTCAGTCCTGCCATCCCAGGAATCAGTCTGATAAAGCTTCGCTGCACTCCTTCTATAACAAGAACATCCTTCCTCAGATAAGGAGACCGAAACTGCACACAATATTCCAGGTGTGGTCTCACCAAGGTCCCGTATAATTGCAGCAAGACATCCCTGTTCCTGTACTCGAATCCTCTCATTATGAAGGCCAACATACCATTTACCTTTTTTACCGCTTGCGGCACCTGCACGCTTACCTTCAGCGACTGATGTATGACGACACTCAGGTCTCTTTGCACATTCCCCTCTCTCAATTTATAGCCATTCAGATAATAATCTGCCTTCCTGTTTTTGCTACCAAAGTGGATAACCTCACATTTATCCATATTATATTGCATTTGCCATGCTTTGCTTGTCCAAATCACACTGAAGCATCTCTGCATCCTTCTCACAGCTCACCCTCCCACTCAGCTTTGTGTCATCTGTAAATTTGGAGATATTACATTTAGTTCCCTCATCTAAATCATTAATATAGATTGTGAATAGCTGGGTTCCCAGCACTGATCCCTGTGGTACCCCACTAGTCACTGCCTGCCATTCGGAAAAAGACACATTTATTCCCACTCTTTGTTTCCTGTCTGCCAACCAGTTTTCTATCCATCTCAATACATTACTCCCAATCCCATGTGCTTTAATTTCATACACTAACCTCTTATGCAGGACTTTGTCGAAAACCTTCTGAAAGTCCAAATAAACCACATTCACTGGCTCCCCCTCATCAACTCTACTGGTTACATCCTCAAAAAATTCCAGTCGAATTGTCAAGCACGATTTCCCTTTCGTAAATCCATGCTGACTGTCCGATTCTGCCACTGTTTTCCATGTGCTCAGCTATTAAATCTTTTATAATGGATGCTAGAATTTTCCCCACTACCGACGTCAGGCTGACTAGTCTATAATTCCCTGTTTTCTCTCTACCTCCCTTTTTAAATAGTGGGGTTACATTAGTTACCCTCCAACCTGTAGGAACTGTTCCAGGGTCTATAGAATCTCGGAAGATGACCACCAAATGCATCCACTATTTCTAGGGCCACTTTCTTAAGTACTCTGGGATGTAGATTATCATGTCCTGGGGATTTATCGGCCTTCAATCCCATCAATTTCCCCAACACTATTTCCCTAATAATACTGATTTCTTTCAGTTCCTCCCTCTCACTAAACCCTGTGTTCCCCAACATTTCTGGTATGTTATTTGTGTCCTCCTTTGTGAAGACAGAACCAAATTATATATTTAGTTGGTCAGCCATTTCTTTGTTCCCCATTATAAATTTCCCTGTTTCTGACTGTAAGGGACCTACATTTGTCTTCACCAATCTTTTTCTCTTCACATACCTGCAGAAACTTATACAGTCAGTTTTTACGTTCCCCGCAAGCTTACTCTCATACTCCATTTTTCCCTTCTTAATCAATCCCTTGGTCCTCCTTTGCTGAATTCTAAACTGCTCCCAATCCTCAGGTCTGTTGTCTTTTCTGGCCAATTTGTATGCCTCTTCCTTGGATCTAATACTATCTCTAATTTCCCTTGTAAGCCATGGTTTGGCCACCTTTCCTGTTTTACTTTTGCATCAGACAGGAATAAACAATTGTTGCAGTTCACCCATGGGCACTTTGAATGTTTGCCATTGCCTATCCATTGTCATTCCTTTAAGTAACGTTTCCCAATCCATTATGGCCAACTCGCGCCTCATACCACCGTAGTTTCCTTAATTAAGATTCAGGACCCTCGTCTCAGAATCAACTATGTCAATCTCCATCTTGATGAAGAATTCTATCATATTATGGTTGCTCATCCCCAAGGGGCCTCGCACAACTAGATTGCCAATTATTCCTTTCTCATTACACAATACCCAGTCTAGGATGGCTTGTTCTCTAGTTGGTTCCTCAACGTATTGGTCCAGAAAACCATCCCGTATACACTCCAGGAATTCCTCCTCTACGGTATTGTTACTAATTTGATTTACCCAATCTATATGCAAATTAAAGTCACCCATAATTACATATGTTCCTTTACTGCATGCGTCTCTAATTTCCTGTTTAATGCCATTCCCAACATCACCACCACAGTTTGGGGGTTCTATATACAACCCCTACTAATGTTTTTTGCCCCTTAGTGTTTCTCAGCTCTACCATGCAGATTCCACATCATCAGAGCTAATATCTTTCCTCACTATTACGTTAGTTTCCTCTTGGACCAGCAATGCAACTCCACCGCCTTTTCCTTTTTGTCTATCCTTCTGAAATACTGACTATCCCTGGATGTTCAATTTCCATCCCTGGTTATGCTGCAGCCATATCTCCGTAATCCCGACTATGTCATACCAGTTTCCATCTATTTGCGCTGTTAATTCATCCACTTTATTGCGAATGCTCCTTGCATTAAGGCAGAAAGTCTTAAGGTTTGTCTTTTTAGCATTACTTACTCCATTCCCACTATTTTTCGCTGAGGCCCTGTTTGATTCTTGCCCTTGATTGCTCTGCCTATCACTTTTCTTATTCCTCTTTCTGTCTTTTGTTCTTGTCCTTGATTTCCCCCTCCTCTGACTCCTTGCATAGGTTCCCAGCCCCCTGCCATTTTAGCTTAAACCCTCACCAACCACTCTAGCAAATATTCCCCTAGGACATCAGTCCCGGTCCTGCCCAGGTGTAACACGTCCAGTTTGTACAGGTCCCACCTCTCCCAGAACCGGTCCCAATGTCCCAGGGATCTGAAACCCTCCCCCTCATACCATCTCTTCAGCCACATATTCATTCAATATATCCTGCCATTTCTACTCTGACTAACATGTGGCACTGGTAGTAATCCTGAGATCACTACCTTTGAGGTTCTACTTTTCCTTCCTAACTCCCCATATTCTGCTTTTAGGACTTCATCCCTTTTTTTTTTACCTATGTTTGTACCAATGTGTACCACGACCACTGGCTGTTCACCCTCCCCCTTCAGAATGCCCTGTAGCCACTCTGAAACATCCTTGACCCAGCACCAGGGAGGCAACATACCATCCTGGAGTCTCGTTTGGGGCCACAAAAGCACCTATTCCCCTTACAATTGAATCCCCTATAACTATTGCATTCCCAGACTTTTTACTCCTCCCCTGTGCAGCAGAGCCAACAGTGGTGCAACGAATTTGGCTGTTGCTGCTTTCCCCTGAGAGCTCATTCCCCTCAACAGAATCCAAAGCAGTATATCTGTTTTGCAGGGGAATAGCCACAGGAGATTGCTGCACTGCCTGCCTAGTCCTCTTGCTCTGCCTGGCGGTCACCCATTCCCTTCATGCCTATGGACTCTTAGACTGCGGTGTGGCCACCGCTCTATACGTGCTATTCATGATACTCTCCGCCTCGTGGATGCTCCACAGTGTCCCCAGCCACCGCTCCAGCTCTGAAACCCGGGCTTCCAAGAGCTGCAGCTGGAGACACTTCCCCCACACATGCTGGCCCCAGGCACTGGAAATGTGCCCGGCTTCCCACATAGAGCAGGAGGAGCACCCTGGGCCCTTCTTTCTTGCTCCTCGTTGTTACAGAATATAGCCCTTACAAACGATGAACCACAAAATAAGACCTTAAGAACTATAAGTGAAAAAAGTAGTAAATACTTACCCGACTGTACTCACGGTACTCAAAGGATCACCTCATTCCCTCCTCACTAAACTCCCTCAGTCACCAACCTCCAACTTAAGCACTCTACTGCAGTCCAAAGCAGCACTCCAGTTTAGTCTGCAAAGGTGACCCCAAGCTTCTGACTGCCTGTCAATTTAATTCTCTGCCCCACTACCACTCTAACAACTCTGTCCATAGCCTCCTACACCTCCTACAAAGACGCTGAAAGTAAGCATTCGATTCGGCATTTAACAGCCTTCTGAACTCAACACTGAGATCAATAAAGCCTGATCACAACCACTCCTCCTATTTCTTTTGGACAGCAAGTTCTTCTATAGACTCATCTTTGGTTTCTTTTCTTGTCCCATTAGCATCCGCTTTCGCTTTGCACCGTCATTCTTTTCATCATTCATTCTCTTCTGCTTTCCACCCTATCACAGACATTTTCATTGATTCTTTCCTCTTCTGCAACTACTTCTGAAGATTGTGTCGGGTGAGCAATGCAATTGCAGCGTGGGGTCAGGGCCTGGTTGAATGCATAGTAAGCTGTATATGTTAAGAGAGGGTATTTGCTGGAGCATTGAGGTTGAAAAATGACACCGCTGGCATCGAATCACCATTACGTTTTGAATGGTCACGATCTGCCTACTCTGCAGACTTCCAGTGTATACGCCTAATGTCTGTGTTAACATCTATACCAAGGTGGCAAATGGCAGGCACGTACCAGGGCAGGAATTACCAATCATCATTGGGAGGGTGAGAACAGGAGCAGGTGTGCTTTGAAAATAGTGCTCCTGGATGGCATGTCAGTGTCCTGATGCCTCCGGGACATGCTGGAATTTTCAAAGTGAGGGCGGGTGGGGGGCGGGGGAGTTGGCTGCACTTGAGGACCTGCTCATCTCCAATTAATGGCCCATTAAGTAACTGAAGGAGCTTGTTAATGGGCCAGGAAGGGCCAGAAGACAATTTTTAAAACAAAAATCACCAAACTTGACCAGTCTGGCATCTGGTGCACATTAGTGCACAGCTGTTGGGTTCAATTAGGTTATTTTTATGATGAAAAATCATTGCCACTAGGGGAGTTTGTTTTGGACTGGCTGCAGTACCTTTCAGTTGGCCATTTGGCCACTTTTGTGCTCACTGAAGTTGCTGGCCCTCTCAGATGCTGCCTCCTCTTCCGCAAGGCAGCAGCAGGTCCCATCATGGCAGCCTTTGCTGTTGAGGATTGCGCTCCACAGGCAGCTCCCACCTTTCAGTAATACTCAAAGCCATTAATAGGTGCCAAGTTCACTGCCCAATTAGGTTGTGTCAGGTGAACAAGACAGTTGCAGCATGGGGTCAGAACCTGAAAATTAACTGGGCGTCAGGTTCTTGACCCCGTACTGAAAATCCAGCCAAGAAGTGTACAGCATGAGTGCCATTATCGTATCAAAGTGACACACATAGGCCTGAATTTCACTCTTGGCATGCATGCAAAGTCAGCTGGTCCGGAGGCGGATGTAGAATCCACTCCTGGGCGAGATCACGTTCTCAGCGTGATTTCAAGCTGGGTTGCTAATCTGGTTGACCTGACAGTGAAGGCAGAGGTGGGAACGAGACAGGCACCAGATTCAATGATATCCCCCAGGACTTTGGTAACTTCAGTTAAACTTCCATTGGAAAAACAGATAGGTCCTACGACATGATGTTAATACTGTGGCTTTTCAGCTATGAACTGATCTTGACTAAAATCTTCACTGACTCAATGGGCAGAATCTTTAGTATATATTCAATTCAAGTCTGCGTCCCGACGTCACCGCGTGTCATTCAGATCTTGAGTTTGGCAGGCGCGCACCGGAGTTGGCTGCGCGCCCGCCAAACTGTCAAAGGCCTATTAAGGCCATTCAAATAGCAATTAAACTAATTAACTGAGCTGTCCGTCCAACCTTAAGGTTGGTGAGCAGGTGAAGAGCCCAGGCGGCCTTCGCATTTATCATGAAACCTCATCCACGGGCAGGATGAAGTTTCATGAAGGTTTTTAAAGTTTAATAAAAATTTATAATAAAATTCATTGACATATCCCAGCTCAAAAGACACTGTCACATGAGGGGACATGTCTTAAAATTATTTTTTCTTCTTTATTAAAATTTTCAAAAATTAAACTGATCTCCCTGAGGCAGCTCTGTGCCTCAGGGAGATTTCTGCACTCTTTCGCGCACATGCGTGAAAGTGCGCAGGCCCCGATTTAGCCTACTCCCACCACCCACACAGAGAGCACACAGCACTTCTGGGTGTGCGTCATGCTGGGCGGGCCTTAATTGGCCTGCCCACATAAAATGGCGCCACCCAGCCGATCACGGTGGCGATTGGCTACGCGCCCCCTGCGCCCGCTCCTATCCAACCTCCCCAATGTATTTGTATGTAGCGTCATGAAGAGATTAATGTCCACAATGTTATTGGAAATTATTTTTAAATTGGAATTGTAGTAGGATCTGTGTCTATGTGTGTGTTTGTCTGTGTGTGGCTTAATTGGATTAAAGCCAGTTAGTCTGGGAAGATTGAATAGACCATATGAGTTGGCTAGGGAGCAGTTAAAGATATCAGAGCAAGTAATAAAAGTGAAGGCAGATAAGAAAGCTAAGGCTTGCAGTTTTGTTGCTGGGGAAAAAGTACTAGTTCTGTTACCAGTACCAGGTGATTCATTAAATGCAAGGTTTAATGGACCTTACAAGGTTGAAAAGAAATTGAGTGAAATAAATTATTTAATAAATACTCCAGAAAGAAGAAAGAACCAGAGAGTGTGTCATGTAAACATGCTTAAAAAGTACTTTGACAGGGAAGAGGAACAAAAAGAGGTATTAGTGATGGTGGATGATGAGAAAGAGGTAGAAATGCAAGACTCTTGAAATTGATTTTCCTCTTATCAAATTGGATAATGAGGGGGTGCTTGAAAATTTACATGAAATATTGAGTTACCTTCCAAACAAGTGTCAAAGTGATGTGGAAAAGCTATTGCTGTCTCACAAACCTATTTGTGGGAATAAATTGGGGAAGCCAGGTTTAGCTATACGTGATGTGTCTGTACAAGTTTCATCTTCAATTAGACAACATCCTTATAGATTAAATCCAGCAAAGTTATCACAAGTACAAAATAAAATTGATTTCATGCTTCAAAATGATATCACTGAGTCTAGTTGCAGTAACTAGAGTTCACCTATTGTGCTGGTACTGAAACTGGATGGAACACAAAGACTGGGTGAGGACTATCAAAAGGTGAATGCGGTGACAAAAGCAGATTCCTATTCTATACCAAAGTTGGAGGATTGTATTGAGAAAGTGGAACAATTGAATTTATCACAAAGATTGACTTACTAAAAGGATATTGGCAGGTACCGTTGTCGGAGAGAGCAAAGGAGATATTGGCTTTTGTGACGCCAAGTGGACTAGTCAGTTTGAAGTCATGCCATTTGGTATGAAGAATGCACTTGTGACATTTCAAAGACTGATGAACAAAGTAATTGCGGGTCTAAGCAATTGTGCTGTTTATATTGATGATCTGATAGTTTTTAGTCAGACATGGGAGGAGCATTTACAGCATCTGGAAGAATTTTTTTTTTCGATTACAAGAAGCTAATTTGGTGATGAACTTAGCTAAAAGTGAATTTGCAAAAGCACAAGTTACATATCTAAACCATACTATTGGACATGGTAAGATGGCTCCGAGAGATGTGAAAGTCAAGGCTATCGTCGATTTCCCATTGCTTACAACAAAATGAGAAGTTTTGAGATTTCTGGGCATGAGTGGGTTTTACCAGAAATTTGTACCAAATTTTTGCAGTGTGGTTGCTCCACTGACTGAACTATTAAAAAGGGACAAGAAATTTTGATGGGCACTGGAGTGTCAGATGTCATTTGATAGTTTGAAAGCTGTATTGACTATGATACCAGTTTTGGCATTACCCAACTATGCCAAGCAATTTAAGTGGCCATTGATGTAAGCGATAGAGGCATTTGGGCCGTACTGTTACAAGATGACACTGGAATTAAAAAACCGAAAGGGTATTTTTCACGGAGGCTGAATATACAGCAGAGAAGATATTTAATGATTGAAAAGGAGACCTTGGATTTGGTGTTAGCATTGCAGCATTTTGAACTTTATGTTGCAAACAATTCATTAGAAACAATTGTTTATACAGACCACATTCCTTTGAAGTTTTTGGACAAATTTCAAGACAAAAGTGCAAGACTTTTCAGGTGGAGTCTATTATTACAACCATTCAATCTACGGATTATATATGTTGCTGGTAGAGAAAATCTGTTTGCAGATGCATTATCAAGAGTTTGAAGCTTAAAGGGAAGATTGGACCTTTAAAAATAATCTGAACACTGAACTGGAGTGATTTCTGTTGATACCAAGAACTTGTTTGTGTGTCTATATGTATAGTTATGTTAATGCATGCATCTGGTAATGTAATAGTGTAATAAATATAGGAGATAGTGTGAATTGGGTTATTAAAAATGAAGCCGTCTTTTAAAATTATGACTGTTCATTTTTCGATAGGGAGGGGGATGTCATAAAGAGATTGTCTATAATGATATTGGAAATTATTTTACAATTGGAATTGTAGTAGGGTCTGTGTGTGATTTAATTGGATTAAAGCCAGCTAATCTGTGTGCTTTGATGTATAGTAGTTTGAGATGTTAATTAGATAAACGTAAGGCGGAAAAGGTAAAGTGTACATTTGCATTTGTTGAATAAAGCCTTCAAGAGTAAAATCTTGCACCTGACTGAAAGAAACCAAGCAATGTGCTTACATTACTAATAAAATTGGTGAAATGAAAGGATTATTGTTAGAAGATGTGACGTTAAAAGCCTAGGACACAATAGAAAATTTATATTCAAAGGGAAAGCTAGGTATAATCAGAAAGGAGATTGTATGTGCAGGTCAGGGACATTTAACATCTAACCAGCCTACAACTGTGTCTGCAAAGGAACCAAATTGCAAGGGTCCTCATTTTGAATTCGTAAGGTCAAATGTGCTTTGCCTGGGGCTATTTAAAGTCTATGGGTTATTGTTGCCTTGGTGAAGATTTACCTGGGAGTGATTAATTTGGGGATTTCTTTAAAAATTATTATGGTAGTAATTTGTAGACATGTATATGTGTTTAATTTCTTGTTAAATTAATAAATGTTTAATTTAGTTTTATATAAAAACGCTCTTGAGGCTTGGTGGTTTTATTCCTGAATTGAGAGCTGCATCTCAAACATACCAACTGAAAATATAGGTGATGACAGTTGTTCAAGTTTCCCTCTGGGACTTAAACAAATCAGTCTTTACCAGCTGCTGTGTCATAACAATAGTAGCTCTGCCTTTAAAATCTGCAGGTCCTGCCCAGCATCTGTCACTGATCCAACTAAACTTTGTGGCAGCAGTGAGAAAGCTGTAGGTGGGGGAATAGTTGAGGAGGGGGTTCCCTTCATCTAATTACATCAGTGAAAAGAGAAAATAATGAATAAGCATTTCTCCAGCACCTTTCATGACTTCAGGACATCCCAGAGTGCCTCACTGCTTTTTAAGCGTGGTCACTGCTAAAATGTGGGAAATGTGCCAGCCAGCCAAATTGCACACAGCAAGCTCCCAAGGAAAGTGATGTTGGATGTTTTACATCCATCTGAGAGGGTAGATGTGGTCTCAGATTAACATCTCACCTGAACACTGGCACCACAGACAGTGCAACACTCGCTCAGGATTGCACTGAGGCTGTATGCCCACGTGCTCAACCCTCTGGAGTGGGACTTGAACCCATAACCTACTGAACTTCAGAGAGCAGAATGCTCCAACGTGGTAGACACCCATAGCATCATTGGTGCATCTGGTCTACTTGCTATTGCAGCAACTCTGGACTGCCTGGCTGAGATAGTGCAACTAGGGCTAGTGGCCATAGTCGGGGGGGCGGGGGAAGCGAAGTGAGGTAGGAGGTGCTGGGGCCTGCAAACGAAGTGTGGTTGTTCCCTTTTGTAGGGGAATCCTTCTTAACAAATGTTTTTAATTATGCAGGGATCTGGTCAAATTCTACATCTACTGCTGGGTCAGCTAGGACACCTCCAATGACAAAGCTGCAGTTTCTGTCTGCTGAGTCATAATGAAGGCCTGGGTCACAGGGAGTCTGATGTTCAGAGAGCCCCTACCCTCAGCTCAACTACCCCCAACTCCCCATATAATTACACAGGCGATATACCAAACGGCAATGGATTTTCAAGGCCAATATCTTTTGAAAAAGTTAATGTTCCCCATGGTTTGTGCAGACTGATTTATTTTATTAGAACTTTGGCACAGATTTGTAGGTGAACCAGCTTAGAAAGCTAACACAATGAAAAGGAAATCTGGCAAAACTTAGAAATATGACAGCAGCAAAATCACAAATAAAATGAAAGTGCTTGTAGCCCAGTGGCCTTTTATCCCACCCTTGGATGACAAATTGATAAAAACATAATGCCCGCCTGCTCTTTTTGCCGATGCGACAAGCGCAAAATTGCATGGGCAACCTAAAATCTGTGTTAATAGGCTTGATAATGGCTGTAATTGGTCCTTCAATGGTCGGCAGGCGCGGCTCTGACTCCTGTGCGAGCCCGCCAGCCTCAATAATACACGCACGCACAGTGACATCGGGACACATGCCTGACATCATCTCGCACAATTTTATACACGTTCGGGCTGGGCACTGCCTGGTGGAGCACTGTGAAATTCTGGCCATAATGTCGAATGGGGCACTACAGAGCCCAAATCTGCTGCCAGGTCTTTAAACCTGTAAGCATTTAAGTCAGTGATCAATAGAGTTCAGGAGATATACATTCCTTTATAAAACAAGAACAAACCAGCCAATGATAATACACCACCGTGAAATAAAATGATAGAGAGATACTGGTAAAGTTGAACCTAAGGCAGGAGGCATACACTGAGTATATAAACAATAGAGGAGAGGATGATAAAAGGGATATAGAAGTTAGGAAAGAAGCAAAAAAGTTAAGAAAACAAAGCAGAACTATGGAACTAAAATATCAAGGAATATAAAAAGAAATAGTATTCTACAGACACATAGGCCAAATTTTGCGCTCGTTGCGCACGGTTGGCGGACACGATATCCACATCTGGCCGTGATTGCATTTGACACATGATTTCAATCTGGCTGGCCAATTAAGGGCTGGCTAGCATGAAACGCGCCCGGACATTGGGGCGGGAGGCTGGTTGGCACTGGGTTGAATGGTGACCTGGAGAGGGGTATAAAAAGAGTTTTGCCAGGAGTTAGGAAGGAGCCTCAGGGAGCTGTCCACGAGAGACTCAAATATTTAGCAGCAGTACTGGCCTCGGCACCCGATGGTCAAGGCAGGTGGGATGCCAATGCTGGTGGTCATTCTGCTACATGATTCTCAGACGAGTGCCTGTGTGCTCTATTGGAGGCAGAGTGCCCAGCCTGCAATATTCATGCCGCGGGATGGCAAGAGGGGGCCAACCCAGCAGACAAAGGAGGCCTGGACGGAGGTGGCTGCCCAAGTGAATGGGCATGACGTTGTGCGCTGCACCTGGATCCAGTGCCGGAAACGGTTCAATGATCTTCTGCGTTCCGCAAGGGTGAGTACCAAGTTGGCATGGAACCGAGTATAGATGTGTTTGAGGGTGGCTGTTACTCGTGGCGCTCAGCAGTGTGAGATGCATAGTGCCAAATGCCACTGCCAAGGGTGGTTGATGTACCTGCGTACCTTGTGTTTATAGAAGGGTGACAAGTGCCAATCTGACAGGTACCTCAAGCTGGTTTTCCTGGGTCATGGTTTGCAGGTAGAGGATGCTCTAATGAATGCACTTGTGTCTGTACGGAAGAGAAGCCATACCGCGCTGCAGCGCGCACAAACAGGTGGTGGGGTGCCCAACATCTTGATCCTCTCCAGGTTTGGGATGGACACTCTGGACATGATATGCAAGCAAGGAGTAAGGTCTCCAGGTCTCGGAGTGGCAGGGGTTTCGGAGCACAGCAACAGTCCAGTGGGCAGATGAGTGACTGGGGTAGTGTGCAAGAAAGGCAGGGTTGTGGCATCCCCAATGAGAAGTTCAAATCCAGAGTATCCATTGCTTGCCCAATCACAATGCCTCAGTGATACATGTGTCTGTTTTGGCAAGCAACTGTGCTTGCACAGCCACTTAGTTATGATATTCCTAACGGACATATTCTGTTCCTCCCTCAGAAGCGCCGTCCTCACAATTCACCGCTGACCACAAGGACCCCCCCAACCCCCCCACCGCCGCCCCAACTTGACAACCGAGGAAGAACCGCTGACTGATGCACCTGCATCACATCCACTCTCTTCACCAAGCACCAGTGCAGATACAGGCATGTTGGTGGGCTATAGCACATAGGCTCCATTTGGAGTGCACTGTGGCAAGTGCACATCACACTCGCTTGAGGAGCTGGTGAAGGCAGAGGACTGCTGGAGACCAGGACCATGCTGAGTCTGAGGCAGATGATGAGCCTCTGGAGCTGCCCATCAGGTGGCAGCTGCTTGTTGTCCAGCAAGATGCGTGTGAAGACTTGGCAGAAATCCCTGGGGGTCTGCATGTCATGGTCTCTGTCTTGGAAGAGTCCACATGAAGCATGAGCATTGCATTGCTCCAGGCGCACAGCCTCCTCCAATGACAGGGTGGCGACTCTCATGGAAGGCAGCTCCAGGAACAGAATCAGAGGTTACCAGGGCTGTGCCCAGATCTGCAAGTCCACAGACAGGCAGTGACCTCAGGAGGTCACTGCCAGTGTGAGAGATGGATGAGGCACCTAATCACTCTGCTAGGCCATCACCGTCCATCAATGGTGAGCGGGGAGGTTCAAAACAATTTCACGCTGGTGGACCAGCTACGTGTCGCGTCTGTGAGCTCTTTTCAGGGTGTTCCAGGTGAAGACAGAAGCTCCTCCTTCCCTCTGCTGGTGACCGTGGCATCTAATGAGGCCGCTACAAGTGAGGAATGCCCAGCCAAGGCAGTATCCAGTGCCTCCAGCCGCGTTTTGATAGCACGTGGAATGAATTGAATTGGCTGAAGACTGGCATCTGTGATGCTGGGGGCATCTGAAGGAGGCCGAGATGAATCATCCACTCGGCACCTCTGGCTGAAGATTGTTGCAAATGTTTCATCCTTATCTTTTGCACTGATGTCCTGGGCTCCTCCATCATTGAGGATGGGGATATTTGTGGAGCCTCCTCCTCAAGTGAGTTGTTTAATTGTCCAGCACCATTCACAACTGGATGTGGCAGGACTGCAGAGCTTAATCTGATTCGTTTATTGTGGGATTGCTTAGCTTTGTCTACCACTTGCTACTTATGCTGTTTGTCACACAAGTAATCCTGTTTTGTAGCTTCACCAGGTTGACACCTCATTTTTAGGTAGGCCTGGCACTGCTCCTGGAATGCCCTCCTGCACTCTTCATTGAAGCAGGATTGATCCCCTGGTTTGATGGTAATGGTAGAGTGGGGCTATGCCAGGACATGAGATTATAGATTGTGGTTGAATACAATTCTGCTGCTGCTGATGACCCACAGTGCTCATGGATGCCCAGTCTTGAGTGACTGGATATGTTCAAAATCTAACCCATTTAGTACACTGTAGTGCCACACAGTGGAGGGTATCTTCAAGAACCATGCAGTGGTCACTCCTACTGATACTGTCATGGATGATATCAGATGCATCTGAGGCCGCCAGGTTGGTGAGGACGAGGTCAAGTATTTTTTCCTTCTTGTTGGTTCCCTTACCACCTGCCATAGACCCAGTCTAGCAGCTATGTTCTATAGGACTTGGATGGACATTGAAGTCCCCCACCCAGAGTACATTCTGCGCCCTTGCCACCCTCAGTGTTTCTTCCAAGTGGTGTTCAACATGGAGGGGTACTGATTCATCAGCTGAGGTGGGGGGGCGTGGTAATCAGCAGGAGATTTCCTTGCCCATGTTTAACCTGATGCCATGAGACTTCATGGGGGCCGGAGTCAATGTTGAGGACCTCCAGGGCAACGCCCTCCCAATGTATACCACTGTGCCGCCAACTCTGCTGGGTTTGCTGGTGGGACAGGACATACCCAGGGATGGTGATGGTGGTGTCTAGGACATGATCTGTAAGATACGATGCTGTGAATATGACTATGTCAGCTTTTGCTTGACTAGTCTGTGAGACAACTCTCCCAATTTTAGCATAAGCCTCCAGATGTTAGTAAAGAGGGCTTTGCAGGGTCAACAGGGCTGAATTTGCCGTTGTCGTTTCCGGTGCCTAGGTCGGTGCTGGGTGGTCTGCCCGGTTTCATTGACTTTGTAGTGTTTTGATACAACTGAGTGGCTTGCTAGGCTACTTCATTTTAGAGTCAACCACATATTTTGGATATAGATTCACATGCAGGCCAGACAAGGTATGGACAGCAGATTTTTTTCCCTAAAGGACATTAGTGAACCAGATGGCTTTTTACGACAATCGACAATGGTTTCATGGTCATCATTAGACTTTTAATTCCAGATTCTTTTCTAATTTTCAAATTCCGGATCCCTAGAGCATTACCCTGGGTCTTTGGATTACCAGTCCAGTGACAATACCACTACGCCACTGCCTCGGCCCCACATATATATATTTTCCTTCATGTCTTCTGGGCATGACGTATGTTTTAAACTGTCTCCTTTAATTCAAGGTAGAATGGAGTAGTTTGGAGGGGACAATGTGACCTCCTATGAAATCTGCCCTGAGCCACGTCCATGTGACCTGGTTGTCATGGGGACAGGGGCCCAGGTCAAAACTTATTGGAAGTAAGGTGCAAGTTTTAACATCTGAACACAAAGGAGGGACACAGCTTGTCTTGCTGTGTACAGACTCATAGACTCTGAGAGTGTCAGCCAGAGGGATTTGGGGAAGAAGGCCCACAACAGGTGCTGCTATGCCAGGTAGAGAAAAAAGAACAGTTTCCAGGTTAACCACCAAGCAGAGTGCTGGTGAGGACAAAGAAATGAAGCTTGTGCAGAATTAAAGTCCAAAAAGTCACCAGAGTGCTACAAAAGTGGATTTGAGTATGTCTCGAAGATTGAGTGATGGGGATTTTGTTTAAAATGGACATCAGAAGATTCACTGTGGTGGGGCAGGGAGAAGAAATCCTGTTAAAGCCTGGAAGAGATTGGGACTTTAAACACAAGACTACATATCTGTTGACAGTGTGGTGTAATGTATAATTTATAATGAAGAATAGAAGAGCTAAATATTATTTAAATGGAGAAAGACTTCAGAAAGCTGCAGCACAGAGGGATTTGGGGGTCCTCGTGCATGAATCCCAAAAAGCTGGCATACAAGTTCAGCAGGTAATAGGTAGGACAAATGGAAATATGTTGGCCTTTATTTCAAAGGGAATAGAGTATAAAAATAGGGAAGTCTTGCTAAAACTATACAAGGCACTAGTTAGACCGCACCTAGAGTACTGAGAACTGTTTTGGTCCCTTTATCTAAGGAAAGATGTACTGGCATTGGAGGCAGTCCAGAGAAGGTTCACTAGGTTGATCCTGGGTATGGAGGGATTTTCTTATGAGGAGAGGTTAAGTGGGTTGGGCCTGTACTCATTGGATATAGAAGAATGAGAGGCGACCTTATTGAAACATATAAGATTCTTAGGGAGTTTGATAGGGTAGATGCTGAGAGGTTGTTTCCCCTTGTGGGAGAGTCTAGGACCAGAGGGCATAATATCAGAGTAAGGGGTCACCCATTTAAGAAAGGGGTGAGGAGAAATGTCTTCTCTCAGAGGGTTGTTAATCTGTGGAATTCTTTACCACAGAGGGCTGTAGAGGCTGGGTCATTAAGTATATTCAAGGCTGAGATAGACAGATTTTTAATCAGTGTGCATTGAAGGTTATGGGGAAAGGCAGGAAAGTGGAGTTAAGGATTATCAGATCAGCCATGATCTTATTGAATGGCGGAGCAGACTCGATGGGCCAAATGACCTACTTCTGCTCCTACGTCTTATAGTCTTAAACCACACTTGGAGTACTGTGAACACTTCTGGTCTCCATATTACAAAAGGGATATAGAGGCACTGGAGAAAGTGTAAAAAAGACTGAAAAGGATGATAGCAGAACTGAGGCATTGTACTATCAGGTAAGACTGAACAGGCTGGAGCTCTTTATTCTAGAAAAGAAAAGACTAAAGGGTGACCTGATAGAGGTTTTTAAGATAACAAAAAGGTTAGATAGGATAGACGTGGAGAAAATGTTTCTATTTGCTATGGAGACCAAGCTTTGCGACCATAAATATAAGACAGTTACTAATAAATCAAATAGGAAATTCAGAAGAAACTTCTTCAAGTAAAGAGTAGCAAGAATGTTGATTCGAACTAGGGGGCACTGTTTTAAAATTAGGGGTCGCCCTTATAGCACAGAGATGAGGAGAAATGTTTTCTCTCAGAGGGTTGTGTGACTTTGGAACTCTCTGCCTCAGGAAGCAGTGGAAGCGGCATCATTGAATATTTTGAAGGCACAGGTAGATAGATTCTTGTTAGGCAAGGGAATCAAAGGTTATCGGGGTTAGATGGGAATATAGAACTCAAAACACAAACAGATCAGCCATGATCTTATTGAATGGCGGAGCAGGCTCGAGGGGCCAAATGGCTTACTTCTGTTCCTATTTCGTATGGTGCCACATGAAATAGTTGAGGCAAATAACATAGATGTATTTATGGGGAAGCCAGATAAATGCAAGAGTGGAAAGAATAGAAAGGTTTGCTGATAGGGTGCGCTGAAGAAGGATAGAATACTCATGTGGAGCATAAATGCCTGCATAGATCCGATGGGCTGAATGCTCTGTACCTGTAGACTCGATATTTGGTTGGAGTTAAGACGCAGAGGAGGAGTTGGGTTGTAAAGTTTTATTATGCTTGGAGCAGTGTGCATTGAGGATTCTTACCTCCTGATCAATGAAGTAGACGCCATGATCCCTGGCATAACTTACTGTGCCGGGGACGGACACCACTTTGACACCACTGAATCCTTCCCAGCAAATATCTAGAAAAAGAACCAGAACATTTATGGACCATTAAAATTAAACATTACTGGTCCAGCAATCTAGATAAAATACATTTCATTAAATGAATGTAGCAACGCAGTTAAGTTTTGGTCTCAAACATTTATGACTCAGCAGCCATCATAGGATACGGCACAAGCCAAACTACCTGGTAGGGTTTAGGCCTTTATACCCATCGTGCGCTAAGTTAGATAATCTTGAACAGGGCGGTACATGGAGCATTCAGCTCAACAGGCCTATGCAGGCAGTATTGGCCTTGGTGTGCCCTTGGGAGGAAGGAAATGAGACTTATGTTCCCACTCCTTGTGGAGGGGGATTCCTTGTTTGTTACTTAGACTTGTACAACACAGGAGGCAGTTCAGCCTAACCTGCCTGTGCCAGTTCTCCTACCAGTAGAAACAGTTTATCCCTATATACTCTGTTAAAATCTCTCAATTTTGAAGGCCGAATCCTTCTCTATTCTAAGAACAATCCTAGATTCTCCAGATAATTGAAACCTGACATCATTCTCATAAATTTTGACTGCAGCCTTTCCAAAGCCTTGACATGTTTCTTAAAATGTGATGCTCAGAATTGCAATATTCAGGCTGCAAATATGAAAGAAGATTTTGTTTCATAATTTCCTGTATGACTCTTCTTCACTCTGAAGAAGAATTATACAGACTCGAAACGTTAACTCTGTTTTTCTCTCCACAGATGCTGTCAGACCTGCTGAGTTTTCCCAGCATTTTCTGTTTTTGTTTCAGATTTCCGGCATCTGCAGTATTTTGCTTTTATCTAAGCACTTTAGGATGCTTTACTACATTAAAGGCACTATCTAAATATAGGCCTGTGCTAAAACACCAAGGTCAGGTCATTCTTCAGTAGTATCTGTTCTGACATACATTCATGGAACCTGACATACACCTCGGAACATTTCCTGCTTACTTCTCCAAGGCTACATTTAGCCTAACAATCCTTTCAGTACTTAGCATGTATGGCACACATAAAGGTTACAAGTTACATCTAAAACTATTGTCACACATATCTTAACAGGCATCCACCAAACAAATCCTTTCAACATATCTTAGCTGCATGATGTGTGTCCATTTACGAACAAACAGGATGGGGGTGCATTGTAAGTGCTCCTTTAATTTGCAGAATCTCAAGATTACTTCTCTATTTGTAAGACATAATAAAAGGGTCAAGACCAAATTTGGAGCAATGCCCACAAATACAGGTTTCTGACTCCCTGGACAACCTTGAGGTCTCTCCCAAGCTGGGAGCTAGCACAATCTGACTCCAGTTATCATCTGCCCTCACACCTTCTTCTCCCTCCCAGAAACATGATTGGGTCCCCCTTGTCCTCACTTATCACCCTACCAGCTTCCGCATTCAATGGATCATCCTCCGCCATTTCCGCCAACTCCAGCATGATGCCACCACCAAACACATCTTCCCTTCATCCCCCTGGCGGCATTCCGTAGGGATTGTTCCCTCCGTGACACCCTGGTCCACTCCTCCATCACCCCCTACACCTCAACTCCATCCCACGGCACCTTCCCTTGCAACCACAGAAGATGCAACACCTGCCCCTTCTATTCCCCTCTCCTCACCGTCCAAGGGCCCAAACACTCATTTCAAGTGAAGCAGCATTTCACTTGCACTTCGCTCAGCTTAGTTTACAGCATTCATTGCTCCCAATGCGGTTTCCTCTACATTGGGAGACCAAACCTTCGGTCTGTCCGCAAACATTACCCAGACCTCCCTGTCACTTGCCGTTTCAACACTCCACCCTGCTCTCATGCCCACATGTCTGTCCTTGGCTTGCTGCATTGTTCCAGTGAAGCTCAACGCAAACTGGATGAACAGCACCTCATCTTCCGACTAGGCACTTTACAGCCTTCCGGACTGAATATTGAGTTCAACAACTTTGGATCATGAACTCTCTCCTCTATCCCCACCCCCTTTCCGATTTTCTCCCTCCTTTTTGTTTTTTCCAGTAATTTATGTAGATTTTTCTTATCCCACCTATTTCCATTATTTTTAAATTTTCCATCCATTGTTTTATCTCTACCCTTTAGCCTTTTTCGATTCCTTCACCTCACCCCACCCCCACTAGGGCTATCCTGCTCGTCCTGCTTTCTACCCTTAATTAGCACATTCCTTTAGATAACATCACCACCTTCAACACCTCTTTGTCCTTTTGTCTGTGACATCTTTTGATTATCTCCACCTATCACTGGCCCTCTATCCAGCTCTTCCTGTCCCAACCCCCCCTTAAACCAGCTTATATTTCACCCCTTATCTATTTTTCCTTAGTTCTGTTGAAGAGTCATGTGGACTCGAAACGTTAACTGTACTCCTCTCCACAGATGCTGCCAGACCTGCTGGGTTTTTCCAGGTATTTTTGTTTGTGTTCCAGTTATGTCCTGCGCCTTGACAACATTCTGGCACACACACAAGCACAAAAACGCCACACAAAGTATTTAGCAAGTTCTATGGAAGAGCGTCTCTTGAACCAGCAAATTAACATATGTTCCTCTTTGTTTACTGTAGCCTGGAAGAGCAGTATGCTGTCAGAAGCCCTGGGCAGCATCCAGTGCAATTTACTTGTTTTTTGTTTATGGGATGTGGGCATCTCTCGCTAACACTCAAACACCAACACAGTAACATATAACCCAGGTGTCAGCCGTGGTTCAGTGGTAACACTCTCGCCTCTGAGTCAGAAGATTGTGTTCAAGTCCCACTCCAGGCTTACAGTCCAGTGCAGTACCAAGGGAGTGCTGCACTGTCAGAGGTACTATGTTTTGGATAAGACAGTAAAACAGGCCGCTGTCTACCCTCTTAGATAGACACAAAAGATTCCATAGTATTATTTCGAAGAAGAGTAGC